>NC_090931.1:559747051-560061556 GCF_040938575.1 Ambystoma mexicanum
CTTTAGCCTGACCAGTAATAAGCTGAAGCATTTTGAACAAAACCTTCTAATGCATCGTAAAGAGTCCACAGTTCCTCAGCCACTACCTCCTCGCATTACGCAGGCCTCATGGGTTATTTCTGCAAAAAGAGCAGGCCCATGTTTTATCTAAAGGAGCTGGCATTATCATCTCCTATTAGCGCTAGACTGCAGCTAATGAAAATCATGGTGTGGCAATGTAGAACAAGGTACTTGCCTCTGGTAACGTTCTTTCGATTGGATGCTTGTCCCATGTATTCCTCATCTTATGATATTTTCTCTCTCCAGCTTTGCTGATTTGGAATTTATTTTTCGACAGAGGGCGCTGTATGCAGTGTCGTCGAGTCGATTTCCCTCGAGGGCCTCCGTCGACGTCATCAGCATAAATAGCGCATGCAGCGCCCGTTGGCTTCAGTTCTGTTTTTCTTTTCCCTTCTGAAGAGGAATTACCAGGTGTACCCAAGACCGTAGGCTCACAAAAAAATCATACCGTAATAACAAGTAAATTGTACAGCAGGGTAGGCTGGGATGGGTGATGAGGAATACATGGGAGGAACATCCAATCGAAAGAACGTTACAAAGGGTAAGTAACTTGTTCTTCGATTAGATTGTGTCCTCCCACGCATTCCTCATCGTATGATCGACTCGCAAAGCAGTAACAACTTGGGGGTGGGAGTACCAATTACATTTATATCTAATCATTGACCGAATGGAGGATGGCTTTTGCAAAAAGTCCTCCCTAACTGGAGGAAGAATCCAGACAGTATTGTTTTACAAATGTATAGACGACCAAGTGGCCGCTGAACAAATATCCTTCATTGGGACACCCCTTTGAAGAGCCGCAGAGGTTGCCATGCTCCTTGTAGAATGAGCCCTTCAGCCTTCCGGCGGGTCCTTACCAGCTAGTCTATAACATTTGCCAATAGCCAGTATAATCCATCTGGATATTGTTTGGTGACCGCAAGGCCCAATTTGGGACCAATATATACAATAAAAAGTTGAGAAACCTAGCAAAATTTAGCCATTCTGGATATATAAAAACTTAGAGCCCTTTTCGGGTCTAGTCTATGTAGTCTCTCCTCTTCCTTACCTGGATGAGGAGGTGGGTAGAACGTTGGCAAGGTAATGGTCTGTGACAAGTGGAAGTCGGAGACTACCTTTGGTAAAAAAGAAGGTTTTACCCCGAGAATGACATTGTCTTTATAGGAAGTGGTATGTGGAGGTTTGCAAGAAAGAGCCTGCAAATCGCTTACCCTGCGGGCTGATGCTATTGTGCTATGCAAAACAGTCTTTAATGTCAAGAGCCTTAAAGGGCATGAATGTAAATGCACAAATGGAATACATGTCAAAAACTTTAACACCAAACAGGTACATTGAATGGAAAGTATACATTAATAAGGCCCTTCAAACATGGTACAATCAAAGGGATCTTAAAATATTAATACTCTTCTGAGGAGCGCTTAAAAATGGCCCCATAATGGTTCCAATGTGGAGCCCCAGATTGGCCAAGTGTAACAGAAAACAGAGCACCATGGGTGTCACATAGAAATGGATCCACATTCTTATCCTTGCACCAGTTGCTGAACTTATTCCAACAAAAACAGTACAAAGATATAGTTGCTGGCCTTCTGGCCAAAAGCAAATCTTCATTACGTCATCCGGGAGGTCCCAAACCTTGTATCTCAGGCTTTCAGAAACCATGTGTGAAGGCAGAGTGTCTTGACCTCTGTATGCAGAACCCGACCTCCCTCTTGCGAGAGAAGATCCTCTCTTTGTGCAAGACGTATTGGAGGGCAGATGGACATGGCCAGACAGTCCGGGTACCACGCCCTCCTGGCCCAATCGCAATTAGCATCATGGATTTGCCAAACCTTCTCAACCTCCTGATCACGTGAGGAAAGACGGGGACTGGAGGAAAAGCATACAGGAGTGGAAATTCTCAGTCCACTGTGAACACGTCTCCTAGAGCTCCTTTTGAGGGGAATTCCCTGGAACAGTACTGTTCGCACTTCCGGTTGACACCATGAGAAAGTGAAAATCATATGAGGGGTTGAAGTATATGAAACCAGGGGATGTTATCTGATAACATATGGCCTCACAGCACCTCACAGCATTATTCTGAATATGAAGGAATGAGTGAACGAGGGCAGGACATATACATGATAAAGGACATTTTAACTGGCGAATGGGGAAAAAGAGATTAACTTTGTAGGTGCTTTTATCTAAGCTAGTATCCGGTGTGTTCCGGTTGCCAGGTCACAGAGGAAGAAAGAGAACAGTTATGCCTGGGTTTATTGGAAAGTAGCCCTGAAAATTATCTCCAGTTAAATAGTTTTTGTAAATAGTTAAAGGAAGAAACATTGATCGGAGTGCGAGGTCCGTGAAAGGAGAAGCTCCACGAACAGCTGATCACTGACAGCTGAGTTTCCAGGAGCGTGAGAGAAGTGAAGCAGAGATCGGGGAAGCTGAAACAGCTGATCTCGCTTCCTGAATGTAGAGAAAGGAAAGGCCCGGGTAGCAAGGACCTCTAGGAGCCATCAGTGGAACTGCAGCTAGGAAAAGAGACGAATGAAAGGATAAAGAGAAAGTCAGACTTTAATAATAAGAAATAGAGTGCAAAGTGGAAGGAGAGAAAAATAAAAACAAGAAAAGAAAGAATGCAAAGACTTAAGATGTGATTGAAAGTGGCTGGAGAACATTCAAGTTATATTTAGTAGATAAGAAAAGTTCTGTCTAAGTGACAAGTTGAGAGACTGATTCTGGCACACCTTATGGAAGAATTTAAAGACATATCACTTCAGCAGTGAAGAGAAGCTAGTTTTCTAAACAACAGAGAATCTTTCTTGCAGTTAAAATTTCGTGTTCAGTTTGAATAAAAGTTGACCGTTTTTACAGACTATCTAGAGTGATTGCCTTTATTCCCATTTTGAAACTTGACACACCTGTAGCGAACAGATCCACTTGAGGGGTTCCTCAAAGGGTGAAGATCTCTTGAAGAACTTCTGAGCTAGTTCCCACTCGTGGGAGACTGCTCTTCCTGCTCAGAGCATCCGCCACTGTGTTGTGCTCAGCGGCTAGGTGAAATGCAGACAAATTCCTTCTTTTATTGCCCAGAACCAGAGCTGCATTGCCTCTCTGCACAGTGGTTGTGAACCTACACCTCTCCTCTCTTGTTGAGGTAGTACTGTAAGTGATTTCAATCCGGCACACACCAAAGTCTCGCCCAGCGTGTAATGCACAATTGAAACCCTTATTTATCTATAAGTTCAATATTCTGAACGATATACCACTCGTATCAGACCCTTCTCCTGGACCCCCCCCTCCTCCCCAGTCACACAACCAGGAATCAGGCTAGTTTGCAAAGGTAAATATTTATTTGGGTATTTAGAATTTTAATCACAATATATTTTAATAGGTAAACAACAATCACCAATGGGATGACAGAACACTGGATAGTATCTTTAATACACTAGGAATCAAGGAATGAGCACAAAAACAAATGCAGCACAGACAGAATACTTTTGTGTGGGTTTGGAATAGATAGCACTTTGGCTAGAGGTTCTCCCTGCAACACCCCTCAATCCCCCCCCTATAGGCAATGTAAAGAGATGGGAGGAGAGAGCAGGTATTCAGGAATAGCACAAATCAAAACAGAATATCAGTCCCAGCTTCCACCTTTCAAAAACAAGAGAAGAACGGAATTGACTTTTCAGCTGTCAGGATGGCTTTGAAATCGTCTTTGGAATTGACTGAGCAAGAACACCAAATGTGGTCAAAAATACTTAATTTGTTATAAATTCCTATGGGAGCCGCTTTGAACAGTTGCAAACAATCACAAGCAATGATTTAGTCAGAACAACACTTGAAATCTCAATACATTAAAGCCATTCCACATGTGTAAAATGTCTCAATGTAAAATCGCGGCAAACTTTTCCTTGCGCGATAGTCGCGATAACGGGAGAATCGCACTGTTTTGGGTTCTATGGATACCTAAGGATGTTAAGTACAAGTAGGAGTTGAAATTTCGTTTCTATCATAAAGACTGAGGGAATTATAGAGGTTTTAGTAAAGGTCGTTTTTGAAAATTAGGCGCGAAAATGGAAAACAGAAATGCACTTTGAAAATGAAAGATGGGTTGAATACAATAGATTATGACTATGAAAAAGCGAATGCCACAGATGGATCTTACAGTCACGTGATCAGCGTAACCCGCCTGGTGTGGATACTCTACTTCTTCAGGTGAGAAAAGAGTCAGTGCAAAGATAGTTCAAGCAACACTATGGTTCAGAATTAAAAATGGGATGGGTTTGATATTAGGATAAGAACGCAAATATACTATGGGTCACAGTTCTTCCTAATAATACTCACAGGATAAGTTATTAAATTGGACTGTCAGTCCTGGTCATGGATTGGATCTGGTCTAGGAAAAACAGCACATCAGGCATAGGATCAGGTCAGCTAAGCCCTCCTAGTCTGTGGATATTTCAATTAGCTGGATAGCGAGTTCCTCAGGCAAGCCTAGTGGTAGCAAGCTAGAGAATTTCAGGATACTGGTTCAAAAGGCCTTCTCACACCACGGCACTTCACGGGTTGCAAGATTAAGTGTGAAGATTTAGGCCTTGCAGAAAGTCAATAGTTCTCTACTGTTTGCAAGAGTCTTGGCATCTGAATCTGTTAGGATGTTAAAGCTGGATGTATAATGCTGGATCAGAGTGCTTCGCCGGAACCAGGAAAGTGAGTGGATCTGTGAGTCCTTATGTGTTGTCAGCTGTCTCCATTTATCCTTTCAAAGGACATCACAAATGGGTGTATAAGCCGGCTTAGCTAAGCTTGCCCCTGTGAGCTGGGATTGGATCAAAAATTCATCTCCGCCTTGCATGAGTGATTGGATCAGGGCCGGATGATATCACATTTTATGGTTTGCTTTACAGTTCTCGGAGACCTCCCTTTAGCTACTGGTCTCAAAATCAGATTTTATACTAAATACACGTTTCTACATTGTTCATTTTTACACAAATCACACACAAAGATGCCATATTTTATGTAGTAGCTGCTCATCAAAATCTCACAGCTGTAGGATCTTGTTTCAACTTTCTAATGAATTTTGCTATGAACACAATTTCCAAACTTTATGCAAATTACCACAAATGTGTGTGGAACATAGGGATGTTTGTGTACATTTTCACAATTCTAGGATTCATACCTTTCACATAAAACCACATATTGCCATTCCTGTCCAGAACATGCTGCACGGTTCTGCCGCCTCTTAAAACGTGTAGCCAAACATTAGACTAACAGATATGTCCTTGGTATATTTTTCACCATTTTGAATCACAAGTTATGAGTCTTTTAAAAATTGTTCTTTGTTCATGCTTAACAGTAAATGGTATGCCCCTTTTTCTCCCCCTTTAGTCCAGGAGCATCCCAATCCTTGTTTGTTCCTTCCAGGAGCCATTTGTGACCCTCTCACACCTCCGTTTCCTGGGCTGAAGGGCCTGCTATTGTTCATTCTCTTTCTATAGACAAAATCCTGGTATAACCCACAATTAGCACCTCCCCGTGAGTTTAAGCTAAGAGGAAGGCCATCCTCTTGGGAGAAACCGATTTGTCCACTTCCAAAGGGTTGCAGCTCAGCCAAACTAATTTATTCTTAATTAAAATCCAGGAAAAAACATTTATTGCATCAAGCATAAATACATTACTTTCCTAGCTTTAACTCTGTGGGATAAAAAGCAACTGAGATCTGTATTCCTTTTAGCCACAATCCTTTTTGTTTGCTGATCCAGCAGACTTTTTAGTTTAGATCACTTTAAAGTTTCATCAGTAACTCATCGGACAGCTATCATTCAGGTAGCCCAGGGTACTGCATCCCGATTCTAACGGGGGCTGTCAGTTAACAAACAATCCAGTTTATCTGAAGAAATGTTTTGCTCTTTACATTAGGACTTTGTATGTTCGCAATGCTTCATAAGATTACATGAATTTTAGCGCTGAGCAAGATTTTGGATGTTGGAAAGTGTTGTGTTATAGGCATTTTGGAGTTTTTAGCACCAAAGCAAATGTGATTTATAGGCACATTTTGGCGTGTCATTTGTGAAGTGCTGCTTCTCTCTCTGCACTCTGTTTGCTGGTCATGGAGCCCACTGGCACATTTTCTGCAGGGTGTGCTCTATTCCACCACACATGCACCATGAGTGGCAGGTGGTGCATCCCTCTTTGTATGCTGAAGCACACGTTTTTTGGAGGTTTTTGGTGCACACAAGAAGTTTGCTGCCATTGTTGCAGTTTCTTGCGCCATAAGTATTAGAGTGATACCGCATAGCACAGCAAAGTGGGTCAATACATCCCACAGTACATGGCCACTGTGTTGTCCGTCATTATCAGGACATTTTTTTCCTGTACAGAGGGCAGAAAGGCGTTCAGCACTAGTCCGATTGCCCTGAGCTCCAAAAGGTTGATGTGTAGTTTGGACTCAGACGGAGACCAACGACCGCTGATTGTCAGATTGTTGGTGTCGGCTCCCCACCACGTGAGTGAGGCGCCCGTCACTAAGGTTATCTGCAGCTATGAGAATATTGTCTTTGCAAGCCCACCACGGAAGGTCCTGAGCAAGTTGGTCCGACATATTGCCTGAGAATTGGGACCACTGTGTCCTGAGAGCCCATTGAAGGGATCTCATTCCCAAGCGGGCCTCTGGCACCAGAAAAATGCAGAACGCCATGAGACCGAGCAACCTCAGAAAATCGAGGGTGGAAGATGCTGAGCATTTTGGAATTTTGTTACCACCTGCAGAATGTGTTCAGCTCTCACCTCGGGAGGTGAAGTTTCCCTGAGGAAGTGTCCAGGACTGCTCCAATGTATTGGAGTCTTTGGGATGCTATCATTTGGGACTTCTTGTAATTGAGGGAGAAGCCCAGTTTGTGAAGAGAGTGGCAGTTTACACAGAGGTTCCGGGGCCTGCCCGGGTGAACGAGCCCTGATCAGCCAATCGTCCATGTAGAGGTAGACGTTAATCCCCCCTCTCCTGACACACGCTGCCACTACCGCCAACAACTTGGTGAAAACCCTGGGGCGGAGGGCAGCCCTAATGGCAGAACTCTAAACTGATCATGAGAACCACCAACCTCAGGTACTTTCTGTGCTTGAGATGGATTGGCACATGAAAGTAAGCATCCTGAAGGTCCAATGATACCAACCAGTTTTGGAGTTGGAGAGCCTGGAGGATCTGAGAAAGGGTAACCATCTTGAACGTGTCCTTCCTGAGTAATTTGTTCAAGTTTGTTAAGTCCAAGATGGGTCTAAATCCTCTGTCCTTCTTGGGAATCAGAAAATAAGGGGAATACCAACCCTTGTTCCTTTACGCTGCTGGTACATGTTCTATTGCACCTTTCTCTAGCAGGTGCTAAATTTCCTGCAGAAGGAGCAGATCAGAGTTTTGACAGAGTTGTCTCTCGGTGGATGATCCCAAGGTCTTTTTTGAAAAGGAAGGCAGGAACCTTGGTCCACTGTTTCCAGTGCCCACACATCTGAAGTAATTCCCCCGCCGTTCGTTCAGATACTGAGAAAGTCTGCCTCCCACCAGGGTATTGTGGGTCAAGGCCTCAGAGTGGCTTAGAGGCGGCTGCAGCAGCGGCAGAAGGGAAGGTTGCAGCTGCTGGGACTTATTTAGCACCACTTCCTCGTCCACCACGAGGGAATATTCTCTGGCCCCTTTGTCCGGCTTGTCCTCTTCCAACTGAGGAGTAGAAACGAAAGGACTTAGCCCCTCCAGGAAGATGAGCCCGAATAGGGTTGGTGAGGCTGTCTAATGGTGGTGGTAAGGGATTTACCCGCCATCCTGGAGTTCTGCAGCTTCTCCAAACTCTCATCAGCTTTGCTGCCAAACAACCTCGAACCGTCAAGGGGCATGCTGAGCAGTCTTGCCTGCACGTCTGGTGCAAACCCAGACTTCCTCACCCACGCAAATCTGTGTAATCCTGTGCTAGCAGCCATTGATCTGCTGATGGGGTCTGCAGTGTCCAAACCTGACTGGAGACATTCACTCATTGCCTCTTTAGCATCTTTGATGATTGCCAGGAGGTCGTCCCCTTTGCCTTCCGGGATGTGTTCAGCCGCCATAGCAACAGTCCCACAGGGTAAATGTAAATCTAGACAGTGTGCAAGTCACATTAGTGGATTTTAAGGCCAGACTACCTGCAGGGATACGTGCCCAGGCATCTACCCTCTTGTCATCTCTGTCAGAGGGGTGGAAGGATAAGCCGACTGCCTGGTTGACGTAGCTGCCTGAACTACCAAGCTTTCAGGAGTAGGACCCTTGGTAAGGTATTCCAGGTCACTGCTGGAAGACCTGTACTTGCTTGCAAAAGTTTTTGTTAACTGCAGCCGCAGCTTTGCGGGCCTCGCAATTAGCAGAAACTTTTCTGCAGGGCCATGTGGAATGGTAAAATCAGGTCTTTGAGGACCTTGGTCCAAGAGGTCAGTCATGTCATCTTGTTCATATGATGGAGTAGGCCTACTCCATCCCATAAACTCAAACACGGTTACCATCAGTTTTCTGTAGGATGAGTCAGCATGCTCAGAGGGGTCAGGCCTGCCAAACTCTAGTTCTGGCGAGCTATGCAAGCCACTAGCTGATTGGAGATTATCATACAAATCTCTCAGTCTGGATTCATCAGAAATAAGTTTCTGACAGTGGGGGTGCCAAACTGCAGCCCAAAAGGTGGTGAACCCTCATTCGAGGGTTTATCTTCCTCATATGTAAAGAACAGCAGATGTCCACAATCTTGTGGAACACTCCCGTCCCTATCACACCCTATTTTGTTGAATAAACAACCACATTTTTATGAAAAACTTAAATAAAATCAAGTAATATTCACCACCTGTTACTTATTGTGATATTGTTTATATAAATATAGAATAGTAATTTTTGTACAGAAATGTAGCAACACCAATGTCTGTGTAAACAACTTAACAACAATAATTGAAAATATCCTTCTAACATAAATTGTCCAATGGTTATCTAGACATATTTAAAGGACTAGAAACAATTCTCATCCTTATGTGGTTAGTGTCCAATATCCAATGTTTAATTGACTATATTAGCTCAACGCGTTTCTGGAATTCTTTCCCTTCTTCAGGAGCTGCTAATTCCTTCCTTTTGTGTTTCTTTCATCTCTACAATTGATTAAACCAAAGATTATATGTCAGTTAAATCATTCTATACTCTCAAATCATACATATGTTTGTCATAGGTCTTATTGAGGCTGATAATCACCTGGTTGATGATCCATGGGTTGTTCTCTTTATTCAAATAATTAAAGCGCTGTTCCATAATCTACGGTCAAATTCTGTAGTCATCTTCCTTTGGCAGTAGCCTATAGGTATGACCATGCATGATTTGTCTTTGTAAGCGGAGGTAAATTATGACATTAAAAAGCTATTTACAAATGAAAAGGTCGTGTTCAGAGGAAAGAGTACCAAATTCTAATGTGTACCTATCAGTAGATGATCCTTGAGTGGTCCCATTCTTTCAATAGTCTCCACTTGCCATCTTCTATAGTGTATTCTTATTCAATATACAGCGTGGTGTATTGAAGTTGCTCCTAAAACAGATAATGGTATTATCACTCTCCATTCTAGTCCCAGATTCGAAATGGTAAAATACCTAGGGAAACTATTTCTTTTTATCTCCCATTGGAGTAATCAAAGTCTGTATGCCCTTCAATATCTACATCCACTCTTAGGCGGTCAGTTATTTCTATATTTATCCTGTAATTAAATAGGGGTATAGTTTTTAGAAAAAAGCTCCATCAAAGTGCAGCATTACCACTCTTCCAGTTGTTTACAACGAAACTCACCTGTCTCCGACAGCCATTCTCCTAAACAGTGTCTGCTGCGGGTATGCGAGGAAAATCACATCCAAAATGGCCGCTATTTACGATCGCATCATCACGTGAAAAACGTGATGACGTCATCATTGTTTACATGACGTTGTGCAATTTTCTTTAGAAAAAAACGAAAATAGAAGTTTCCAAACTTACTTATTTATTGTCATGGTGCATACTCCCAAACCTCTGAAACTGATGGGCCCACCCCAGCCACTGGCACCCATAAGGGCTTATCAATCCCCAAAGGAGTGTCCTAGGACTTCCTGGACTCAGTACTGGCGCCAGGCTCATAATATGTGCTGAACTGCATGGGACTACATACTCAGCCGAGTGAGGCTGAGCCTTTCTGCCTAACATGGGTGTGGCTGAGGGACTACTTTACCTGAAATGGCAGGGTATGGCTAAGGGACTACTTTACCTGGAACTACTTGCAAGGCTATTTAAACCACATCCTGCATACAGAACACGCTTCACATTATTCTGCACTCCTGCAGCGTAACGCTCACTGTGTCTGTCCTGACTCGAACTTCAACAGCCACGCCCGTCCAAGAGATCACAATCCATCGGCACCTGAGAAGAAAGGAGAGGAAAAAAACAGGAATTAACACAGCAATTTGGGCCTTACCTCAAGCATACCATCTAGAAGGCCGCACTTTCCGCTGCTCTCCGGACCGCCGCACCCACTGAGAGAAAGGTATCTGCATGGACAAATAATACTTACCTAGAGTCTTCATTCTTTTGGGACTTCCTCTGAAGCGGTCCATCCAATCGCTGCTCCGGAGCCGCGCCGCACCTGCATTGCAGAAAAAAAGACAACAGCAGGTTAGTCGCGCATGAAAAGAAACTATATAAAAGCCATCAACGCCATCCGCGCTAATACTCACCGGCAGTAATCCTGCTCCGCGTTTTTAGGAAAAGGCAAATCTTCATCTGAAAACTGCCCAAGGCTGCACCTGAAAGAAAGGTTTGACAAGTCAAAACTTGGGCAATAAGGAAAAAAAGGGGGGGGTTTGTTCCTGGCTATCTTGCTTCGTGGGTTTACAAGAATAGTTCTTACATGTTGTTTGGCTGCGATGTGATTTGCTTTTATTTTTGCAAGTGGTTGGTTTATATTGTCATATGCATATAATACATTGGGGGTTCTTGGTCCCCTTGTTGTCAGCCGACACGTGTTTCGACCCGAGGGTCTTTATCAAGGCTGATACATTATTCAAAACCATGCTTGTGAAAAACCGTGACAATGGTTGTGACGTACATCCTAAGTGTACAGGTAAGGTGAGTGGTGTTGGGTGATAGTGACGTTTGAGAAAAACATTAATTTGTCATAGAATGGGCAATAAGAACATTTAACAACTAAACTTACTTGATCCAGGGAAAACTGAGCATACCACGCCCCTGCTAGATCGCAGGAGGGAGAGTCCACCATTAAAAAACCCAAGGTGAGGCAGGAGAAGGGAGGGGAATTAGAAGGTTATAGGAGGTGGAACCAAACCCATACCTCACGGCTGGCTAATATCTTGTTTGACATTTTAGGCAAAAGCCCCTGGGAAGTGATAGTGAGGGAGAAGACGCACGCACAAGCACCCTATTCACCCGTGCAACACCAGAGAAGACTTCATTTGTGCAGCTTCGAGCAACACCCCCGTGGAGACCAGGTGAGTTTGACAATTATTCTGTTGCAAAACTCTTAATATAATTTTAGAATGGTGGGTCTGATTGTTAAAAATTCCGAATCGACCATTCTTAATAGTTTCTAAAAACTACATGATTACTTCTACCTTGGTCCTTTTATAATTTTGTGATTAAATAGAGGCACACCCTCTACTGAAATCGGCAGTGACGTCATTAGCAAATTAGAACTCTTATGTAATGTAAAAACTTCTTAATTTAATTATTAACCCCTTCAGTCAAACCATGCCCATGTACATCATCCTGATGGTCATCATTCTCAGCACATGCTCCCATTCTGGCCCAGATAGTTTCCAGTACCACTTCCCATCATCCGTTCCCACATCAAAGACATTAATTCATAAATCAGTATATTAAATGTTATTAAGATCAACTTGGGTAGTCAATATGTCTCATATTATTCAGAGAAGAGATACCTATTTATCCCACCAGCCATGCTAGAAGACTGACGGGTTTTTTGAGTAGTGTTCTACTGATTCTGATGTTAATGACTACTATTCCTGTCCATATTAGTCCTTCAGGGTCTAATGGTTTCTGTGGGCATAAAGTTCAATCGTAGCATCCATCATATTATAAGGGAATCTTTCAATTTTTCAGAGGAAGGCACTGAGACTAAAGTCTTTGTTCATCCCGTCTGGTGATAGACTACTCAAAGTCTCTATCCAATGTATTTCTCTTGGATCTAGTCGCCTAGCGTGATTTCCTCCTTTAGGTGCGTTTTTCAACACTTCTAATATGACAACTTTAAGTTGCGCAATTGTGTGTCTGTTTGAATTAAAGTGTCTGGCCACTGCATTGTTCGTTCTGATGACACTCTTATGTTCATTCCATCTTTCTTTGGCTTTCTTGGTGGTTTCCCCTACGTAGAAAATACCACACGGGCAACTTAGGCCATATATAATTGATTTAGTGTCGCATGTGGCAAAGTCCTCGAGTCTGATCTTGTTGCCCCTTATGGGATGTCTCACATAACCACCCTTCATCACGTTGTTGCAATTATTGCAACTTAGACATGGAAATGTCCCTGTCTTTTTTGTACTCCGCGTCATTTGTTTATCCCTTGGTTGTCTTTCAGCCTTTACCAATTGGTCTTTTAGATTACGTCCTCTTTTATAGGCTATTATCAGTGGTTTAGGAAATAGCCGATTTAGTTGTGGGTCCAGCTCTATGAATTACCAATTCTTTTTAATTAGCCTTGTTATATGATGGCTCTGTCCTGAATATCTGAGAGCATATAAGAAAGGTATTTCTTTTGATGTACTTTTAGGTACCTATAAATCAGTCCTTTCCAATTGCCTCGATTTTGTTTTTGCTTGCTCGATTATTCCTTTGGGGTATCCCCTCTCCATGCATTTCTCGGTCAATTTTTCATTTTCAATTTCCAATGGCTCCTCCGTCGAAATGACCCTTTTTAACCTCAAAAATTGGTTGTAAGGTAGATTGTCCTTCAAGTGTTGCGGGTGCTGACTTAGATAGTGTAGTGTGTTGTTGACATCCGTCTTCTTATGATACATGTTAGTTACTATAATACCATTCCTGTTCTCAAGTTCCACATCAAGAAAGTGCAACAAAGGGGTTCCCACTTCCATAGTGAATTTAATCCTGCTGTGAACGGAGGTGATGAATTCTAAAAAGGAATCCAATTCCACTTGATTTCCTCTCCAAATGACGAAAATGTCGTTAATATATCTCTTCCAAGTAAAAATCTTCTTTTTCCATTGCTCATTGTTCAGAATATTCGTCATTTCCAGGTGGTGCATGAATATGTTTGCATACGCTGGGGCCATCGAGGAGCCCAGGAGCACATTGATGTGCCAGTCGCTTGTAGGTAAAATTGATTTTTATATCTGGAAATAATTGTTGACTAATATGATCTTGCTTAATTCAAGAATTAGTACTTTATTAGCTTCACAGTTATTTTCTTTCAGTAGTGCCCACTCTAATGCATCTAATCCAACCTGGTGTGGAATAAAGGTATAAAGGCTTTGTACGTCAAAAGATATTAGCAGGTCAGTTACTTCAATGTCCCTTAATCCCTGCACACAATTTTAAAAATCTGTAGTATCTCTTAGGTAAGTGCTCGTATTTTGTACTAGTGGTTGTAGCGCCTTATCCATGTAGCTAGCCAATGGGTTAAAAATACTTTCTGTGCCCGCAACGATTGGTCTTAATGGGGGTTCCTAAGGTCTTTATGTATTTTTGTCAATCCGTAAAAAAATCGGAGTAATTGGATAAGTGTTTGTCAAAAAGGTGTATGTTTTCTGGGATATCCAGTCTTGTTCTCGTGCTCTTTCCAATGAAGAAATAGTTTCGCAAGGTATTTTACCATTTGGAATCTGGGACTAGAATGGAGAGTGAGAATACGATTATCCATATGTTTTAGGAACCACTTCAATACACCACGCTGTATATTGAATAGGAATTCACTATAGAAGATGGCAAGTGGAGACTATTGAAAGAAAGGGACCAGTCAAGGACCATTTACTGATAGGTACACATTAGAATTTGGTACTCTTTCCTCTGAACACGACCTTTTCATTTGTAAATAGCTTTTTTATGTCATAATTTACCTCCTCTTACAAAGACAAATTTTGCATGGTCATACCTATAGGCTACTGCCAAAGGCAGAGGACTACAGAATTTGACCGTAGATTATGGAACAGCGCTTTAATTATTTGAATAAAGATACCAACCCATGGAGCATCAACCAGGTGATTATCAGCCTCAATAAGACGCATGACAGACATATGTATGATAGAGTATAGAATGATTTCACTGACATACTTTAATCAATTGTAGAGATGAAAGAAACACAAAAGGAAGGAAGGAACAAGTTACTTACCTGTAACTGTTGTTCTCCAGCATGGGTCTGGCATGGATTCACATGCTCATGAATATTCCCCGTCGTCAGGCTGGGAATCCTTGGTAAAGAAAAAATCAGTATCAGTTTTGTTTCTGATCTGTCTTTCGTAGTAGTAACCAATCACTGATCTCTGCGTCATACTGACCACAGCCAATGACTGCCCTCTACCTACAGCCCCGCCCCTGGCAGCCATCTTCAGATTTGGTAGCACGTGAAGTGGCAGTATGACCAAGTGAAGAGCCGCAGAGGGAAAGGCGGGAGGGTTCGCATGTGAATCCATGCCAGACCCATGCTGGAGAACAACAGTTACAGGTAAGTAACTTGTTCCTTCTCCAGCATGGGGTCTGGCATGGATTCACATGCTCATGAATAAAGAATACATAGCAGTACACACATGCACAACCACGGGGGGTGGCAAAGGCTCAACATTAAGCATTACATCAAACTCAACATTAAGCAATTCTTACCTCCTCACCAGGCTCACCTTAGGCGAACAGGTTGCGCAGCACTACTTGGCCGACCCTGGACTCCTCCCTGGAATCCCGATCGACGCAGTAGAATTTCGTGAAGGTGTGCGTCGACCTCCACGTAGCAGCCCTGCAGATGTCCAGCAAGGGCACACCAGATAGGAACGCCGTGGTAGCTGCGATCGCTCTGGTGGAATGGGCTCTCGGACGGCCAGGCAGCGGTCGGTTTGCCAACCGATGACAGTACATGATACAGCCGGAGAGCCATCTGGAAATGGAAGCCTTCGCGAGAGCCTTCCCCTGATTGACAGGTCCAAAGTTCACAAAGAGTTGTGACGTCTTCCTAAAACACTTTGTGCGGTCCACTTAGAACTTTAGCGCTCTAGCCACATCCAGCGAGTGCAAAGTCCTTTCAGCCGGCGACGAAGGCGACGGGAAGAAAACAGGCAACACCAAGGGTTCGTTGAGGTGGAAGTCCGACAGCACCTTGGGCATGAAGGAGGGGTGCGTCCTGAGCACTACCCTCGTGTCGTGAAAAGTCAAGTACGGGGCCTTGCAGGAAAGGGCCTGGATCTCTCCCACCCGTCGTGCGGAGGTGATGGCCACAAGAAACGCTGTTTTCCACGACAAGAACTTCAACGGAGCCGAGTGCAGAGGCTCGAACGGAGGTCCCATGAGCTTGGTCAGCACCACGTTAAGCTCCCACGCCGGGGCCGGAGCCTTCACCGGCGGGAACGATCTGAACAGTCCCTTCATGAACTCTTTCACCAGACGATGAGACCACAAAGACGTCCGCCCCGTGGTTCTGGTGTATCGGGAGATCGCAGCAAGATGACTCTTGATGGACGCGTGCGCCAGTCCAGCCTTGGCCAGCGTCAGTAGGTACGGCAGTACTTGGGGAGCCGTAATCCGTAGAGGGTTAATCTTCTGTGCGTGGCACCAGACAGAGAACCTCTTCCATTTGTGTCCGTAGCATTTAAGAGTTGAGGACGCCCTGGCCTTTGCAAGAACCTCTCTGCAGTCGGCCGGTATGTCGTATCCTCCAAACTCTAACGCTGCAGGAGCCAGACCTGCAAGCTCAGCGACTTCGGGTCGTGATGGAGGATGGCGCCTCCTTCCCTGGAGAGAAGATCCGCGTCCACTGGCAGCTTGATTGACGGGGACACTGACAAGTCCAGAAGGTCCGGGAACCATATCTGCCTCGGCCACGCAGGTGCGACGAGGATCATCCTGCACCGTGACCTCTTGAGCTGGTTGATGAGCCGGATCAGCAATGGCAATGGAGGGAACGCGTATAGAAACAGGCCCTCCCAGGGGAACGAGAAAGCATCGCCCATGCTCCTCGGCTGGGGAAACCTGCTGGCGAACCTCCGGCACTTGGAGTTCGTCGCGAACAGATCGATCTGGGGTGTGCCCCACCGTCGGAAGAGGCGGTCCACTAGATCCTGTCGTAGTTCCCACTCGTGGCACGAGCGTAGCTCTCTGCTGAGCGAGTCGGCGATGGTGTTTTTTATCTCTGCCAGATGAAACGGCACCAGAAACATCCGTTGGGCGACGGCCCAATGCCACAGATCCTGCGCCTCCGTGGACAGGGCTGGGGACCTGGTTCCGCCCCGTTTCCTGATGTAGAACATGGTGGTGGTGTTGTCGGTGAAGATCCTCACCACCTTGCCCTTGAGGGACGGAAGAAAGGACCTGAGGGCCCAAAACACTGCACGGAGCTCCAGGACGTTGATATGGAGGGACTTCTCCGTCGGAAGCCAAAGGCCTCTCGCGTGCAGATTTTCGGTGTGCACTCCCCACCCTTCCAGGGAGGCATCCGTGGTCACTGTCTCCTGGTGGCCGGGGGTCTGGAAGTCCATGCCTGCCGTCAGATGCGCGCGGGTGCCCCACCACCGGATCGCTCGTCGGAAACTCTCGTCGAGTGTGATCCTCTCCTCGAAGCTGCCCGTCGTCTGGATCCAGCGCGCGTCCAGGAACTCCTGCAACGGGCGCATCCGGAGCCTGCACAGGCGGATGAGGTAAATGCAAGAAGACATCATTCCGAGGAGGGACTTGATGGACCTCACTCTGGCCGCGTCCGCAACCAGCATCCGCTGCACCTTGCCCAAGATGGCCCTCGTCCTTTCCTCCGACGGAGAGGCCAGAAGTGACACTGTCGAGCTTCGCTCCCAGAAACAGTGCGTCTTGCGCGGGCACCAGGTGGGACTTGGCGTAGTTTATGGAGAATCCCAGGTCCGTGAGTAGTTGGACGGTCCTTGCCGTGTGCTCCACGGCGAGCTCCTTCGTCTTCGCTCAGATGAGCCAGTCGTCCAGGTAGGGGTAGACGTGTATCCCCTCTCGGCGCAGCTGCGCCGCCACCGGTGCGAGGCACTTGGTGAACACCCTGGGTGCCGACCTCAGTCCGAAGGGAAGGGCTCTAAACTGATAGTGACGCCCTTGGACCACGAACCTGAGAAACTTTCGGTGTCCCTTTAGGATGGGAATATGGAAGTAGGCATCCTCCAAATCCAACGACGACAGGAAATCGCCCTCCTCCAGCTGACCCAGGATGTGTTGGAGGGTGACCATCCGGAACTTCTGTGCCTTGATGAATTTGTTCAGTCGTCGTAGGTCCAGGATGGGACGCCATCCTCCCGTCTTCTTCTTCACGAGGAAGTATCTTGAGTAAACTCCGGAGCCCCGAAGCCTCTTTGGGACAAGCTCGATGGCGCCCTTCTCAAGCATCGCCTTTACCTCCAAGAAAAGTTGAGGGACGTGATGTTCTTTCCTGGCCACAGGGGGGACGCGCGGGCACCTCTTTAGAAACTCGAGTGCGTGACCCTGAGCTAGGGCGTCCAGCACCCAATGGTCGGTGGAGATGGACTCCCACACGCTGACGAAGCTTGCCAGCTGGCCTCCCACCGGGGTGCTTCGGTGGGAGCCCGACCCCACGGCCGGTTCAGTCCCGTTTAGACGAGGCTTTGCCGCCTTGTCCACCTTGGCGACGACGGCGGGGTCCGCCTGACTTGCCTCGTCCCCTGTAAGCTTCCTGTGACGACGAACGGGCCGCTTGACGGTAGGTGGAAAATCCGCCGCTGGAACCTTTGGAGGCACCCTGTTTGCCTCCGCTGCTCCGAAAGGGCGGCTGCCGTTGCTGGAGAACCCCAAGAGCCCGGGCCGTCTCTGTGTCCGCCTTGATGGCTTGAAGGGAATCGCCCACTGTTTTCCCAAACAGGTTGTTTCCGTCGAACGGCATGTTCAAGACTCTGGTCTGCACGTCCTGACGGAAGTCAGTAGCCTTGAGCCATCCACGCCACCTAAGGCACACGCCGTAGCCCAACTGGCGAAATCCAGTGTCAGCAATGTCCGTCGCAATCGTAATGGCGTGGTCCGACGCCACCTCTCCTTCCTGCAAGATCTCTAGGGCTTCCGCCCTCTTGTCGTCCGGTAGGAAGTCCAGCAGGGGGGCTAGTTTGTACCACAACTCCCTGTCGTAGCGTGCTATGATAGCCAAGGCGTTGGCCGCCTTAATCGTCGTCGCTGCAGACGAGATGACTCTGCTTCCCATCGTATCTAATTTCTGTACCCGTCGCGGCCGTGTCAGTCCCCGTATCATCCCCACGTGTCGTGGACGGGGAGGAGGGCTGAACAGGGCGCGATGGCTGAAAAGGAGGTGGAGGATGAATCCTCCTCTTAGGGGGAGGGCTCCCAGAAGGGCCTGGCTCCGGGTCCCCCGTCGGCAGCGGTTCCTCCGCTGGTGGTAACGGCAGTCTCGTCCTTATCTCCGAGCATAAGGACTGTATAGCCAACAAAATGGCCGCCGAGTTGTCTTGCGGCACTGGTTGAGTGGAGTCCGACGGGCGGTCAGGAGCCCCGTCGGCACCCTCGACGTTATCGTCGTCTCCTACATCGGGGTCACTCCCGACAGGCTGGTCGTCTTCCACGCCACCGCCGTGGCTTAAGACTTCGATCAGCTCTTCCTCAGAGGTTGAGGCCGAATCCACGACGACCTCCTGCCCCCCCCTTTTTCTTCTCCGCCGGAGGTTTCACGGGGGTCCTGTCGATGGGCATAAAAGAGGACTCCCTCCGCGGTGGCAGGGAGACTCTGAGCCCCGAGGTCGCCACCACTGGTGTAGCCTCCACAGGCTGAGCCAGGGCCGCCGCGACTGTCTCGATAGAGGCCTTGGCCGGATGGATTAAGGCTTTCACCACCTTAGGTGCGCTCACCGCCTTCTCCTTGGGGGGAGGGTCACTGCCTCGCTCCCCCTCCGATTGGGCCTTCGAGCTCGACCGGGGTCTCTCCAGGAGCTTCGTCGGGAGCTCGGCCTTCCTCTTACCCGAGCCAGAGCGTTGGCTCGTGGTTGATGGCGCCGGGGAGGATGCGCCCTGCCTGGCACCCATAGAGCCCGACCGTTCGGCGCTCCCGTGCCAGCGGACTCGCGGTGCTTGGCCTTCTGTTGGACCCCCGTCGCCGGGGCACCCTCAAAGGTCTTAGAAGACCCCTCGGACTTCTTCTTCTTCTCGCTTGACAGGCTCTTCCCTTCCAGCCAGTTGCCGAGACGTTGATGGCGGTCCTTCATGGTCCGCTCCGACATATTGCCGCAAAACGCACAGTCCTTCTCCATGTGCGTCTTGTCCTCATGTAGGCAGTAAAGACAAAGGGAGTGTTCGTCCTCCTTAAAGACATTCTGAAGCTGGCATCCAGGGCAGACCCTGAACAGCTTTCCGGGCGTCGAGCTTCCCTTCTCCTGGGCCATGTCCGAGATGGGCCTGAGAAACTTCTGGAGTCCTCCAAAAGCGTGGCTCGACGAAATCTTCACCCTTGAGGGGCGTAGACGAATCCGACACGGGTCCCCGTTGATCAGATGAACGGTGGAGCTTGAGGCTCTTTTGACCGAAAAATCGAAGTTTTTGAGAAAAAAACGTTAAAAAAAGCACCAACGCTCAAGAGCAATAGCACGAGGATCCCAACACTTGAACGTGCGGTAAAAATCTGAAGATGGCTGCCAGGGGCGGGGCTTAGGTAGAGGGCAGTCATTGGCTGTGGTCAGTATGACGCAGAGATCAGTGATTGGTTACTACTACGAAAGACAGATCAGAAACGAAACTGATACTGATACTGATACTGATTTTTTCTTTACCGAGGATTCCCAGCCTGACGACGGGGAATATTCATGAGCATGTGAATCCATGCCAGACCCCATGCTGGAGAATTAGCAGCTCCTGAAGAAGGGAAAGAATTCCCGAAACGCGATGAGCTAATACTTGTCACCTAAACATTGGATATTGGACACTAAACACATAATGTCTAGATAACCAATGGACAATTTATGTGAGAAGGATATTTTCAATTATTATTGTTAAATTTTTTACACAGACATTGGTGTTGATGAATTTCTGTACAAAAATTGTATATGTATATAAAAAATAATATCACAATAAGTAACAGGTGGTGAATATTACTTGATTTTATTCAAGTTTTTCATAAAAATGTGGTTGTTTATTCAACAAAATAGGGTGTGCTAGGGAAGGGAGTGTTCCACAAGATTGTGGACATGTGCTGTTATTTACTATTGTAGACCACCCAGTGTCAGGTTTGGTTCATCTCCCTTGCACCCCACGACCGATCTTAAAACATCTGATTAACCATTAGCGTAAATTAAGGTGTGCTACCAGCTACATAGGTAATTAGTTTTCCTCATATGTAGCCGACAGACTTAAAATAGTATTTAAGGTACAGGTTTATAAACTTTGTCTTGTACAATCAAAGGATCGACACTGTCGAAGTAGTCATCTAAGACGGCTTTGGGAATGGTGCCAGTTTACTCGGCATCAACAGCTCGACTCGGACGAGTCGGCAAAATTATCAAGGCCTTCGACGCTTTGTGCTTTTTCGTCAGAACCACAGTTGGACTCGGTTCTCGACTCGTCAATACTCAACTTCTCGTCGGATTGCAAACTTTCTCGATGCAACGCCGGCTTTGAGCTTGGCTTCGAAGTTTTAGCTTTCGACTTCCCTTTGTCGTCCTTACTCAGAGCTACCGGGGCATAGCTTTTTTGCTTTTCTTTCGAGGGGTTCGAGGCCACATTCTGGAATATTTTCAACATCTCCATATCAAATGCGTCCCACTTTGTCGGGGATTCGGACTTCGTATGGCATCTGATTACCTCCGTGGAGGAATCACATGAATTTGAAGGAGACCTATGGCATCTCTTTGCTTCTTAGAGGAAGACGAAGAATGCCTCTATCGACTCCTCGAATGGGACATTTTTGACTATTTGCGCCGGGAAGAGTCTCGACTCACCTGATTTTTTTTCTCCCTCTTCAAAGATGACTTTGATACTAACCTCCCCACTGCTAGTTTACTTCTATGCTCCCCGAGAGCCTCCTCGGTCATGGCCTGACAGGACCCACACTCAGCGGTACGGTGCCCGGTGCCCCTACAGGAAGACGCGGTGAGGATCAGTAATCGACATTTTAGACCCACAGTCCTGCCATTTTTTTAAACCCGACTTGGGCGTCGATGGTGTTGAAGAAGAAGGCATTCTCCTCACGAAGCGCGCTGTAATTACTCGAAGCGTAAGCTCGGAAAAACAGAACTGAAGCCAACGAGCGCTGCATGAGCTATTTATGCTGAGGACGTCGCTGGTCGACGGAGGCCCTCGAGGGACATCAACTCAACAGCACTGCATACAGCAGACTGTTGGAAAAAAAAAATCTGAAGCAGCAAAGCTGGAGAGATAATATAAGATAAAGTTACTCACCGTAGTCACTACCTTACCCTTTGTCCATAGTCACCTTTCCTCCATACTTGTGGGACATTACGTCCTTCGGGACAGGACCGGAGCACTTTCGTAAAAAGCATCCAAAAGGTCTCATTTTGGTCCTTTTATTTTTACGTGGGGTACCGCACGTGGCCGTAACCCCACCCTCCCGAGCTCTGCACCTCGCATCGCCCTTCAGTCCTTTTCTATCGCCAGGTCCGAGACCATTTAAGCAATAATAGAGGATACTAGGGGACGGCGGGCGGGTATTTGGTGGAAAGAGGACTATGGACTAGGAGTAAGGTAGCCACTACGGTGAGTAACTGTTATACTCGTACGTCCCGTCCCCTTTCCTCCATACTTGTGGGAGATTCCCAAGCACACACCATAGGTAGTACAGGTGGGTGGAAAAAGTCCTTCACAGGAATAGTTCATAAGAACAGCCTGGCCTAATAGGGCATCAGCCCTGGAGCTCAGGTAAAGCTGATGGGGAGGCCCATGAAGCCGTCTTGGCGATGTACTCCCAAGGGACATCCTTTTGGGAGGCATCAGCAGTCGCTTTTCCAAAGACTAGATGTGCATGGATGCTCTTCGGTAGATGAAGGCCTCGAATACTTTAGGTTTCTGAAAAACATGAGGCAATCCAGCAGGGGATAGTTGCTTTGGAAGCTGTTTCCCCTTCAGGTCTCCGAATGTGGAAAGAGTTGTGAGGAGCTCAGAGTTTACTCGTTCTATTGAGGTAAAACTTCAGGGCTCGCCTGACGTCAAAGTTGTGTAAAACTCTCTCGGCATCAGATGTCAGATTAGGAGAGAAGACAGGAAAGGAGACGGATTGGTTCAAACGAAAATCGGCAACCACCTTAGGCAGAAAGGAAGGATGAAAGCGAAGCACCACCTTATCCCTGTGGAAAGTGAGCAACGGATGTTCCACGTAAAGAGCTTGGAGCTCACTTACTCGCCTCGCCGATGTTATTGCGATCAGAAGGCAACCTTCCAAGAAAGGTACTGAAGATCGACAGTGGCCATGGGTTCAAATGGCTTATGGCACAACGCCCCGGCAGGAAGAGATGACGAGACCCGCAAAATGCCTTTTGATGACTGGATTAGTCAATGAAAAGAACAGCTGTCTGTGGACAGGTATGCCGCAATAGTGGATAAGGAACAAGTTACTTACCTGTAACTGTTCTCCAACATGGGTCTGGCATGGATTCACATGCTCATGAATATTCCCCGTCGTCAGGCTGGGAATCCTCGGTAAAGAAAAAATCAGTTTCGTTTCTGAACTGTCTTTCTACTAGTAATCAATCACTGGTCTCTGGGTCATACTGTCCCCAGCCAATGACTGCCCTCTACCCAAGCCACTCCCCTGGGCGCCATCTTCAGATTTGGTAGCACATAAAGTGGCAGTAGGACCAAGAGAAGAGCCGCAGAGGGGTTGGAGGGAGGGTTCGCATGTGAATCCATGCCAGACCCATGCTGGAGAACAACAGTTACAGGTAAGTAACGTGTTCTTTCTCCAGCATGTGGTCTGGCATGGATTCACATGCTCATGAATACAAGAATACATAGCAGTACACACATGCACAACCACGGGAGGTGGCAAGGCTCAACATTAAGCATCTCTTACCTCCTCACCAGGGTCACCTTCAAGCGAACAAGTTGCACAGCAGTGCTTGGCCGACTCTGAACTCCACCCTGGAATCCCGGTCGAAACAGTAGAATTTCATGAAGGTGTGTGTCGACCTCCACGTAGCTGCCCTGCCGATGTCCAGCAGGGGCACACCAGACAAGAACACGTAGTAGCAGCGGTCGCTCTGGTCAAATGAGCTCTCGGACGGCCGGGCAACGGTCGGTTTGCCAACCGGTTATAGTGCATGATGCAGCCGGAGAGCCATCTGGAAATGGAAGCCTTGGAGATGGCCTTCCCTTGGTTTACAGCGCCAAAGTTCATAAACAGCTGTGATGCCTTCCGAAAACTCACTGTGCGGTCCACGTAGAACTTCAGCACTCTAGCCACATCCAGCGAGTGCAAAGTCCTCTCAGCCGGCGACGGGAAGACAACAGGTAACACCAAGGGCTCGTTGAGATGGAAGTCCGACGGCACCTTGGACATGAAGGAGGGGTGCATCCTCAGCACTACCCCAGTCTGGTGGAATGTCAGGTACGGCTGTTTACAGGAGAGGGCCTGGATCTCTCCCACTCGTCATGCAGAGGTGATGGCCACAAGAAACACGGTCTTCCACAATAGGAATTTCAGCAGCGCCGAATGCAAAGGCCCGAATGGCGGGCCCATGAGCCTGGTCAGCACCACAATGAGCTCCCACGCCGGGGCCGAAGCCTTCACCGGCAGGAACAAGCAGAACTGTCCTTTCATGAACTCCTTCACCAGGCGGTGGGACCACAGCGACGACCACCCCGGAGTTCTGGTGTAGCGGGAGATAGCCGCCAGATGAATTTTGATGGAGGCATGCACCAGCCCCGCCTTGGCCAGCAATAGCAAGTACGGCAGCACTTGGGGGGGCCGTAATCCGTAGAGGGTTGATCTTCTGTGCACGGCACCAGATAGAGAACCTCTTGCATTTATGTCCATAGCACTTAAGAGTTGAGGGAGCCCTGGCCTTGGCAAGTACCTCCTTGCAGTCTACTGGGATGTTGTAGCCTCCGAACTCTAGTGCTGCAGGAGCCAGGCCTGTAGGTTCAGAGATCCTGGGTTGTGATGCAGGATCGCGCCTCCTTCCCTAGCGAGAAGATCTGTGTCCGTCGACAGCTTGACTGGAGGGGACGCCGACATGTCCAGAAGGTCCGGGAACCATATCTGCCTCTGCCATGCCAGTGCAACGAGGATCATCCTGCACCGGGGCCGTCTGAGTTGACTGATAGTTGCAGGAGCAACAGGAACGGTGGGAACGCATAGAGGAACAGGCCTTCCCAGGGGAAGGAGAATGCAACCCCCATGCTCCCTGGCTGGGGAAACCTGCTGGCGAACCTCCGGCACTTGGTGTTTGTTGCCGTCGCGAACAGATCGATCTGGGGATTGCCCCATCGTCGGAATAGGAGATCTACTTGATCTTGCCGAAGCTCCCATTTGTGGCAGGAGCACAGCTCCCTGCTGAGGGAGACAGTGACAGTGTTCTTTACTCCTGCCAGGTGAAATGGTACCAGGAACATCCCCTGGGCAACGGCCCAGTGCCACAGATCCTGTGCTTCCTTGGAGAGAGCTGGGGATCTGGTGCCCCCTGCCTCCAAATGTAGAACATCGTGGTGGTATTGTCGGGGAAGACCCTTACCACTTTGCCCTTGAGGGATGGAAGGAAGGACCTGAGGTCCCAGAACACGGCCCGAAGCTCCAGGACGTTGATGTGCAGTGACCTCTCCCCTGGGAGCCGAAGGCGTCCGTCGTCACGGTCTCCTGATGCACTGGGGTCTGGAAGTCCATGCTGCCGCGAGATGCGCGCGGGTGCCCCACCACTGGATCGCTTGACCGAAAGTCCCGTTGAGGGAGCTCTGGTCTTCGAAGCTTCCCGCCACTTGCATCCACCGGGCGTCGAACTCCTGCAGCAGCCGCATCCGCAACCTGCACAGTCGCACGAGGTAGATGCATGACGACATCATGCAGAGCAGGGACTAGATGGACCTCACCCTGGTACCTTCCGTGGTCAACAGCCGTTGAACCTTGCCCAGGATGGCCTATGATCTCCGACGGTGAAGCCAGCTGCGTCACCGTGTTGAGCCTGGCTTCCAGGAACAGGGCATCCTGCGATGGCACCAAGCAGGACTTTGATTAGTTTATCGAGAACCCCAGTTCCGTGAGCAGGCAGACGGTCCTCACTGTGTGGTCGATGGCGAGTTCCCTTGACTTTGCTTGGATGAGCCAATCGTCCAGATAGGGGTAGACGTGGACCCTCTGCAGGGGCGGCTGCGCCACCACCGGTGCCAGGCACTTGAAGAGCCTTGGTGCCGACTTCAAACCGAAGGGCAGTGCCTTGAACTGATAGTGTCGCCCCTGGACCACGAAGCGCAGCATTTTCGATGCTCCTTTTGTATGGGGATGTGGAAATATGCATCCTCCAGGTACAGCGACAACAGGAAGTCCCCTTCTTCCAGCTGTCCTAGCACATGCTGAAGGGTGACCATCCGGAATTTTTGGGATCTTATGTATTTGTTGAGGTGGCGGAGGTCCAGGATAGGCCGCCGGACTTCTTTCGGACGAGGAAGTACCGCAAGTATACTCTGGAGCCCGGAGACTCTTCGGGACGAGCTCTATCGCCCCCTTTTCCAGCATTGCTCGTACCTCCAGAAGTAGCTGTGGAATGTGGTTTTCTTTCCTGGCCACCGGTGGAAAGTGAGGACACTTCCTTTGGAACTGCAGAGTGCGTCCGTGGGCCAGGGCATCCAGCACCCCACAGTCAGTGGAGATGGATTTCCACACGCCGTCAAAGTTCGTCAGCCGGCCTCCCACCGAGGTGCTCGGGTGGGGGCCCGACGTCCCGGCTCGTTCAGTCCTGCTTCGCCAAGGCCTTGCCACCTTGGGCCCCTTGGCGACGACTATGTCCACCGGCCTTGCTAAGGCCCCTGTAGGCTTCCTGCGTGGAAGAACGTGCCGCCTGACGGTACGACAAGGAGCTGCTGCCGAATCCTTTGGAGGCACCATGAGACTTGCATCCGGAGGTCTGAAAGGACGGCTGTCGCTGATGGAGCGTGCCCAAGGCACGGGCAGTCTCAGTGTCCGCCTTGATGGCCTGCAGTGACTCGTCCACTGCCTTGCCGAACAGTTTGTTCCCGTCGAACGGCATGACCAGTACCCTAGTCTGTACGTCCTGATGGAAATCGGTGGCCCTGAGCCAACCACGTCGGCAATGTCTGGCTACCGTGATGGCGTGGTCCGAAGCCACCTCGCCCTCCTGCAGGATTTCAAGGGCCTCCGCTCTGGTCGTCAGGGAGGAAGTCCAGGAGGGGGTGATTTTAAACCACAGCTCCCTATCGTAGCGGGCCACGATAGCGAGAGCGTTGGCCACTTAATAGTCGCTGCCGACGAGATTACCCGACGTCCCATGGCGTCCAGTTTTTTTCCCTTGCCATCCGGCGCAGAAGTAGAAGTAGATGCTGTCGCCCAGCCAATTTCTTCTTGGCCGCCGCGGGGACCACTGAGTCCGGGGACGGCTGCGCCCTGAGGCACATGGGAGCGGAATCTGGGACCCGGTACTACTTCTCGTACCGGTCTCTCTTCGCAGGGGCCGTGGACAGGTTCTTCAGAAGGGACAGAAGAGACAGTCCCTCGTCTCAGATGTCATCAAACAACGGGACAGAGTACGGTCTTCCTCTTGGCCTCTCGTCGCTGATAAAGGAATCCCTCCTTCTGCTCTTCGGGGCATAGCTGGAAAAGCTCCGAGGCCCTGGCGATCATGGCGTGAAACGAGCCAATTTCATCAGGAGGGGAACCCCGGGGGGTAGGTGGGCGATGGGAGATCTGTTCCGTCATCTTCGCCGTCGTCCGTCCCCGCCGTCTCCGTCTCCATCTCCATCTCCATCTCATCCCTCGGCGGAGGGGATAGAGGTGAAGGATGGAAAGGTGGGAGTGGATGGACTTGCCTCTGCTTGGCTGAGAGCTCCCCGACGGTCCAGGCACCGCTGGATCGTCCGCTGGCGGTAAGGGCAACCTCGTCCTTATCTATGTTCACAGGGTGTGCAGTGCCAGCAAGAGGTCTTCCGACCTGTCCGACAGTGTTGGCATCGGTTGCGACAAGAGCGTCGGCAGAGACTCCTCCAGTTACTCGTCAACCTGCCGTTCTTCGTCGGCTCCACCCTCGCTCTCCACGTCCGCCTCGTCGGGATCCTTCCCGCAGGCCCTGACCTCGTCGAACCTCTTGTCCAGGACTGCCTTGATGACCGACAGCTCGTCCTCGGAGGAGCTATCTGAGTCCGCTAGGACTACAGCGCCGCCCCCCTCCTCCTCGGCCCAGGGCTTCATGATGGTCTGTTCAATCGGTTGGAAAGACTATTCCCTCCGGGATGGCAGGGAAACTCTAGGCCTGGAGGCCGTCTCCACTGGGGTCCCCTCTGCAGGCTTCACCAGGGACGCCATGACTCCCTCAATCGAGTCCTTAGCCAGGTGAATCTGGGGCTTCACAGCCTTATGTGCGTCGGAGGCCTTCACTGTGGGGGGGAGGCGGAGGGTCACCGCCTCGCTCCCCCTTAGCTTTCTCTGTCGGGATCGGACGGGGCTTCTCCTGAAGCTTACCCGGGTTCTCAGACTTCCTTTTCACCGAGCCGGAGCATTGGCTTGTGGTTGACGGCGTCTATGACATCGCGCCTGGCACCCGAGGAGCCCAAACCAATGGCGCTCCTGGTGCCCGCGGACTCGCAGTGCTTTGCCTTCTGTTGGGCCCCCCTTCTCACCTGCTGCCGGGCTCTTCGCCTCCAACCAGTTAGCGAGTCGTTCACAACGGTCTTTCATCTTCCGGACGGACATGTTCTTGCAGAACGCACAGTCCCCCTCCATGTGCGACTTGTCGGAGTGCAGGCAGTAGAGCCACTGGGAGTGCTCATCTTCCTTGAAGACATTCTGTAGTCCACATCCTGGGCAGATCCTAAACAGCTTGGATCCAATAGGCATCGAGTCTCCTTTGTCTTAAGCCATGACCACGAGCGGTAGGCCTCAAAGATCTTCCAGAATCCTCCAAGAAGTGAAATTCGATGAAAACTCACCCTTGAGGGGCGTAGAAATTTCCAAAACGGGTCCCTGTTAAATCGGAAGATGAATCGGTGGAGCTTTAGGCTCGAATTGACCGAAAAATAAAAGTAAACTCTTTGAAAAAAACGCAACTCACAGTAAATGCTTGAGAGCTAAGCTGTAACGCTCACCTGATTCCCGCAGAGGCGCCGGTCTTGACTGGGTGAATGCCGTATCTTCAAAGGTGATGTGTAACACACGGTTGGCTCTTTGGGCTGGACCTCTGTGCACTGTATGTCTGACTCGAAGAGTAAGATGTCTGCAGATAGAAAATATGGGATTAATGAACTGGGGTTATTGGGTGCCTCTCTCCTCTTCCCTTTCTCTTCTCCTGTAGAACCCCAAAGGTTAACACCCTCACCTTAGGTAAGTGAACGCCGAGCTCTCCATCTGCCTCGGGGCAGGGTGCCGTAACCAGTTTCTTCACTGGATAAGGGTGCAGGCCTCTTGACCTCAGAGGACTGCTGTCCGTCGTTAACTGCACGAACGGTAAGTTCTGGGCACTTCAAATGTCTTAAAAGTCTTTTGTAATGATATCTCTTGTTTTGCAGGTTTCGGCGATGGCGGATGGCGGGCTGATGAGAGTTGAGGATCGAACCCGCGTGAGGAATAGAAGCGCCTGGAAGCACGTAAGTAAGCGCTTGTAGCCTTCTTCACGATGCGCACTAACTGTCCCTTTTATCTTGCAGGTACAAGTTCGGAGCTTTAGAGAAGCTGAAGGGTGCTGGAATACCCACTGGATTCGGCGTGGGAAGGAGTAATGGCACGTGAGTAATAAAGTTGCCCAATGTCTTTAAACGCACCTTCTTTTGCCTTTCAGATGCGGGATGCAGCGCCGAAGGCCTCCGGAGCGTGCGAAGAGCTGGTAAGCTTTTGTCTTTCAGATGCCGGAATGCAGTGCGAAGACCTCCGGAGCATGCGAAGAGTAGGTAAGCCTTTGTCTTTCAGATGCCGGAATGCAGCGCGAGGCGTTGGTGACAGCCGATGGACCAGGTAAGAGATGCGCTGCCACTGAAGACCGTAGTGCTAACCTGTTCTTCCTTTGTCTTTACAGGTGCTGCTGAAGACTGGATTCCAGGATGGTAAGCCTTTGTTCCCTTAGGCCCAGGATCAGAAGCAGAAGACACGATGAGCGTTCTGCTGCAGAGAATGCAGAATAACGCAAAGCAAGATTCATCGATCGGGTGTGGTTTAAATAGCCTCCTGTAGTGCTTAGGTGTCTCCTTCCACAGCCACGCCTAAGAAAAGAGTTCCTGCTTTCCAGAAGAGTTCCAGTATTCTGAACCTAGGGAGTGGCTCCTGCCCCACCCAACAGGAAAAGTAGTCCCAAACAGAAGAGGATCAGGGGTTCAACTGGCAGGTAAGTAAGCAGCATGGTCTGCTGCAGGTAAGTCCACCCAAGCATTATGAGCCCGGCGCTTCCAGCGCTGGGACTGGGCATCTTTATGAGCCTGGTGCCACTGGCGCCAGGACAGGGTCCAAAAGGTCCCAATTGGGACTGGCTGGCACTCGGAACCGGGGTTATGGGTCTGCTTCCAAGGGAGTCGGGCAAGTCCTGATCTTTTGGAAGCAGAGATCATGACAGCACGAGGACTCCCAACACTTGAATGTGCGGTAAAAATCTGAAGATAGCTGCCAGGGGAGGGGCTTAGGTAGAGGGCAGTATTTGGCTGGGGGCAGTATGAACCAGAGACCAGTGATTGGCTATTAGTAGAAAGACAGTTCAGAAACGAAATAAACTGATTTTTTTCTTTACCGAGGATTCCCAGCTTAACGACAGGGAATATTCATGAGCATGTGAATCCATGCCAGACCCCATGCTGGAGAATTAAGTTCTGCATAACAGAACATGGATGCCAGAAACGGCCAGATGAGACAAGACAGAACGGTGTTGACCGAAGCTTGCCTGGGATCGAGCTGTTTAGCTAAACACCAAAGGCAAAACCAGAGCCATTTGCTCCTGTACTGAGCCCTCTTAGAAGGCTTCCTAGCTGCTTGGAAAATGTGCACATTGTGCTTGGACAGATGGAACTGTGTTAACGATCTGAACTCGGGCACCAGTCCACCAAGCTGAACGATTGTGGGGAGGGGTGCCACATCTGGTGAAGCAGGTCAGGAATCTGCGGCAATCTGATCGGGGGAAGTACCGACAGATGCTGGAGTTCTGAAAAACAGAATTCTGGCTGGCCACCAAGGAGCCTTCAGCAGGAGAGTGCAGTTCGATGTGCTCCTGAGTTTACAGAGCGACCGATGGATAAGAGGCAATGAAGGAAAAGGATAAACTGTCATGTTGTCTCACGAGATTTCGAGGGCGTTGCCCCCCGCACCACATCCCTCCCAGAGAGGACACCCAGAGCTCATCCCTGGATGCATAAAGAGGCAGTTTCTTGTTTGAAGAAGTTGCAAAGAGGTCCACCCTTGGAGTGTCCCAATGACGGAAAATTTTGGAGGACATTGCTGTTCATCTCCCACTCATAACTGATGCCGACTGGCGACTGAGTGAATCTGTGGCCACGTTGATGTGACCCGTGATGTGTACAGCCTGGAGCCAAACATTGTGCTGGATGGCCCAGTCCAAATTTTTATGGCAAGATCCACAAGGAGAGGAGGCTTGGTGCTACCCAACTTGTTGCTGTAAAACACTGCAACCCTGTAAGGGCGTTATTCAAAATGCCCGCCGTTGTCAGCGGAGGTTGGGCTGCCATTTTGACAACACCTGTGGCGAACTGCATTACTGGAGCAAGTAAGGCAATAGTCTCCTCAGGGGAGTAAATGGCCTTGCGTGCCATCTTATCCTTGAAACAAGGAACCTCGGCAGAGCCGGTACTGGCAGATCTAGGGTATTTAATCAACACGTTAGGGACTGCCCCAGAATTAGCCTCAGCAGAGCCGGCACTGGAAGGCTTGTGGTGCGTGACCACCTTCTTTTGCCCCCTCAACAGAACTGGTATCACCATGGCCATGCGTGTGGGAAGGCTGAGAGATATACCTTACAGCCAAGACCCTCGATGAGGGACCCTCCATTCTGTTGGTGCCCGATTTAGCCCCAAGAAGGGGAACCTCAGGTTTAACCCCGGTCCATATAGCCACCTTGAGAGGAGCCTTGAGCCAAGACTCGGTACAGTTCGTTCCAGATGCGGAAGCCTCAGGGCGAACCCTGGTATCCAGAGCCACAGCAGAACTGGGCTCAACCTTAGCCCCAAACTGAGAACCTCGGAAGAAGATCCAGTTTTGGCAGACCTGCCGCGGGCCCTCAGAGGAGTCTCTGGTGCGCCTCGCCGAGCTGAGACCAAAAAGGAGAACTTGAAACTGAAAATGTTCTGCTCCCACAGAGAACCACAGATATTTCCCAAGCTGACTCCAAATCAGAATGTGCATGTACGCATCCTGTAGGTCCACCACACTGAGCTAATGGCCCTTCCGAAGAGAGGACTTTATTTGGTAGGGCGTGATCATCTTGAATTTCTCTTGGAGAAGCGCTAGATTGAACTGCGAAAGAAAGAGGATAGTGCGCAGGCCAGCCTGTTTGGGTTTAGGCACTGAACAGTCGCGAGTAGTGTCAAACTGAAAACAAATCTAACTTTGGCTTAGCCCCACATGGGCGATCATTTGTTAGTTTCCAAAACGACCTCAGTGGGGTGTGGACCACTACGGCCCCCCTGCTAATGTATCTCAGGGCGATTGTGCACTGTGTTACTGCCAAATTGCTATACTATGGACACACAAAAATACCCACTATGCTAAGTATAGACACAAGATGCAATTTACACGACAAACCAAACACTAAGAAATGACACGAGAAATAAGATAACAATGGACACAAATGAAAACACACAAGTCAGTCTCAATTATAACAATGAAATACATTTATTTATGCACAGCAAGGCATAATAGGCACTTCTAGCAAAACATACTGGTTTCTATGCAAGCAATCTAATATCAATTATCCAGTCCTGTTGGATCTATAATGCTAATAGCAAAATACATATGGCAAGTGTCAGCATTCAGCATTCCTCTCCAATCCACAACACACTCTCTCTCTAAGACAATCCCCGTCTGCATTCCCCTTCTATCAAACCAAACGCTCAGTGTGAATGTCTGTCCTAATTCCCCATTGGCACGTGCCTTATTCAGATCAATTAGGCCTCATAATCAATCAGCAATACTCCCCTCTGCATGTGCAAGCTTCCCAATCTCGAATGTGTCCCATCTCTCTACTCTCCAGCTCCCTTGCAGCCAGTCAGGGCCTCTCTCCTTGGCCTCTCAGTGGTCTGTTCTCGAGCCAAAGCTCTGCCAGTCAGCCTGCTAGATCGATCTCATCTGCTCTCATCAGAATGCTTCCCCAAGCTGCATGTCAGCCGATTCTCCAAAAGCCTCTATGCCAAACCGTCTCTCAATGCCTCCGCCAATGCCACACCAAACGTCTCCCTCAATGGCACCGCTTCCTTTCATTCCCAAACGCCTCTTTTTCTCATACCAATTTCAGGCTTCCAGTTATAGTGTCAAAATGACGCACTCTTTCTCCATGGTTACATGTCTCTAAGCTAAGATTCACTCTCTTTCTGTCAAACAAGCATTTCTTCAAGCCAAGTGCCTGAAAGTCTGTGTACGCATGTCTTGCTCTGTACTATTCCAGTGTGTTCGGTCATCGTGACATTGTACATCATATCTTGTCTGTGTTCTATGGCCTTCTCCTGTCTGCGTTACAAAACACCACCCTCTCATTTCTGTCATTCACTGTCAGCTACTAGCTTACTGAAATCCCTTTTTCTCTCCGTTCATGTCTCTGTGCAAAGCAGTCACTCCCTTGTGCGAATGCCCCCACCTTCCTGTCTGCAGCAACCCAGTGCCTGCTGATAAAGCCTCCTGCTCCGTTCTCTACTCGGGCAAGAGTCACCTACTCTCTGTCTGCCAAGAAACTGTTTACACATTCCATTCTTTCACAGTGTAACTCAAAACAATGTCTGCGGAGCCCAATGTGGAGCTGCTCTGTGTGTCTCTTCAGAATGGCTTGGGAGCCAGCTACAAGCTCTATAGTGTCTAACACATTCACTAAAACCAAGCGCTATACCATGGCTCAATGCATACTTCTAAGTGCATACATTTATGCGTGTCTAAATGCATACATAATAACATATGTCTTTCTAAACATGTCTCTACAAGGCACTTAATATAACAGGGCCTCTTTCGCTAGCAAACCAAATGGCTGAATAATATGGATAGTGGAATGCTTAATGTCACTACTAATCAGAATGAATGATGGATAAATGAATCCCTAAATGAGTAATGAATTTCTAATGATAACATACCAGGCCTCTTCATAAAATATCTGGTTTTACAGTAGAAGCCCTCCCCTTGCTCCCCGAGGGGAGCAGGCTCCACCGCTCTGAGGTCTAGAAGTGTCTGTACCCGATCTGTTGGAAGGGAGGGTCGAAGAAAGGGCTTGTGGGGAGTGGTAGCGAAAGCCCGCCCGAGCGATGGACAAAACCCACCGGTCTTCGGTAATGGTCTGCCACGCCTCGAGATGAGACGAGATGCGTCCTCCCACCGGAGTCTTGTGTGGCTGACAAAATATATCATTTGGATGATTTGCCAGCAGGGAGACTGTCACTGGAGAAGAGGCTTGTGGGTGAGAAAAAAAAAACAACTACCTTGCCGCCGTTGCTTTTGGCGGGTGCCACCAACCGAAGCTTCAGTTCGGCGCGCACGGCGATCCTGAAACCCCCTGAACCCAGAGAAGGACAGAGTCTGGGACCCTGACCTCTGTGTATGAGGGGGTCTTAGCTAGAGGTTTCGCCAGGACCGATAAAGATTTGGCGGTTTGGGTACTTGCTTTTGTCTTTGCGAGTTCCTAGTCTGTAGAAGAATGAAACCGCTCCCTGCCATCAAAAGGAAGGTCCCGTACTTTGTCTTGCACTTCCTTTGAGAACTTTGTCACGTGTAGCCACGCCTGGCGGGAGGTGTCAACCAGACCATAAGGCCTTGATCCGAGGTATCTACATGGTGCTACATGGTGTGCCGCACCCTTCAGTAGATCCTGTGCCAACACTCTGACGTCCGACAACCCGGCTTTAAAATCATATAGCCTAGCTGCAGGAATACACTCCTGGAAGTCGGCTTAACTCTTTCCACAGTCTCAGATTGGCTGCTGCCAAGATGAACTCGGTGTTTGCTTGAAGTTGGAGCGCCAAATTGGCAAAGACCTTGCCCAAGGCATCCAGAAGTTTTTCCTCTTTGGATAGGATTTGGGTCATTGCTGTTGAAGATGCAGAGGCCGGCTTGGACTGGAGAGTGGCTGCTACCACCACCACCACCATTGAGGAAGGGAGCAGGCAAGCCGATAAGGCCATTTCCTCAGAGGCGTGAAGCTTGTATTGAGCGTCAATTCTCTTGTTGAGGTATAGCCCTGTGTGGGGTTTATCCCAGACCTTACAGGCCTCAGCCAAGACATCCTTCTGGAGGAACAGGCCAGTGTGCTCCTGAGGTGACAGGGTAAAGGTCCCAGAAAGCACCCCCTCCTGAGGAGTGGGGACTTCAGGTACTGGAATATCAAGAAGGGCCATCATATCCAGGACCCGCTCATGGAATCCTCTCACCGAGCGTGGCTGCTCATTGCTATCCTGATCCGTTTGAGGATCATCCAACGAGGTGGGAACAGAAGACTGGTCCACCACGCATACCGCCTCAGGTTTTAAAGTGTTGTCCCGGTCTGCCAGTGTCTTCTCTATAGGAGACAACAGGGCAGAGGAGGGAGGGATGGAGCAGGGCCACTAGGAAGCTGTCGAGGAAGTGGCACCACCGGAACCTGCATTCCAACGGCTGGGACAGGAGGTGGGCCAGGAGGTTCAGGGTACATTTCCCTGAAAATACATTTGAAATACGCCTTCATAGGGTCAGAGTGCATGACCATCTGAAATGTCCCAAAAAACTCGATCAGCCGCAGGTTTTGGCGCTGGTACAGAAAGAGGCAGCTCGTGACAGGCATACCACCCTGAACGCAAGGAGGATGGTTGCCAGGAGGGCCCATCATCGGCCGGATCCACATAGATCAGTGGAGCGGAAGCAGGAGGGAGCTAGACTGTATGAGGCAGCGGTATCCGAGCACATCAGTTGAATGATTGGCGGAACAGATTTTTGTTGTCCATATATCGTGTAAAGGCTGCTCAGCCCCAAAAAGATTGCTCCCAGCGCTCGACTACGTGAACTTTGGTGTAAAGGAGGTATCCAAAATGGCCACTGCAGACCATGGGGGTTGGGCTGCCATTTTGTCGACACCTGAGGAGAACTGCGTTGCATGTGGAAATTAGGCAGTTGTCTCCTCAGGGCAATCAGGACACTTTAGCAACACCTTAAGCCTTGACACAAGGATCCTCAGCAGAGCCGATAATGCAGGGTCTCGTATTCTTACTGGACATCTTAGCAACTGCCCCAGAATTAGCCTCTAGTAGAGGAACCTTGGCAAAACTGGTAGTGGAGGGAATATGGTCGGTGACCTTCCTCTTTGCCCCCTGACAGAACCGGGACCACCACAAATCTGACCGTGGGACGGTTGAGGGATGAATCTCAGACAAGACCTTCAAAGAGGATCTCTTGGTTCTGTCGGTGCTGACTTTAGCCCCAAGAAGAGGAACCTCAGGTTTTAACTCGGGACATATAGCTCCCTTAAGAGGGGGCTCGAGCTGTGACTCAGTATGAAAAGCTCCAGAAACGGGGACCTCGGGGTATACCCCGGTATCCAGAGCCACAGATGAACTGGGCTGAACCTTAGCACCGAAATGGTGAACCTCGGAACGGCATCCGGTTTTGGAGGTCCACTGCAGGAACCCTCGGAAAACACTCCAGTGCGCCTATTAGGCCCTTGAGGCACCTCAGGGGAAACCCTGGTGACAGAGCTACTCAAGCCCCTACTGGAGCTGGAAGACCCCGGGAAGGAGTCCCCTGGCCGGGACACCTTAAAAAGTAAACTTACCAGACATTTCTTCTTTTCGTCGGTGAAAAGCTGAAAATTAGGTGGAGGAACGCGCTGAAACACTTCCTCCCACCGAAGATGACGCTGGAGTGCCCGGACGGAGAGGGAGTCGCAGTAGAAGCACAAATCCCAGCGATGTTCCAGGCCTAGACACTCCTAGCAAAGCGTACACATGAAGAACAGGACACCAATTCCCCCGACACTCCAGCATAGACGGAGGACTAGATGACTGAGGAACCGAAGCAGGAGGAAGGACAAAGGGAATACAAATAAAAATTCCCAGTGATGCTAGTGCATCCAGCCGCGACCACGTGGAGAAAAGGACTAAAGGGGGATGCGCGGGCGGAGCTCAGGGTTACTGCCACGTGCGGTACCCCACGTAAAAATAAAAGGACAAAAATTCCAAATTTGTGATGTTTTTACAAAAGTACTCCAGGTCCGTCCCGAAGGACGGAAAGTCCCACAAGTATATAGGAAAGGGGATGGGACGTAGGAGTATGAGGAATATGTGGGAGGACACAATCCATTCAAAAGGGCGTTTAGCCTAGTAGATGTACAACTTGAGGCAACTTCTTTGATTGATTTATGTGTTTTAAGTGTGGGCACAGTATGGCATACTCGTCAGAGCAACATACACAAAACGCTCCAGTGTGCTTCTGTATGGACATGGGACACATACAAAAACAGGCATATGTCCCGTTCACCTGAGGACTCTGTGGAGGCTTTTCACCTGCCTCATCATGCTTCCCCACCTTCAAGTTCTATTGGGGTAAGCCTTTGATAAATTATGGAGCACTCGCTGGCGCGATCAGAGCACATTGGGGAAAAAATAAAAAATAAAAATAAAAAACAAAAATCGGAAAAAATGCATTTAAATATGCTTCAATGTTGCGGCTTGCAGAGAATTCTATTTTCCACAAGTGTTTCTTCAACTTGACTTCCTGTGTGTGTGTGTGTGTGTGTGTGTGTGTGTGTTCTTTGGGCATCTTGTAGCCCTGACCCATGTACTTTTGCCATTTCAAAATGGCCTCATTGTTCCACCTTTCTTCTGTTGCTTTGGCCTGGCCCCGCTCCCCCCTCCCATTGGTTGCACTTGGCTCATTAGCCAATCGAAGCAACCGGGAGGCGGGATGTCTGTGTGCCCCCCCCCTATGCCCCTGTGAGTGCCCAAATGCTCCACGTGTCTGTGCCCCCCCATTCACCCTTTGAGTGTCTGTGGGGCCCCCACATGCCCCCTGTGAGAGTCTGTGGGGCCCCCATGCCCTCCGTCTGTCTGTGGGCCCCCATGACCCTGTGAGTGTCTGTGTGCCCCCCCATGTCCCGTGTGTGTGCCCCTGTGAGTGTCTGTGTGCCCCCCCATGTCCCCTGTCTGTGTGCCCCCGTGAGTGTCTGTGTGCCCCTATTACCCCGTGAGTGTCTGTGTGCCCCCTATGCCCCCGTGAGAGTGTGTGTGCCCCTATGCCTCCCGTGAGTGTCTGTGTGCCCCCTATGCCTCCCGTGAGTGTCTGTGTGCCCCCTATGCCTCCCGTGAGTGTCTGTGTGCCCCCTATGCCTCCCGTAAGTGTCTGTGTGCCCCCTATGCCTCCCGTAAGTGTCTGTGTGCCCCCATGCGTGTCTGTGTGCCCCTCACCCTCCATATTTTCCCTTCTGCCCTCCCCTTCCCTCCTCCCGTTAACCTCTGGCTCTACCGCAATTGCCGTCAGGCATAGTAATTGTAGCCTCCCTGCCCTCCCCACCCACTACTTTTTTGTCCACTAGCACTTACTCTTATCATTTGTCCTGTGACCTTTGATAGCAGCTTGTCTGTCTCCCCCGTTCCCTCCTTGTCTTCTCCTCCACCTCCTTCCCTCCCCAGTACCGGTCTAATTCGTCTTGACTTATTATGATAGTCGCTTGTTTTGTTCCTCTCCTTCGCCCTCGTTCCTCACCCCTCCCATTGTATACTCATGCACTACATCAACTGTCAGGCATAATAATGTTACTGCTGGTTTCGTCCCCTTTTTCCCTTCCCCTCTTCGCCTTAATTTGTTCCTTGCACTTGCACTTGCACTTGCACTATCTGAAATGTCGTCAGGCTGATTACGATAGTTATTTTTCACATTCTGTATTGTTTCAAGGACTTGTAAGAATTACCAGGTTACTCACCGTAGTGACCACCTTACTCCTAGTCCATAGTACCCTTTCCTCTATACTTATGGGACATTCCTCCGTCCTGTGGGACGGGACCGGAGCACTTTGTAAAAAGCATCACATTTTCCAAAAATGTGTTCTTCCTCTCTTTTTACGCCGGGTACTGCACGCACCCGTAACCCCGCCCTTCTTAGCTGCACCCATCGTATCGCCCATCAGTCCTTTTCTATCACCAGGTCAGACCTTTAAGCAATAATAGAGGAACCTTATTAGAGGGGACGGCGGCGGGCGTATGGAGGAAAGGGGACTATGGACTAGGAGTAAGGTGGTCACTACGGTGAGTAACCTGGTAATACTCCTACGTCCTGTCCCGTTTCCTCCATACTTATGGGAGATTACCAAGCACTCCTCACCAGGAACTACGGGTGGATGGAAACCCCCTTACTGAAAAAGGTTTTTCAGCACAGCCTGCCCAAACGGAGCATCAGATCTGGAGCTCAAGTCCAAGCAGTAATGTTTACAAAAAGCCGATGGGGCGCAAGCCCCCGCCCACCCCAAATAGCCGCTTTCGCAATGGTCTCCCAGGGGACGTACTTTTGAAAGGCAACAGGAGCTGACTTGCCCCGCACCAGACGAGCATGAATCCCTTTAGGAGGCTGTAGATCTTGTACAGTGTAAGACTCCGTAATTCAGGCTTCAATCCATCTGGAGATAGTAGCTTTGGAGGCCTGCTTGCCCTGCGGGTTACCAAAGGTTACCAAAAGTTGAGAGGAACTCCTAAGTTCAGAAGTTCTGTCTAGATAGAACTTAGTTGCTCTTCTAACAAATGCAAAACCCTCAGCTTCCGAAGCCGGGTTTGGAAAGAAGACCGGCAGCGAGATTGACTGATTTAGATGGAAATCAGAAACCACCTTTCGCAAGAAAGAAGGATTTGTCCTAAGGACAATCCTTGTGGAAAACCAAGAAAGGATGCTCCACCGACAAAGCTTGCAGCTCACTCGCTTGCCTTGCCGAGGTCACGGCGACCAAGAAAGCCACCTTCCATGAAAGGTACTCAAGATCTACCGTAGCCATTGGTTCAAAAGGCTTAAGCACAAGGCCGTAAGAACCTTGTTCAGATCCCACGTCGGATGCGGTTTGCGAACAGGAGGAAAAAGACGCACAAGACCCGCAAAGTGCTTTTTAATCACTGGGTTCGACAGTGAGTAAGAGCACTGGTCCGTGGATAGGTAGGCGGCCACAGCAGAAAGACAAGTCCTGCATGACAGAACATGAATGCCCGACTCTGCAAGATGAGAGACGAAGGACAACACCGTGTCAATCGTAGCCACCCTGGGGTCCAGCTGTTTGGCTAAGCACCAGTGACAGAACCAAAGCCACTTGCTATTATACTGTGACCTTGTCGAAGGCTTCCTGGCTGCTTGGATTATGCGCATGTTGTCAGCAGACAGGTTGAGATGTCCTAGAGATCTGAGCTCAGGCACCATGCCGCCAAGCTGAACGATTGCGGGGAGGGGTGCCATAGCTGTCGATCTCTCTGGTGAAGCAGATCGGGAACTAGCGTAAGCCGATTGGTGCACACACCAACAGATGTTGAAGCTCTGAAAACCAGAACCTGGCCAGCCACCACAGAGCTAGGAGCAGAAAAGAAAAATTCACTGTTCTTCAGCTTGCAAATCGTCCAATGAATCAGAGGCAGAGGTGGGAAAGCATAGGCCCTCATGTTGTGCCATGGAATCTCAAGAGCATCTCCCAGAGAGGAAGCTCCCAGCCAGTTTCTGGAGGCGTACAAAGGAAGTTACTTGTTTGCCGATGTCGTGAAGAGGTCCACTTGCGGAGTGCCCCAACACAGGAATATCTGCAAGAGGGCCTCCGCTTTCAAGTCCCACTCGTAGCTGACCATTGTTTGCCGGCTCAGGTCATCTGCCATGACGTTCAGCTGGCCAGGGATGTGCACTGCCACCAGCCAGACACCATGCTGAACCGCCCATTCCCAAATCTGAATGGCAAGATCCACAAGAGGAGGAGACTTGGTGCCCCCCTGCTTGTTTATGTAAAACATGGACACCACATTGTCCGTGCGGACACTAACCACTTTGTTGGCAATGACTGGCCTGAAGGCCTTGAGTGCTAGAAAAATCGCCAGAAGCTCCAGATGATTTATATGAAGGAACTTGTCTTGTGGCGACCAGAGGTCAGAGATCTGAAGAAGATCCAATGTCGCACCCCATGTTAGGGAGAATTCTCTGTTAAGGCTGATTTCCCAAACCTAGTGAGTCCCCCCAGCAGCGTTGCTGGATCTTTGGGGTTTAATTTTTTTCTCCTGCTAAGAGGGAGACTCTTTCTCCCACTCTTAGACATGATTTGAGATATCCTTTGACTTTGTAATGTGTTTCATGGGCTATGGGGTATTTTACTCCATAGGGTTTCATGTATTTTTGGTAAGTGTGTCATACAGCACCCTCAGTGCAGTAACACAGGGGTGTCATAGTGACCCCCAAACAGACTCCATACCCTGGGACTGACTACTGTCTCCCAGGGCATGTAAAGTCACCATTGACTTTACTAGTCTTAAATTGTCAACAGAACCAGTACAAACCATCATATTGTGGAAGTACTGGTAGGGGCAATTAGATTGCCCCTGGGTCTGTTTTTTGAGGGGGCACTGTGCAGTCCCCCCTCGTCGAGTTTCTGGCTGGTGGCAGTGGTTACCACGCGAAATATTTCACTGGAATATTTCCTATGGGATTTTCCCATTCATTTTAAAACGCACCACTTTTTTGGTGCAATGTTAAAGATACCGCCGGGTTATTTATTTAATATGTATTCCCCGTTTGAGTCTTTTTGCCAGGACTCAGTTTTAAAATGGCATTTGTATTCGCCTCTGTAACTTCAACCCAAGTCGAGCCCTTTGTTCCACTTTTTGGCGGGCTTCTGCACAGAAGCCTCCAAAAGTGGTGCCACTCTGTCTGGGTCTACAGGATGTGTGGAAGGGGGGGTTTAGGCACCCTGGATTGAGTTGCCTCGGCAACTCAAGTTGCACTCTTGTGCGATTGGCCCAGTGGTGAGCTGCACGGCTCACCACTTAGCATGTTTGAGTGACAGCTAAAACTGATGAATGGGGGTTTTCTGCATGAAAGCAGGGCTTTGGGGACTGGAACTTCAGAAGTCGCCACAGGACCAAAGAATCCGAAGAGGGAGAAGCTGAGCCGACCTGCAACAACGACACCACCGGTGGAGCCCTGCTGAACCGTCTTACCACTTCCCAACGACAGAGAAGATCTTCATCCCGGAGAGTCTTCTTCCTCTGAACTGGTGGGGATAACCAGCTCGCCCTCTTTTCGCCTTGCTGGATTGTCTCTTGGTCGAATCGTCTGTGCCAAGCACCCCGGTGGCCGGATAGCCACGCTTCACCACTACCGCGAATAAAAGGGTAGTAACCTTTTAACCGGGAAACTCCGCGGCTGGTTTCTTCCCTGGTAGTGCAACGACCTCCAGCTTTGCTCCACGTCGAGATCTTCTCTTCCCCTGGACGAAGATCCGACTTGCACCCGCTGCCAGGAACAACTGCCCCCGCTGGAGCTTTCTCACCATTTCAGGTACTGTGTCCCGCCTGGTCTCCCTTGCAACAGACTGTTCAAGGTGTCCCGTAAATCCTTGACTCTCTATCCTGGGGCGACTTGGGACCTGCTAACTAACTTTTACTGAACTGATCCAACCCTTTTTGAACTATCTGCAAAGACGTTTTAAAGTACTATTCAACTTTGTGATCTTGGACACATTCCGCCTTGCTCTCTCCAAGAGTGGGCCTGGCCTATGAACTTTCTTGCTCTAACAGTAGACTCTGCCTTTTTCTGACTTGCTGTGGTTCTTTTAAAAAGTGCTGGTATTGTGCTGTCCTAATTCTACCTTTTTTCCCTCCCTTTTTATCCAACTTATTGGAGTGCCATCTTAGGTTAAAGCGCTCACCTCTGTCTGCAAATAAGTGGTGTTTTAACTAAGACTTGTTCAATAAGTAATCAGGGATGTATATATATTGATAGTGACTGTTTGAACTTGCTTGCCATATTAGTGTTCGTGTATTTTACAACTGTGGTTTTTAAATAAATAATTATATACTTTTATACCCAAGCTCTGGTCAGTGTTTGCTTGTGCTACTGTACCTCTGTACCTATTTTGTATACTGTATATACTGTCTAACTCTTCTTGAGAGAAGTCTGGCTGCTCAGCCACAGCTACCAGGTAAATCTGGGTGGTACAGACTGCTACCAATTTGGTTTACTGCCAACACCTGTAGTCCTAAGCCTTTTGCAGTGGTCCCTAAGGGAACTGCACAGGTTTCTGCCCAACACCCAACCCCAAAAGGGAGGAGTCCGTTGTGATCGTCACCATCCGAGCGGGGTCCTGCGAACCCACCCCCACCGATGGGTTGCCGAGAGACGACCACCACATCAGGTCCGCTCTCATGAAAGTCGGAATCAATATTATCTTGGAGTCCGGATCCACAGCCTGACGCCAAGAACTCCGAAGAGCCATTTGCGTCTGCCTCACCTTGAGTCAAGCAAGGGGAAGAGCCAATACACACAAGGCCATGAGGCCCAGAAGCCTCTGGAACCACCAGGCCGACATGCTCTCTGACTGCGCAAACATCTGACACGTGGCCAACAGATCCGCCATTCTATCCCTGGTCAGGTAGACTCTGCAGTCGATCGTGTTCCAACGAAAACCCAGGAAAGTCAAGTCCTGAGAGACCATCATGGAAGATTTCCGCCAGTTCACCGACAGCCCAAGGCGAAACAGGAGCTAGAGGAGAGACTGAAGATTGCTCGAAGCTTTCAGTGGACAAGGACTGCGCAGCAGCCAATCGTCCAAATACGGATACACATTTATACCCTGTAGCCGAAGATAAGCTGCAATAACCGACATCTTTTCAGCTTGGCACTGCGTGTCTTTTACGGCCAAAAGGGAGCACTCTGAACTGGAAGTGCTCCTCCCCCACAGAAAAACGTAGGCATCTCCGATGCAGATTCCAGATCAGGATATGCATATACGCATCCTGGAGGTTCACCACGCTGAGCCAATCGCCCTTCTGTAAAGAGGACTTTATCTGACCAGGCGTGATCATCTTGAATTTCTCTTGGGGGTAGAGAGAGATTGAACTGGGAAAGGTCTAGGATGGTGCGCAGGCCAGCCTGGTTGGGTTTGGGCACCGTAAACAGTCGGGAATCGAAGCCCTCCCCTCGCTCCCCTAGAGGAACAGGTTCCACCGCCCTGAGATCCAGAAACTTCTGAGGGAGGGCGATCCCGACTGCTGGAAGGGAGGATTGAAGGGTGGGTTAGGGGGAAGGGGTAAGCGGAAGTCCGCCCAAGCGACTGACAAGATCCACCGGTCCTTGGTGATTGTCTGCCACGCCTCCCAATGAGACGCAATGCGTCCTACCACCGGGGTCTCGTGCGAGCGCAGAAAACCCTAATTTTGCTGGTTTGTCGGTGGCAACACCCCCTGAACCTGAAGAGGCGGCTGAGGAGCGGGAGAAAAACGGACTCCGCTGCTGCCTTTGGCGGGAGTTTCCCGAAGGAGTGTCAACCCTACAGGATTTCCGATCTGGTAAACCAGAGGAAGGCCGAGGGTTTGACACGACTTCTGTGTCCTGAAAGGAGGTTTAACTAACCAGGACAGACAAGGACTTGGCGGTATGAGTGCTGTCCTTAGTTTTGGTCAGCTCCACGTCTGTTGATGAGTGAAAGAGCTCCTTGCCATCGAAAGGCAGGTCCAAAACCTTATCCTGCACCTCCTTAGAGAACTTGGTGGCATGCAACCAAGCTTGACGAGAGGTATCCACACCAAGCATAAGGACTCGGGCCGAGGTGTCGACATGGTGCACCGCAGCCTCCAGGAGATCCTGCGCCAAGACTCTGGCATCTGACAACCCTGCTTTGAAATCTTCCAACATTTCAGTGGGAATAAACTCCTCAAACTCCAACAGACCTTTCCATATTCACCCCCGCTAAAACCAGTTCGGCATTGGCTTGATGCAGCTACAGAGCTGAGTTAGCGAAAATCTTCCTCCCAAGGGAATCAAGAAGCTTATATAGCCGTTGAAGAGGAGGATGCCGCAGGTCTGGATTGCAAAGTGGCTGCCGCCACTACCGTGGAGCAGGGGGGCAGACACGACGCCAAGGCCACTTCGTCTGAAGAATGGAGCCTGTAGCACGCGTCAATCTTCTTGTTGACAAACAGTTCAGAGTGTGGCTTCTCTCAAACTTTACGGACCTCGGCCAAAACGTCCTTCTGCAAGAACAAGCCGGTACGCTCTGAAGGAGATAAGGTGAACACCCCCGAAAGCACACCCTCCTGTGGAGCAGGTGCCTCAGGTACTGGAACATCTAACAGACACATCATGTCCAGCACCCGGTCATGAAAAGCTCTAACAGAGCGGGGCTGGTCTTTGCTGTCCTGATCTCCCTGTAGATCGTCCGACAGGTCCGGATCAGGTGGAGTCACATCAGGCACCATAACAGCCTTGTCCATTGGGGACAACGGAGGCGGGGGTGGAAGAGTAGGGGGAGGCCCAGCCGGTAAAGGCAGCACCGGCGGAGGCGCAGTAACTGCAGCCAGGACCGTCAGCGCAGGCGGGCAGATCTCCCTGAACAAGCCTCGAAGTACTCCTTCATGGGGTCGGAACGCATCAGTTTTTGAAACTTGCTGAAAAAGGCGTCCTGCGCCGATGACTTAGGCGTGATAGGAGGAAGCCTCTCATGAGGGGAGTAATTCCAGGGGCGCAAGGGAGAGGGTTGCCAAGAGGGCCCTTCCCCACTGTGGTCTACATAAATCAAGGGGGCCAGTGCCGCCGGCAGCGAGACATTGTGCGGTAGAGGCATCTGAGCGTTCCAGTCAAACTGGACGAAACGGTTGTGCACAAGGAAACCGATGTTCACCTGAAAAAGTACCCCCTACGCCGATGGCATAGTTGTAAGGGTTGTATCCAAAATGGCCACCATGGTCTTGGCGGGAACGGTCGCCACTTTGTCGGCACCTGAGGAGAACTGCGACACGTGTGGAAGTGAAGCAGGGGTCCCCACAGGTGGGTAAGGGGTCTTAATTTTAGCCTCAATACATGAAACCTCGGCCGAGCCGGTACTGTGTGGCCTAGAATGTTTCTGTGACATCGTAACAGCCAAACTAGCCTTCAAAGGAAGGACCTCAGCACTGCCGGTAACAGAGGGATTACGGTCCAAGACCTCACTCCGTGCCCCCTCAACAGAACGGGGTCTCTGCAAGAGCGGGAACGATGAGGAACACACCTCACCTGCAAGACCTTAACCGGTCTCTCAGATCTGTTCGTCACCTTAGCCTCTAAATGACGGGCCTCGGACCAGAGTCCGGTAAAAGCCTCCTCACGAGGGGCCTCGAACATTCGTTCGGTGTCAACCTCAACCGAGGTCTCAGGGCGTACCCCGGTGATTTTACGGGAAGCTCCAAGTAAGGAGACCTCGGAGCAATCTCTGGTACCCGATGCCTCAGTCGAACTGGGCCCACAAACAGCCCCCACGGGAGGGGCCTAGGAATGTAATCTGGTATCAATAGGCCTCTTACGGATGCCCTCGGAGAAAACTCCGGTAGAATTTTTAGGCCTGGAAGGCACCTCAGGGCTAGCCCCGGTAATCGAGCTTTTGATGCTCCTCCCGGACCGGGAAGGAGTCCCCCGGCCAGGGTGCCCTAAAAAGTAAAGAACTCACCGGGCGTTTCTTTTTTTCGATGAAAGTTTGAAAGTGCGCCGGGGGAATACGTTGAAACACCTCCTCCCACCGCTCCAAAAGACGTTGAAGCACCCGGACCAAAAGGGAGTCGCAATAAAAGCACGAGTCCCACCAGTGGTCCGGACCCAAACACTAAGCAAAGGGGAAGGGGATCCGCCCTAGCGAAGCGTCGCTGACAAGAACAACAATTAGGAAAGTCTAGCTGAAACGGCATAGACGGACTACCACGCGACCGCTAAGCCAGAGCAAAAGAGGAGGAACGAAGGAAAAAAATCTTCCGAAGATGCAAGTGCATCCAGTCCTGAGCGAGCGGAGAAAAGGACTGATGGGCGATGCACTGGGCGGAGCTAAGGGCGGGGTTAGGCCCGCGTGCGGTACCCCATGTAAAAAGAGAGGAAGGACACATTTTTGAAAAATGTGATGCTTTTTAAAAGTGCTCTGGTCCCGTCCCACAAGACGGAGTAATGTCCCATAAGTATGGAGGAAAGGGGACGGGACGTAGGAGTATAACTATTTTTCCCCCCCCATGTTCCCTCCTTCCTTGACGCGCTTTGAAACACATTGTGTATAGGCGCTATATAAATAATCAATTCAATACATCAGGAGAACCACAGATGCCATTTACCAACAGGGTGGCGACTTGTGCAGCGCACAAATCATTGCCGCACACTTATCACAACATTGATTTGCTACAAGGTGACACACAACCCTGCTTTCCTAATCAAGGGGCAATCCGGTGTGCGCTAGGCAGTGGTTGGCTTGTTAAGAAAATGGAGAGCTTGGATGCTGAGCAGATGCATTTAGACCATATCCCAAGCAGCCACTAGAATAACTAAAAAGTAATATTAAAAAAGGTTCGTGTGTCAAATAAAGCGACATGAAAATAATGAACACAGTTTAAATCGTTTTCTGTGTGGAAAGTTAATGCTCTTCGAAGAAGGCATAGGTTTGGTCAGATAGCGGATGCTTTCTGCTGGCCCTCAGAATAAAAATGCCCCATGTTCAGTTCTAACACTGAAATGTTAAGCACATACTGTGTAAAAACAATGGCTCGTTAAACAAGCCATCACTTATAAATGACCCCCACTTTAAAGGATCTGTCAACACAAAGGGCAAGGGGCACAGGGTGTATGTCTCCAGAGCATCTCAGAGGCTTCATTCGCAATATACATTCCTTTGTTTGTAACAAAGGAATGCTTAACTTTTTCACCGGCGGCGGCTCAGGGCAGCAGTCTGGGTGGGCTCCTTCCCGTGTCCCCCACCCTCCTTGAGCTATTTAGGTGTGCTCCCTGGGCAGTTACCCGCTTAGCCTACCCCAGGAAACTGGTATGACTGTGTCCTACCGGATCAGCCCCACCCCATGGTCTTGGCTGCCTACAACACAACAAGAAAATAAAGGTAAGCACACTCGCGGGCAGGCTGTGGAGGAGGGTAGCATGTGCCTACAATAGTGGACAACTTAACCGCATCAGCAGTTACTTATCAGTGTGTTAGGGAGAATTCTCATTCAATGAATAATTTCCCTTACCTAGTGAGTACCTCAGCAGCTTTGCTGGATTTCTGGAGTTTATTTTTTCCACCTGGTAAGAGAGTGAGCTTTTCCCCCACTCTTACCTGTGTTTTTCCCATGAGTACTTGGCTGTTTTTGTGATTGTGGGCTCTGGAGTACACCACTTCTGTTGCCCCACTCCTTTTGTGTGTTACACAGCACCTTCAGTGCAGTAACACAGGGTTGTCTCTTAGGCTTCCACCAACTCCATTTTCTGGGGCTGACTACTGTCCCCCAGAAAAGGGTAAAGTTGCCATTAACTTTACATAGTCACTTTTAACCACGGATCCAGTACACCCATCTTATATGGAATATTGGAAAGGGTTAATTCTTAGCCCTTTTTATCTGTGCCTCTTGGAGCATTGTTTCGCTCCATTAACATTAAGACTTGGCAGTGGCACCTACCCTAATTTTCCTACCGCGGTTATATTATATAACGTGGTAACGTTTTAGGCTATTTTAGTAGCCTCGAACTTTAAACCTGCTTGCCCAAATACTTTTTATTTCGGCTCTGGTTGGGTTTAATCTACATTTCTTTTTGTTAACATCCTTCTTGGGTCTTTCTTTGCGCGGCAAACCAGGTTTGCCTTCTTTGTTCACTGTCTTTTGGCGGGCTTCGGCAAAGAAGCCCTCCTTTGGCGTCTGGGTGTCTAGGTGGGCTGAATGCGAGGGAAGGGTGTAGTCACCCCCTGCACTGGGTCTGCTTGGAGACCCAAGTCGCACTTTGTGGTTATTGGCTGAGATGGGTGTCCGGGCTGGACAACCCCCCTGCTGAGTGATTGACAGCCAGGCTGTGTGAAAGGGGAAATTTTGGCATAAAAGGCAGGACTCTTGGGCTAGAAGTCAGAGTTGCCACTGAAACTGCAAGGAACCGAAGAGAAGCGGAGAAGACGGCTGCTGCAACCCTGGATCCCAGTGAAGCCCTGCTGCAGTCCTGAGCTATCTACCCTTCAACGACAAGAGAAGATCCAGTCCGGAGTCTTCTTCCCTTGAACCTGGTGGGATCAACCAGCTCACCCTTTCTTCAGTCAGAGCATCCTCTCCTGGGTCGAAATCACTGCTGTGCTGTAGTGGTCCGGATAGCCATCAGAAGAGCCCTTTCCAGATTTAAAGGAGCGTACCTTTTATTCATAGTTCTCTTTTTCGCTGCTGCTGGCCTCCTCCCTGGGTAGTGCACATCGCTCCAGACGTCGTCCTTCTTGTCCCCACGACTGAAGCCGCAGGAACCGTGAGTGTGCAGGAACTACCAGAAACAACTGCCGTGGCACCAGCTTTTCTCCAACGGAATAAGGTACTGTGCACATTTGGTTGTTCTCTCCGACTGACTATCCGGAATCGGCGTGAACCCTTTTCCTCCACGAAGATTTATACTTTTTTCCCTCCATCTTATAACTTTTCCTTCCATCTGACAATATCCAATTACTCTTGGCATCTCGAATTGTTCAACGTGTGATCCTCGGCAATTGAGCATCTGCTCCATAGACACTGGCGCAGGCCTATTGACTTTAATCTGTATCTTTGAACAAGTCCTCTTATTACCTTGCCTAGACAAAAAGTATTGCCTATGATTTTTCCCCTTTTCCCTTGTTTGAAATTCTAAAGTACAAAGTGTGTTTTAACTTTGTGAGCATTTCTATCCGCGGGTATGCGTTAGTATCGCAACACCGGTCTGTCAAATCTTACTGTACTTACCTTGAATTGTTGGAAGAAGTGGAAGAGGTTGTGTGTGGTGTATTTTACGTGTAGTTTTGAATTTGTAGAAGGGACAGATGGTTTTAAATAAATGTACTTCTATTTTTTACCTGAAACCTTGAGTCAGTGTTTGCTTGAGTCACAGTAATTGGGGTCATTTGTGTAAACTCTACTAATACTCATTTACTCTTGAGATAAGTCTGGTTGCTCTGCTACTGCTACCACTTTAACAGTGTAGTAGAGGCTTGTACCAAAGGTGAACTTGTATTACCACTTGTAGCCTTAATTGTGTTTAGTGGTCCCTAAGGGCACTTCACAGGATTCTGCCTAACAGTGTTTTTATTTAATTGATATGCCACTATACTATATACCCCTAGGCAGCAAGCTAAAATAGTAAATACTTCCTCGAGTGTCAAACTACTGCAGCCAAAGGTGAACCGCAGATGTAAATAGAACATTGTATTTATTATTTTATTTCGGATATTTGTTGAGTTTAGATCTAGCATCAAGAAGAAGCAGATCAGTGTACATCATAATTAATAGGATTACGCATGAATGGGAAAATGTACAAGAGTCCTTTGTTGCATTACAGCTGATCAACAGGAGCTGTAATTAGGAGTGATGTGGGGTCGCCTGGGAGGTGGGGATCAGAGGTGTTATGATTGGCGATGAAGGTGCTCCTTTAAGAGGAATGTCGTGGGCTCCTTTCTGAATCACGTGAGGGAGGTTCTAGAGCGTGGATCTGGAGATCGAGAAAGCAAGTTTCCTGTTTTTTGGTAGCTCTAATCTGCCCAGGTCCAACAAAACAGCGAGTACAAGTAGTTGCCGACTGAGCCAGGGCTAAAGAGCTGACAAGAGTTAAATATTTCCTAAACTTGACACATCTGAAAAAAACTGGGAAGGGTCAAAAGGTAGCAAGGAGCCAAAGTCAGAGTAAAAAGTGGTATGGGTAGGCACCCCAACCATGAAAGGCGTCTCTTCTTGGTAACTTCTGGATGGGCTGAGAGCATACCCCTTGTGAAGAATATCCTCAACACTGGAAGTGAAATGGGATGGTCTTCAGACCCAGCGACTTGCCAGGCTACTTGCCTCTCCAAATTAACTTTTCTCATCTACCTCCACTTACGTCAAATGCCTCTTGCAGGATCAGTCGTTGGTAGAGCATGTTAGGAAGTGAACATATTTGCCTGGTGTCATTGGGGGTTTTCCTTCCTTTTCTCCACCCTGTACGCGAGCTTTGTTTTTGGTGTGGCCTCTAGAAGAGACCCAAATTTGCCACACAAGTTCAGAGACAAAAGAGCCTTTTGTTTTGGAGGCCTCCTTCCATCTGTTTCGCCAAGCTCAGTCTGGCCTGGGAGTCCAGTAGCCACGCAGCTTCATTCTCGACCCAGTAGAAGGCTGTAAAACATAACCAGTTCACCCCCAGTTTAGAAGCGCTCCTCAGCACCTTGCAACCCAGATGACAGGCGCTTAATTTAAGCGTAGTTTAGAGCCAGGTTTGTTTTAACCCCCACATATTACCGCAATGGCCAAAGAGAATTGATCTTGGCCTCACCCGTCAGTAAAACCAATAGCAGCTGCTTTCTGAGGTCGATTATGGGAATCTGTTTTTTTGCCACCTTAGATTTTTTTGAGGGTATAGACATTGTGCTGTGGTAGCAATCTGCATTCAAATGCAATAAAGGATGATCACAGCACTGTCACAGCAGCTCGTAAGCTAAAAATTGGCACCTCCATTGAGGGCATGATTATGAATTTAGTATATTTAAAAGAAAACATTTCGTCGAATTCATAATCTAGAATTAGAAAATGTCGATTCATGTAAACTATTCTGTTTTCTTGCGTGTTATTCCATTAAACGACTTTGATCGAAAGATAATTCTAATATGTGCTGGCCAGTCTACGCTCAGTGGCGGCTGATGGCTGAGAAGCAGTGGGTGACATTTTACGAAGATTTAATAGAGGGCACAATTGTTAGAAGCTAGAGAAATTGTGTACACAGAGCACTTGGCATTCACAATCCAAGTTAAAGTACATGACGATTACATTTTCAAAACACTTAACAAATAGTTGCGATGAGGGGGCCATCTAGTGCCAACATCGGAATATTGCAGCCTTGCTTGGAGTCAGAGGTAAACACTTAGACAAACCCTTTTCAATCTCTAGCTCAAGGACTGTCTGCCTTACCTTGATAGAGGAATCCCAGGCCTCTGGTCGGAAATTGGTGGGTTCAGAAATGAACTCCCGACTATACATAGATGACCTGGTCATAGCACCACAGGGGAAGGACTACAATACAATCGTAACCTCCTTCAAGAAAACTTACTGGGGCTGGGGCCCTGCAGCTGAACCTAAAGACCAAAGTCATGGTTTACCAGAATAAAGTAATAACAACAGCAGCTATACATTCAAACAGAAGTCGATCATGTTACAGACGACAAAAAAAAAAAAAGCATGCTGTACATTCTATGCCATCAAAAAGCAACTATCATACCATAGGTGAGTGGGGGGGGGCGCGGTTGAGGACAGTGCAGGATACTGCCTTGGCCAGCTCCACAGCTCAAGGCATCCCCATGGGCCACAGGCCCCCTTAATTAAGACCGATTTGGCCCAAACTTGCAGTGAAGGGGTCGGGATACCCCTGGAGTAGCCCCTCCAAGTTTTCTCTCATTTGGCTCCAGAATGATGGCGATCGCACTGTGTGAAGGCGCCGACGAGGGCTACCAAAATGGCAGGTGCGCTCACCGAGTAACGGCCTGTTGGCCCGGCTTGTGGCAGATGCGCTTCGTCCCTTGGTCCCAACTGCGACCAAGCCATAACCCCTGCAGCCGTCCATTTGCCTTTACTGCCAATTATTCTTTGTGCATGCACCCCAATGCATTTCTCCATATCCCCCATAAATTGGCATGACAGTATTTCAAATGGCAAACTTGGCCGCAGTTTTATTTCCATGACAACAGAATTATTTGTACACATTTGTGAACTTCATTCTGTACGTGTGGCGCTTGCTTGCCGGATCTCCTTTGCTTCCCCCTATACTTGGTATAGTAGGCCCGCAACTACCCCGACCCATTGTACCTGTTCCTATCCTGCCCGTGCAGGTGTCGGTGGGTGGGGAGAGCACCGTTTGTTTTGGGGGAAGCTGAGCCTTATTTGTCCCTACCAGACGCCCCCGCCGTTTAGGCCCCCAAGAGGCGCTGGTCCGGAAGAGCGAAGACCCATTCCGTTTCCTTCTGGCTCGTCCGGAGTCTATCATTTGTGCTTGGTTGCCCAAACACCGCCACGCCAACTAGTGGGTTCCCGCCCACCGTGGCTCCCCCTTTCCTCAATCCTTCTCACAACTCCAGCAATTTGGTACAAATGTTCCAGAAAAAGAGCTCCATTCCCTTTGTGGGCAGGTGCACCCCATCCGCTAAGAAGTACTCGGGTGTCTTCCCGTCAATCAGGCCATGTCTGACCTGATGGAAACCTCTGCCCTTGCAGAACTTGGCAAAGGCCCCGTTCAGCTTCCTCCTTGATTTCTCTACTGCTGAATGGCTCTCTGTCCCTCTCCATTGCGCCCGGGGAATCGCCTCAGACCAGATCTCCGTTTCACCCACTTGTGCCGATATTTCCTGCAGTGAGTTTGTAATGTCTTTCAGCAAGACCCCCTCCCCCCCAAGCTGGTCAGGTCGTTCCCTCCTAAGTGTATCACCAACACCTCCGGCTTCCGCCGCCTACTCAGCAGCTTTTGCAATTGCCCCTTCAGCTGCGCCCATGTCATCCCTGGCACCCCATGCCACTCGATCCTGAACTCTCCAGCCGTCAAAGTCTCTTGCTGTTCAGTCCAGCTCGCCTTTGCCCTTGAGATGAATGAGTGCCCCACTACCCACACCGTGCATAGTTTCCTTTGGTGTACCGCTGGGAAAATGAAATGGAGGGAACGGCATGGTTACCTTTACATTTTCTCTGGTCTGACATAACGTTTATAACATCCTGAAGACCAGCTACGCAGCCTTTTGATGTCCTCCGCCCCTATCCGAAATGAATGCATCCCAAACTGGCCCTCTGCCAGCTCCATCTTATCCAAACCTTGCGCCATCACTTTCCTGAACTGAAAACGGCTTAATGCGGACCCATGCCTGTGCATGAGCCACGGCGCCTCTGCCCCTGATGGCCGCCGCTGCTGCATAAAGTTTGCTGCCGCCGCCACCGGGCAAACCCTGCTTGTCTGAATGGCCTGCAAGGTCAAAGCCGCCCCCTTTCCTTTCTGATCCGTTTTCGACCTCCTCACATAAATGACGACTTGAGCGCTTCCCACTTGGACGTCCCTGACGTGCAAGAACCCATTCCCTTTGCCGTCCTTGTTCTCCGGCACCAATTCGCTGACTCTGAGAGCCCCAAAAAACGCCACCATGAAGGCGGCCGTGAAGAGCAACCTCTCTGCCTCTTCGCTACACACTGAACTTAGACATTTAATTAACCCGTGCAATTTCCCAATATCGATTGGCCGCCTCTCGTCTGGCTTTGCTATGGTTTGTCTAGCCCAGCCTCTCATGGCTAGCATGACGTAGTGCTCCTTAGTGGGGTCCTTCTCCCCTTTCACTTTTGCGTAATGTGCTATGGCCGCCAGGTGGTAGCCTACCCACGCCCGGGTCTTCCCTGTCTTCCAGCACCAGCCTATGAATGCCCTCACCGGGTTCTCACCCCGGCCACCTGCTAGCACCTCCTCCTGGAATTGCATGAAACGATCCCAACAGGCCCTGTACCTCTTGGCTGTACCTGGTGCTAGGGCAGCCTCTACCAATGAGGTCAGATCACCCCAATCATCCCCCACCACTGTTCCTCGAATGGGGTCATCTCTTTCCTTGCTTCGGGGCAGCTTTCCCGGAACCGGTCCCACTGTAAAGGAGACAGAGAATCAGCGGCCGTGTTTTTTACCCCTGGAATGTGCCGTGCCCTGACCTCGATGTTCAGTATTAACAGACTTCTGTTGAGTTCCCCGAGGAGCCTCACCCCCCTCAGATTGCTGGATGACCCTGTGTTAATAATCTGCACCACCGCCAAATTATCTGACCATAGTGCGACCTTCGAATTCTGCAGCTGCACCCCCCACAACTTAAATGCAACCACTATGGGGAATAGCTCCAGCAGAGTAATGTCTTTAGTGACCCCTTCCTTATGCCATTCCATCGGCCATGCCAATGCCGCACCATCTGTCCCCCAGGATCGCCCCAAAACCCAGGGATCCAGATGAGTCGGTAAACAGTTTGAGCCTCTGGCTGCTTGCCCAGTCAGCCCTCCAGATCGCCACCCCATTGGAGTCTGTCAGGAAGCTATCCCACATCCTGAGAACCTCCTTCACCTCTGAACCCAATCGGACGTGTTGCGAGGCGTGTTGTAAGCCCACAGTTTTTAGTTCCACACTTCTGGCAAACGCCCTACCAGCCGGTATCACTCTGCCTGCGAAATTGAGGTGCCCCGCCAATGACTGAAACTCCCGCAAGGTCGCCTTGTTTTTTCCCCCCCCCCCAACAGCTCCTGAATCAGGCCCCTCAACTTTTGTACCTTGTCCTGCGGGAGCCTACATTCCCCTTTAACTGAATCAAGCTCAATCCCCAGAAATGTCAATGTTGTAGCTGGACCCATGGTCTTCCCTGGTGCTAAGGGGACCCCTAGCTGCTCCATTCGTTCTTGGAATTCCTCCATCAGGGCCCGCACTCCTCCGTCCCCTCTCTCCCAATGAAGAGAAAATCATCTAAGTAGTGCAATATTCCCCCTCCCTTTTTCCCCCAGTTTTACTGTAAACTCCAGGAAGGAGCTGAATGCCTCAAAGTATGAACAAGAAATAGCGCAACCCATGGGTAGGCATCTGTCGTAGTAGTACTTGTCCCCCACCTTAAAACCCAGAAAGTGGTAACTATCCTTGTGGATTGGTAGTAGTCGGAAGGCCGATTCTATGTCTGCCTTTCCCAACAATGCCCCTTCCCCTGCTGCTTTCACCATTTGTATCGCATCCCCCAGGGAGGCGTACTGCACCCTGCACTGCTCCTCAGGGATGCCTGACCCTCGGGGAAGGACAGGTGGTGTATCAGGCGGAATTGGCCCTCTTCCTTCTTTGGCACCAACTCCAGTGGAGATACCACCAGATTGCTCATGGGAGGCCCCGTGAATGGGCCGGCCACTCTCCCCAGCCCCACCTCTTTCTCCACCTTCCTTTCCACCACCTCAGGTTTCTCAAGTGCAGACCGTAAGTTGGCCGCCTCCACCCACCCCCCTTGGGCACCTGCCCCTGGGATCCGAAAGCCCCACCTGAACCCTTGCCATAACAACTTTGCATCGGCCTTGTTGTGATAGATATTTAAAAAGGGAGTCATGGCAAGGAGGCTAACTGGTGTGGGCAGTGTCCCTTTAATCACACATTTGTCATTCACCAGTTCCCCAACATTGCCTTGTTTTGTCGACGCCTCACTCAACATTTGCTTTATCTTTTGGTTTACCACTTTCCCTGGGTTTAGCCTCTCCTGGAGTGGCTTTGCGGGGGCCCGCGCCGCCACCCCTCTGGTGCTTGTATCTGCATGTCTTCCCGTATGAGCAATACCCCTCTGCAAACCTCCTGCAGATTTCTTGCTCCCCCTGGTGGGCTGCTGCCCGGTACACCCAGGCGGAGGGCCCGCGAAAGGACCCTCTCCCCCGTTGTGAGTACCCACCCCTGCCTCTCCCCCCCGGGACCTCTCCCCTTGTGGCTTGTCCTCGGGTTCCCTGCAGGGGACCACTTTGTCCATATACCCCCCAACATCCATTTTGTCCCATGACATTGCTGGCCATATTGCATCTTTAATTTAAAGCCCTGGTCATAATCCAACCATCCCTCGCCGCCATATTTCTGGTACAAATCATGCACATATTGCTTGTACGCTATCATTGCCAGTGCATCCTGCGGGTACCTCTCCAACATCACTGACATGTACATCCTATAAGCTTTTAGCCAGTTGTTAATGGAGTGCTCCACCTTGGTGCACTCTCTGTCCCTCTTCTCCTTCTCTTTCTCGGACAGATCATTCAGCCCTCCCCCCCGTGGGCACAATCCCCAATAAGTCAAAGATGTCAATAAATTCCTTCCTCCACAACCTCTCCTTGACCCCCCCACGGAATGTGCCACACCAAGGAATTTACTGTAGCCCGTAAGACCGTCCCTGGCCCCGGCCCCCCTTCCTTCTGAGCCACCTGTGCCGCCGTTGGTACCCCTGTAGCAAGCTGCTGTGCCATCCCTGCGTTCATCGGAGCCCTTGGCTCCCCCATTCCTGTCCCCACGGAAGCCCCACCATCTGTGCCTGTTGACCGCCCCCAATAGGTGGGCCCACACTAGGCAGCCCGACAGATAAACCCCCAGGTGGGATCCCGCTCCTCTGTGGCAGCTGACTTACCCCCCCTGTCTGGGACCAGCCTACCTCCTACCTCTGCACCACGGCCCCCCTAGCCCCTGAGGTGCCCCCGGTTGCGTGGCTATACCCCCATTAAACACCATTCCTTCCAACATACTAGCATTGGCAACAACATTTGGCATTTGCCCATTCTTCCCCCATGCTTGCATGCATTCCATCACCATACCTTTTACCATCTCCAGGGATGTGGTTCCTCCACCAGCGACTTCCACCGTTCTGGTCACAGGAGTGCTGGGTGGGCTCACTCAGTTCCCTGGAGCCTCAGCAGGTGTAGGAGCCGTTAAGGCCACATCCTCCTGCGCCCTCCCCTTTTGTCGCGGCCTCTTGGTGCTGTTGGCCTGCTCCTTGCTCGCCTTAGCCTTGGCCATCATTGTCCTTTTCCTCACTTGGATCTCCTCCTCTTCATCCTCCTCTACGCTGTGAATCTCTGCTTCGACCACCGTGGCCTCACTGCCGCTGTCCTGAAACATCAGAGGGGAGCTCTCCACCCTCTGGCTGGGCCCTTCCTGGCTAGGTTGGGCCAGCATCTTTGTCATCCAGTCCGGGCCATGGGTTGCTGCTGCCACCCTGGCCATTTCCATAAATGCCGCCAGATCCATTGCCTGTTGCCCACCTGCTGAGGCAGCCACCCGCTTCCTGTCCCTCCCGGGCAGCCTGTTGCTGTTGCCCGTGCTTCCTCTGCTCCCTAGGCTGTCCTGGTGCTTCCTTTCCTGCACCCTCTCCTGGCGTGTGATCACACAGCCCCCCTCCTCCTGCCAGCCGCCGTTCACCCGGAGGCTGCTGCCTCGCGGCCTGCGTGCGCGTTCACGGGGGGGGGGGGGGGGGGGGGGGCGGGTAGGGTGGGAGAGCCCGTGTGCTGTTGTGCCACTGCACAGTGTGTCCTCAAGGCCCTCGCTCGTGAAACCTTCGTCCGGGGGGGGGGGGGGGGGCTTGCTCGTGTCAGCCGGGGCCTTGACGCAGGTTGTTGCCCCGTGTGTCCTCGCTGTGCCTCCTTGCTCCCTGGGCCCCTTAACTGCCTTGGCGCTCGTTCGCGCTGCAGCCGCTCACCTAGCCGCCTCTCCGGCTGTTCCTGAGCCGAGCGGGCTCCTTTCCTGCTTTCCTCCGCCGCTCGCTGGCCCCTCCTTCTCTGTCGTGCCGTGCCGGTCCGCTTGTGGCTCTGCTCCAACCCAGCGCTCCGCTGCGATCCTTGGTCCTGGGCTCCCGTCCTGCCTTTCCACTGTGCTTTGCCTGTTCCGCGCTTCCTCCTGCAGCGACTCCACTCACGGACCCGATCAGCTGGGCGATCTTCCGGCTGCTGGGCGGTCCTCTGGAGTAACAAGTCCGTTCCGTCACCGATCAGCTGGGCAATCCTGCTGCTGGTCCTTCTTCCTGCAAAACGAAATCCCTTCCACTGGCGAGACGGCGACCGGGACCAAGTGCAGGAGCGAGATGCCTGGCACCCCGGTCCTGCCTGCTTATAACTTGGTGTCCCCGCCCCTTTTCCTTTGTTTAGCCCTCCGTGGGCTTTTGGGCTATTTGGCACCATTCCGCCCCTTGACCTCCTGTCCCCAGGGGGAGGGTCCGAGGTTCCTGGCGGCATGACCCCGCAGGGGTTAACCTGCTGCCTCCTCCATTTTAGGCTGATTTTTCCGTCGTCAGCTCCAGAACTGCCTGCTGCAGTACCCTGGTGCCCCCGATGGAGAGCTGGTGCACAGAGGGACGAGTATGAGCCATTGGCGTTTACCCACTGAGGGAATGCAGGAGGCGTTGGATCCCGCCGAAAGGCGAGCAGATGCCGGATCTCCATCGAGTGACAGTGGTGGCCCTTAGGAGTCAAGGACGGAGGGCCACGCGGTGGACAATCTTGGCGGACCGGCCCCTCCCTCCCTCCCTCCCGTCTTGGGCAAGAGGGGTGCCGCAGATTCTTAGGAGCTGCCATCTTGGCATTGGAATAGTATCCAGCAGTGCTCTGCTATTTCAGCACTCAGCCCAGCGGGGCATTGAAGAAATGTGATGACGACCACTGGGCACCCCTACGGTAGGACTACCAGGGGTACATTGGGACGCAGCTACTCTCTGGCAAGTTGGTGCAGACGGCTGACCCAGTTGTCAACAGAGGTGTAATCAGTGGAACTGTGTTTACAGCGGAGAGGGATTTAAGGGACTGAGAAGAGGTGCAGCTGCACGCAAGTTTTCTGTCTGGAAGGACCAGGGCTCATGGGTCCCACCCAGAGAGGAGCAGGGGATCCGCAGATCGGAAGGGGGCAGGTGAGCTAATCTCCCCCCCTTCATCCCCCCCCCTCCGGGGCTACTGGGACATATCTTGGCAACCAACCTGCACCTACAGCTGAAGGGGACTGCGCAATTTGAATATCAGATGAACAGCGGCGCCGCAAGCATTTTTCTTGGCAGACCTGGTTCTCTGTGGTTTTATGGACGCCTCTTCGAGGGGCAACTGCTTGTGCCGGTGGTGGACAGCGTTAAGATAGAGGAACCCACCCAGTACACCTGCTCAACACAGGGACATCACCTGGCTCCGGGCTGACAGACTGTGCCTCTGCAAGCCGGACGAGCGACACCACACATTTCCCACCCTAAGACACAAACAGCTGTGCAAGTAGCTGAAGTTCAAATGGGGGACGAGGTGTAGAGCTGCTGCTGGGGGCTTATACAGTGAGAAGGCGAAGGCAGGGTGGACATGCCTTCGAGTAACACACTGGGAGTTGGCGAAAATGGGCAAGTAACCAGGCTAACAAAAGGGTCCTCTTTCTGGGAACATAAAGGCCATTATACAGGGATAGGACTCCTTCAAGCGCCCACAGCAGACAGCGGTGCAAATCCACTTGCCCCCAATGCGACTCTGGTGATAGAAGAAGCCCCCCCTGCAAGAGATGTTGGCGGAGATCAAGAAAGAGATACAAGACTGTGTAGTCAATCTAACCAAATCAATCACAGACCTGAACAAGTAAATGTTGGCAGCGGAAAAACGGGTCGATGAGACCGAAACGGCCCTGTGTGGGCAGGATTGCGAGCAGGAGGTGCTGACCAGGCAAATTGAGTCTCTCGAACGGCAAATGGAATGGGTCGTAAACAAGAAGACTCAGAAAACAGATCCAGAAAAAACAACATCAGAATTTGGGGATGCTCACGGGGGTCTCAGACGCTGACCTGAAAGACTATGTCCTGGCCTTGTTCTAACAGTTGTTAAACGAACCTCAGGGATACAATATCATATTGGACCAAATGCACAGAGTCTACACTTCCCACCAACAGAATAAAAATGATGTGCTCACAAGAAAACATCTCTTTCAAACAAAAGAGAATTTTTAAAGTGGCGCGGGGACAGGAACCTGTCAAGTTTCACGCCTCCCCTATTAAGTTGTTCCAGGATGTGGCGCAGGCAACATTTATGAAACAAACATCTGACAGTGGTTATGAGATAGCTACAAGATAGAGGGATCCCCCACAGATGGACTTTACTGTGTGGACTCAGGTTCGACTACCAGGACAAATCATACCATATATCGAGGGAGGAAGAAATGCTGCAATCCAAGGAGGTCTCGCCAGCTAGAGAAAAGGGGAAGCGCCCTGTGCGCAGGGCTGAAAGGGAAGGATGGGGACAGGGGAGTCCTTACCCAACGGGGAGGAAGCGGGGGATTGCGAACAACTGAAGCGACCTGATGTACTGGGGTTCTTCAAGGGATGATTATCGAAGCATGTTGATGGTTAGGGCGGGGAGGCAGCGGTTGAAGGATTGAAGGGGGGGTTCCACAAATGGATGGGGAAGGATCCGGAAAAGACTAGGTTGCCTACATATCCGGATGGTCTGGAGTTGGAATGTGTTGCAGGTGGTCTCTGGGGAAGGGGAGAGGGGATGGCAGGTCGATGGATCATGGCCCTATAAACCCAGGGATGTTCTATAGTCCTTGGTGGGGATCACAACGATGTAGTGTGTTGGGGAAGCGACAGTTTGTTTTGTTGGGATGAGGATTTCAGAGTTTGGGTGCATTTGTTCTACGGCTAAGACCTTGAGGGATTCCGGGACAGATGTAGCAATGGGAATTAAATGGAAGGTGTTATTGCCCCAGGGTAATGGTTGGTATAAATATGGTGACCCTAAATGTCCAGGGTCTAAATTCACCAGTGATACGACGTTCTATATTTAAATGCCTAGTTGAGCTCAAAGCCTCTGTGGTTTTTGTTCAAGAGACCCATATGCTCCAGAGGGATGTAGTTCGTATGAAACAAAAAACATTCCTTAAACAATATTATGCTTCCAGTGGATCGAAGAAAAAAGGGGTAGGGATATTGATGGGTGCCTCCCTGAGATTCCAGAAGAGATTCCTTTACAAGGATCCCGATGGGAGTATTTCTAGTACTTCGAGGGACATTGGGATCTCAAAAATTCACTGTGGTTGTTGTTTATGCCCCAAATGAAGGGCAAGATCAGTTTTTGCCATGTTACTTCAGAAGATAGCGACTCGACCTGGTGTGAAGGGCAAGTGGTGGTGGGTAGTGACTTATATTGTGTTATGGATCTGGCATTGGTCAAAACGTTAACTCCCACGTACAACGACCATAAATTCCGGCAGGCTCTGGGGAAATTGTTTAGGGATTTGGGTCCAATAGAAACCTGCCGTTCTTCCATCACACCGAAAGGGATTATATACACACTATTATGCAGCACACCGGGGATTCTCGAGAATTGATATGGTTTAGTCTCTGCCGCATTCATTCCCCAAGTTTTGGCAATAGAGATAGAAGTCTATTTTCGAGGGAATTGTGTCCTCCGATGTATTCCACATCTATGACAGTTAATGTCCACAGCTGTGCTGCTTCGGAACATTTTCGGCAGAGGGCATCCTGTACAAGACTACAAAATCTGTTACAGGTGGTACCTGACCTCACAGCGTATGCATAACATGAACCCACAATTCTCACCCCTATGTTGGAGGAAATGTCGAGGTCTGGGTGATCTCGGGCACATGTGGTGGACCCGTCCTAAACCCCGGTTCTTCTGGAAAGAAATTCTGAGGAATATGAAAAAAGATAACATGGGTGCAACTCCCCAGTGGTGAACCTCTTTGGGGCAATTGCAGGAGATTTATACCCTATAAGTGGAGCCACAGCGACCCTTATAACATTTGCTGACAGTGGCCAGAATGATGCTGGCCCAAGGATGGAAAACCGAGGAGAGACCATTGGTGGCCTGTTGGTGGGTTAAGATTTGGGGGATCCTGGCAATGGAGAAGGTGTGTGCACTAGCCACTGGGGCACACCAGAAATTTCTTAAAAGTATGGTTTACCTTTCATGAACATGTCAGATAGGGAGCAACACTTCCATAAGCCTGGGGTGAATAAAAGCTTCGCCATATTATGAGTGGAATGGGGGCCCGAGGCTAAGCAATGTTTTATTTTAAAAAAAACATTTTTAGGGGTTTGTTTGTTGTTGGGGAGGGACTTTTTTTTTTACTGGTAATTTACTGCTACTTTACAAACCTTCATCGTCAAATGCAAGTTTACTGATTACTTGTGTGGAATGGGGCCCAACATTGAGAAAAAAATAAGCAGAATGGGACACATTCCACACAGAAGTTCTGCACCTCCAGCTCTGCAAACAGACAGTGACTGTACATAGAAATTGCCCAAACCCCTTGAGCATAGCAGAACTAGGGAGATTCCCCCTGCCGCTCAATATCCAAAAGTGCATTTTACCTATGGTTGCTCAGCAGCAGCGCCACAGTTTGACAGCATAGGAAACCAAACACAGGAGGAGAAATTGGCAGGAGAATTAGAACAGGTGCTAAAGAAGCAATACACAATGTACTGGAGAGCAGAAATAGGACAGCACAACAAGCTAAAATGCTAGGAGTCATTTCGGTAAAACTTAAAATTAGCAGATTATGTAATTTACGTTAAAAAACCAGAAGCACAAGCTAACACTCTCAAATGCAGACTGAACGACCAAAAGCTGGCAATAGAGTCTGGGTGACAGCTCAAACAAGAAACTCACGGTGGACAGAATCGGTCAACAATTTGACTTAGGAGAAGTAGAAAATTAGAAACTTGCTCCTGTATGGTCCTCAGTACAAACACTTTGGCACACTTATTTGTGGTCTCAGCGACCACACTTCAATCACGTTTTGATCTCCATTTAAACTAAAACGACATACAATCGACCAAAATGTTGTCAAAGATAAGCGTGGTCAATTAAACCACACAGAACGCTACTTCACCACATTCTGCAAGAAAAACTGGACAGCTCTGCTTCATCCTCTGGCAATGACTAGAATTAGCGGCGAAAACAGCAAAATAGGTCATGCATACAACCAAAGAAGACAAAGTGCATAAAGCAATACATAGGTTTAGAAAAAAAGCTGAAAACCACAACTATCACTATTGAAGAGCATCTAACATGTATGTACCCCATGTATTTCCTTTGGCAATATCGGTCTAACTTGTCATGCCAAAAAAGTACCTTTCATTGTATTGCTCGTCAGTGGTGGGGCCTTTTTCAGAACAGTACTCAGTAAAAATGGACTTTAACCTGTGACTGATCAGCCCAAGGTTTACCCTAGTCAGAAAACGTTATTTGTGCGTGCGGAATGAACATTAAATCTTCTGCACAAAAGGGTATAAATGTGTTACACCTTCCTATAGCTCATTCACCTAGCTTTTCTTCTGGTCCCTTCTCGGATGTTCTCACCTCGCCAGGCCCTCACTCTCAATCTTCACACCTCTGACCTTTCCAGTCTCCATTTTGCTTGGTATCATGCTCTGCGCCTTCCTTCTTTTCAGACCCTCTCAAACATTCTCTCCTGCCACCCTGTCGATTTGCCACTCCCATTTATCTCTCTCAACACCCTGTTATTGCTCTCCTCACTCCTCTGCCTTTCGCACATCCACCATCCCCTCTCCTCTGTATTTAGACTGATCAAGATATGAATTACTCTAGTCAACCACGCTCCTTTCCTTTTTTGCATAGATGATAAAGGGAAAGCTACTCACATGAGTTTATTTCCTACATCATCCAGAACAAACAGGTTGTTACTTGTGGAGCAGACTCAGATGAAGCAACCAATTTTGAATCAAAAGAAACAAAAATACCCTCATTTCTTTGCAGCTCAGTTTATGTGCACTTTTGATTATGTCCTTTTGGTAGCGTTTAGAAAGCTTTTTTCGTACCAGTAATAACTTGCACAGATTTGATGACATTTGATTGAATTGCCTACAGATATATGCTTCGCTAGACCAGTTGTGACTAAGCACTGTGGCACCCTGCCCACACTTCCTTCATCTTCGGATCCTTTTCTGCCTGCCCCTTTGTCTTACAATTTTTACATATAGTACAGCAGGTAGGTGAGACAAGGTTTAAGTTACTTACCTGCAACTATTGTTCTCCAGCATGGGTCTTGCATGGATCACATGCTAATGAATATTTCCAGTCAGGTTGGGAATCCTCAGTAAAATTAAAAAAAAATGTTTAAAACTGTAGTTCTCCTCTAAAGCAATCACTGTCCTCTGGGTCATACTGCTTCTATCCAATGATAGTCCCCTCCCTAAGCTCCACCCTTGGTGGCCATCTTCAGATTTCTTAAGCACGTAAAGTGGCAGTATAAACCAAGAAGAGCCACAGAGGGGAAGGTGGGATGGTTGGCATGTCAATCAATGCCAGACCCATGCCAGAGAACAATACTTACTAAACTTTCTCCAGCATGGGTTCTGGCATGGATTCACATGCGCATGAATAACGATTACACAGCAGTACATATACACAACCATGGGAGGTGGCAAGGCTCTACAGAAGTAATAAACACTAACCTTTGGAACAGACTCGCCTCAAACAGGTTGCGTAGCACTGCTTGGCCGACTCAGCACTCCTCCCTGGAATCCCTGTTGACGCAGTAGAACCTCGTGAAGGTATGCGTGGACTTACTCGTAGCAGCCCTGCAGATGTCAACCAGGGGCTCACCAGAGAGAAACACTGTCGTAGCTGCGATAGCTCTGGTGGAGTGGGCTCTCGGCCGGCCCGTCAGTGGCCTGCCAGCCAGTCAATGACAGTGAATGATGCAGCCAGAGAGCCAGCTTGAGATGAAAACCTTTCACAAGACCTTTCCTTGACTTACAGGTCTAAAGTCGACAAACAACTGAGAAGTCTTTCAAAACTCCTTCGTTCGTGTCACGTAGAACTTCAAGGCATGCGCAACATCCAGCGAATGCAAGGCCCTCTCCCCCAGCGACGACAGATTCGGAAAGAATACAGGCAACACCAAAGGCTTGTTAAGGTGGAATTCTGACGGTACCTTTGGCATAAAGGTGGGGTTTGTGTATGCAGTACCACCCTTAAGAGTGGAAAGACAAGTAAGGCTGCTTGCAAGACAGGGCCTGAGGCTCCCCGACCCGCCTGTCCGAGATGATACCACGGGGAAAGCCGTATTCAAAACTTGAGCGGACCCTGATGCATACGTTCAAAAGGCTCTGCCATGTGTTTAGTTAACACAAAATTGAGCTCCCAAGCGGGGGCAGGAGCCTTCACTGGCGGCAAAGTCACGAAGAGCCCCTTAAGTAACTCCTTGACGAGCCTTTGAGACCACAGTGAAGGTCTGCCCTGGGAACTGGTGTACATGATATGGTGGCTAGATGCCCCTTGATAGAGGCGTGAGCCAGTCCTGCTTTAGCCAAGCAAAGCAAGTGGGGCAGAAGTTGCAGAGCCGTGATACGCAGAGGGGTAATCTTCTGAGTCCGGCACCACACAGAGAAGCTTTTCCATTTAGGTCCATAGCACTTCAACGTAAACTAGGCTCTGGCCCTGGCCAGGATGTCCTTACATTCTGCAGGTAAAACATAACCTCCAACTTCTAGGGCTGCAGGAGCAATGCCCTCAGATTCAGAGACTCTGGGTCGTGATGCAGAATCCCCCCCCCCCGCCCATTCTCTGGCGAGAAGGTCCGGGGACAGCGTGATGGACTTGACCACCGACAGGCCTAAACCTGGATACTAGATCTGCCTTGGCCACGTTGGGGCGACGAGTATCATCCTGGAGTTGCACTGTCTGAGTGTGTTGATAACACATAGGAGGAGTGGAAACAGGGGCGGGGGGATGGGGAGAAAGTATAGGAACGATCACTCCCATGGGAACCAGAACGCTTCAGTTGAGGGAACCTGCTGGCGAACCTCTGGCACTTGGTGTTTTCTGCTGTCGCGAAGAGATCGATCTGGGGTCGTCCCCATTCGTCGAACAGTCAATCCACCTGGTCCTGGCGAAGCTCTGACTCATGGCAAGAATGCAGACTCCCGCCAGGTCAAACAGGACAAGGAACATGCCTTGACGAATGGCCCACTGCCACAAGTCCTGGGCCTCCTTTGATAGTGCCATAGACCAGGGACTCCCACCGCCATGCCCCCATTTCCGGATGTAGAACATGGTTGTGGTGTGGTCTTCACCACCTTGTCAATCGATGACGGTAGGAAAGACTTGGAGGTCCCAGAATAGAGGCTAAAGTTCCAGGATATTGATGTATAGGTCCTTTTACTCCGGTTGCCAGAGGCCTCTGGCGTGCAACTGTCCAGTATGGGCTCCCCATTCCTCTAGAGAGGCGTCCGTGGTGACAGTCTCCTGGTAAGGAGGCACCTGAAACGGAGCTCCCTGGATGAGATGCTGTCTGACACCCCACCACCGTATTGCCTGACGGAACTATTCGTTGAGAGATCTTGTCCGTAAAGTTCCTCAACACTTTCATCCATCTCACATCCAGGAACTCGTGGAGAGGTCTCATGTGCACTCTGCAGAGGCAAACAAGGCTTATGCAAAGGCAAACAAGGCTTATTCAAAGGCAAACAAGGCTTATGCAAAGGCAAACAAGGCTTATGCAAAGGCAAACAAGGTTTATGCAAAAAGACAACATGCCCAGAAGTGACTTGATGGATCGCACCGTCGCTGCCTGGACCGACAGGTTCTGCACCTTGCCTTGTATGGTTTTCACCTTCTCTAAGGGAGATGCTAAGCACGTCACTGCATTGAGTCGTGCACCCAGGAATAGTGTGTCCTGAGATGGCTTCAAGCAAGGACTTTGGATAGTTTATGGAGAACCCCAGCTGTGTGTATGGTCCTCGCAGCGTGCTCGCTTGATAGGGACAGTGAGGGGGCAAGCACCAGCCAGGATTATACGTGGCTGCCCTGAAGACGACGATGTGCTGCCACTGGGTAAAAGCACTTCGTAAACACCCTCAGGGCCGACTTCAGGCCGAAAGGCAGAGCCTTGAACTAGTAGTGCTGACCCTGAATTACGAATCGCAGGAACTTGCAGTGCTTTTTGAGAATGGTGATGTAGAAGTAGGCGTCCTCCACGTCAGAAAATCTCCTGTCTTCTTTCAGACAAGAAAGTAGCTGGAAGATACTCGAAAGCCCCAGAGTCGCTGAAGGACGGGCTCTATTGCCTCTTTCCGTAACATGGAGCGCGCCTCCTGTAGAAGCTGCCTCCCCTGTAGTTTGTGCCGCTGAATCAGAGGGATACGAGGACACTTTCGTTGGAACTCCAAAGTGTGCCCCTGTCTGAGCGCCCTCCACCCATCTGTCCGTGGTGATCTTTCCCACGTGCTGATAAACTTTGCCAGCCGTCCTCCCAGTGGGGTGCGTAAGTGGGGCCCCTGGAGCAACGGACGTTTCAGGCCTGCTTGGGTGAAGTGTTCTGCCTTAAGGATGGCTCCTCCGCTGGCCTCTACTGCCTTCAGAGCGCCCCCCTGTATGCTTGAGTGGAAGAGCACGGGGCTGCCTGTAAGGGATACTATAACCCTTTGATGATCTTCCTGGTTTTCCTCAGGAGGAGCGAAAGGACGAGGACCGTTGCTGCTGCCAGGTTCCTAAGGAACATGCGTCTCCATGTCAATCTTTTGCGCCTGTAAAGACTAGTTGATTGCCTTTCTAAAGAGGTTTTTCCCAATCGAACGGCATATCCAGCATCTTTGTCTGAACATCCCGTCTGAAGTTTGTAGCCTTCAACCAACCTTGACGGGACAGACACATCCCATTCCCCATCTGGCGAAAACCTGTGTCTGTGATGTCTACTGCCACCATGATGGTGTGATCCAAGGCCACCTCTACTTCCCGAAAAAGTTAGTGCCTTGACCTTATCCTCGGGTAGAAAGTGCACGATAGGGCCCAACTTGTACCAGAGTTCCCGGTCATAACGGGACACAATTGATAGTGCATTTGGTAGAGATTGCGTGTATATTATCCTCTTGCTCATCACATCCAGCTTCTTCTCCTCCTAGTACGGAGGTATCATGGCTGCCAATGACTGGTTCGCCGAGCGTTTCCTAGCTGTGGCCGAGACCACTGAATCCGGCGAGGGCTGAGATCTTAAGCACCTGTGCGCTGAGTCGGGTATCCTGTACTTCTCCAATCTGTCCTGTTTCGTCAGGGCCGTACTTTTATTCTTCATAACGGCTAGGCCCTCTTCCCAGAAGTCGTCGAGGAAGAGGACGGACATAAAAGTCTTCCTCCTCGACTTGCGTTGTTGGTACAGTAAGCCTTTCTTCTTAGTCTCCTCAGGGGTTAACTGAAACCGCTCCAAAGCACTCGAGATGACCGAATGAAAAGAACCGACTTCGCCCAGAGGGGAGTCCCTATGGGGCTTGTTCCCGTGCAGAGTCTCCTCGTCCGCCGCAATGAAATAGTCGTCCTCGTCGGTGCCAGTAGCCATGGTAGCTGTGTCCGTGTGTGAATCCAGAGCTCTGGTAGCAGTCTTATCCGGACGAGGTGGTGGTGGTGGTGGCGGGGGTCGGATGATGTCAAGGACCTGCGCCCCCTTGGACTTTTTCTTCCAGTGGGGAGAGTTTACCTTCTCAGGTTCTGGAGCTGCCAGCCCGGACAGCAGCATCCTCAGTTAGATTTCAGTGACCAGTGTGTGCAGGGTGGATAAAATGTCCAGAGACACGTCCCTGGGTCCAGGGGTACACCCAGCCAACAAAGTCAGATCGGGCTAATTAATTAGTCTCCTCTTCCGCACCACGGGATGAGGTCCTTTCTCAGGTTCTCCCCCTCCGTGGTCCAAGCAGAATCCCTCGTGAGAATCTTCCTCGTCAGCACTAGAGTAGATCGGCTGCAGTCTATCCTCAGTAGCCTGCCAGTCCGCATACCTGGGAGGCTCCACAGGCGAGACCGCTTCCCTCTCAGGTGGTTGTTATGCCAGAGCGGCCGCCTGGTTTGTACCGGCACCGGTTCCTTCGTTGCTGCTTCTGCAGCCGTATCTCGCATCGGGGCAAGGATTCCCACTGGGCAGCCGCCACCTCCTTCCTGGACCTGCTCTCTTTCAGGGCCGCGGTGGATGTCGATTTAGACGACAAAGTGCTTGTGGCTGCCTTCGTCGACTCCATTGACTTGACCTTGGCTGAAGCCTTTGCTGGCTTCGATGAGTCCTTTCCGGACTTTTCACTCTGACTTTCCACGGACACACAGAAATTGGACAAGGTTACTGACTTTCTCTTCAAAAGACGCTCCCTAAATCGGCAGGCTCACCATGGAGGATGGTGATGGCGAACGCCTCTTGCCCAACTCGGGAACCGCATCAGCAGCAAACCCCTCAGAGCTAGCATTGAAGAGGTTGGCATTCTCTTGGACCACCGCACGTAGGGCATCCTCAAAGGATCTCAACCTCGTCCCAGAGGGAGAAAGCTCCACGGACAGGCCAGACCAGGATGAGGCTTGATCCTGCCTCGAGGCTGCGACAGAGGCCTTACTTGACTTGAGCCACGCCAACAGTCTGCTGTATCGGTCTTTCTTGGTTTTCCCTCGATAAACCACAGCACACCTCGCATCCCTCCTCATTGTGGTCCAGATGCATGCAGTACAAGCATTTGAAGACGTTTCTTAGCCCAAACGTCGCGGAGAGTTTGAAGAGGCTCTAGCCTTCCTTCTCAGCCATGCTGAAAGGACACAAGTAGGCCCCAAGTCCGGGCCTTCTCAAAACTTCAATGGTTCAACGGTGGATGAAGATCTTTGCCAGTAGCGGAGCCCCGCTGTCGGTCTATCCTTCGTCAAAGACGATAAATAAAAAAAAACTGTCAAAATCCAACTATTTTGCAAAAACTTTATGAACAATACAAAATATGCTGAGAGAGCAATATGAGGACTCCCAACACTGAAGCATGCAGTAAAAATCAGAAGATGTCCACCAGGAGTAGAGCTTAGGAGGATGATTGTCATTGGATGGGGGGCAGTATGACCCAGATGACAGTGATTGGTTTAGAGGAGAAATACAGTTTTAAAGTGCAAGTAAAACTGTTTTTGAAGGGAATGTAAATCCATGCTGGAGAAGTGTGCCTTTGATAAAAGAAGCATAAACTTGGCACACTTTATGACATACCATCTTTTTTTATATCCATTTATTCAAGTTTTATTAACAGTACATCAAATACAATAGCGATCAATCAGTGACATGCAATTTCATTCCAGCAGAGCGCAATCAAAGCAAGGTTTTAAAAGAAACAAACTGTGCAATGGCATGACCAATACAGCTTTTGTTCATCCTCTTCACTATTTCATTAAGGTTACCTCAGTGCAGATCAGATGTCTGTTTAACATGTACTTCATTCTAAATACTTACTGCCAAACGACATTTAAAGAATTCCACAGTTCACTGTGGCATTAAATCAATTCTAGGTGAAAAGATCTTTTTCCTGAAGATCTTTTCACCTAAACCCCGATTTTGAAATACCGCTCTGTGACGTTTCTAAATGGAACGGTCATGCCCCTGCCGCACACAAGTGCGCGCAGGGGCTGACAGCCACGTTGGGACCCGGAAGCGCAGGACAAGGAGAACAAGTAGGGTAGTGTGTTGGGGTGTGTGTATATGTTATGGTTTCAGGTAGGGGGCTGGGGCTGAGAGATGGGGAATCCCGCTTGAGAGGGTCAGGGCGTGGAGGAACAATGGGAGGTTCGCGGTGAACCCTGCCCGAACCCCCCAAACCCTCCCCAAATATATATATATATATATATATATTTTTAAATGCCATTTAATGGTCTCATGAGAAAAAAAACTTTTACAATGCTGGTTTTCTGATCAATATAAAATTAAGCATTGTAAAATCAGAATACGAACGCTGCAGCAGTCGGGTAAAATTGAAATCAAAGCAGCACCAACATGTGTGCTAACGGGGAGACATTGCATTTAACTGAATCGATATGTATATGACTATGTTCACAGAATACGGATTGATTCCGTACATACAGATTGAAGACTCCAAGGTAAAACCTTTTGATACATTTTAAAATTTGACTATCTTTTTGACTAGAGTACAACTATTACGACGACAGTGGTGTTTTGATTCAGTGTCACGGTTTTAGAAATAAGGTATGACGGTTTCAATTATTCACAGACTGCATGATATGGAAATATCTTTTAATATGTTCTAACTGAAGTTTATGCTCTTACTTTCTCTTTTATTTTTTTGACATATGAAATTGACTGAACTGGTTATGTATATAACGTTGCATGTAACAATATATGTTTGTATCACCTCATGTGGCGTTTGATATGTGTAAAGCCCTAAAGATGGAGCAAGGCTCCGAAATGCCTGGGCTTTTGAGCCATATTGTGATTTAGGAAGTGTCTGTCTTGTGATGCCAAATTAAAATATTGGTCCAAATTGGATGAAAATTGAAATTTTTTTTATAATTTTGTGAAGGATATAAGAGCATGAAATGAACATAACAGCAGAGCTTTCTATGAATTTGAATAATTGTTAGAAAACAGCACAAGAATCATTACAATTACTGCTTTGTTGAGCCAGATGGGAGAATTGGGTACTACTAGGTTGACATACCTAGATTTTGGCCTTTAGAATTTTTGTGGATCCTGGTGTTTTAGGATCGACTATGACCCGATAGCGCCTCTTAATTTGGAATCCTTTTTTACATTGTGAATAATATTTGATGAACTCCTAACGTGGCACCCTCCTCTCGCTTTTTTTGTCTTTTCACATAGAACCATCAAGTCAGATGGGTATCGCAACAGACTTCATCCCACCCAGAATGTAGTCTTTTTTCTTACCCCGATAGCCCTCTGACATACCATCTTGAAGATTAAGCTATACGGTTATCTCAGATTTTGCCAGTAAAAAAGGTTGTATACTAATTGACCTTTTCACAATTGACCTCGGGAGAATTGACCCAATTCAGAAGGTCAATTAGGACATATATGCAGGGGGAAACCCCCTGCAACCCCTCACCCAATTCCCTTATATTATTTATAATCCAAAACCAACACAATACATATATAAAATAATTTAAATAATTAAGGTCAATTGTGCAGAAGGTAATTGTAAAAGGTCAATTTGGGTAATGCAGTAAAAAACTGGCAGCCAATTTTGAATGATGTCCACCAATTGCTATTGTGCTTCATTTTCTGGCAGATCATGCATATTTGAGTTTGTTTATTTTATTTGTATAGCGCTCCAGACCCAGGGGCAGAAGGGCGCTTAAGAGGATGGTTACAACATTGAGAAGTATCTTGGAGTTGCATACTTCGTACATACATACTTAGAATATATATAAAATAAAATGAAGTACAGTTTCCAGTTTGAATAGAATACAATTATCAATATACAGTTTCAATGTACAGTCATACAATCCATGAGCCAGTTACCGAGCAGGGGTGTGAGGTCGGGTGTTAGTGGAGCTACTCTTGGTTTAGGAGCCAACTGATTACCTGCTTCCTGAAGATCTGGAAAGACTCGATAGTTTTCATGTTGAGAGGTAGGGTGTTCCAGAGTTGGGAGGCAAGTACTGTGAAGCTGGCACCTCCAGCTCTTTTTAGGTGGAATCTGGGCACTGTCAAGCATAGAGTGTTGGAGGATCTGGTGGTTCTGGTATCAGGTTTCATGGTAAATTTGTTATCTAGATATGGTGGTGCTAGGTGATTGAGGGACTTGTACGTGAGGCAGATGGTTTTTAAATCAATTTTCTGGCATATGGAGAGCCATTTGCAGTCTTTCCTGGTAGTGGAAATATGCTCTCGTCTGGGAATGTTAAGGGCTGCGCGCAGAGCGTTATTTTGTAGTACCTGTAGTTTGTTGAGTACGGATTGGTTGGCACCTAGGTGCAGGCTGTTGCAGTAGTCCAGTCTGGATTATATGAGGGCTCTGGCGAGGGTGAGGCAGCCGTTGGGTGATAGGAAAGGTCTGCTGGCCCCAATGAGCTTGCCGGTGTAGGCAGAGGCTGAGGCGATCATATTGGTTTGTTTGGAAAGGTTGGTGTTGGCATCCAGATAGAAGCCGAGGGTTTTCACGCTTTTGGCAATAGGCATGGTGTGGCCATCGATCGTGATGTTGTAGCTGGGATTGAGTTTAGTTAGGGTGTTAGGGTAGCCGACGAGAAGGAGCTCTGTCTTCTCATCGTTCAGGCAGAGGCCATGCGAGGCCATCCATGCCTGAATGATGGGAGAATATTTTGTTGATCCGGGCGACGTCTGCTTGGTAATTGCCTGTGATGGTGAGGAGCATCTTGGTGTCATCTGCGTAATTTGTGTAGGTGACACCCAGATGGTCCAGTTGGTCAAATAGAGGCGTTGTAAATATATTGTACAAAGTGGGGGCTACACAGGATCCCTGTGGGACTCTGCATGTGATGGGGATGGGGACTGCTACAGATGTTGTTGAGAACACCCGCATGGTTCCGTTTGCCAGGAAGGATTGTATCCATGTGATGGCAGAGGAAGAGAAGTGGGCTGCGGTGGCTAGGTGACTATAGAGTCACTGTACACATGAGCATGCCCCAAAAGAGTGTTTGTGATGCCGGATATATGTGGCAATTTGACCACATTGACCTGGGTATGGTATCCCGAAGTGCACAACAGCAGCTGTGGATAGCTAAAACCTATTCCCAGGCATAGACCAATCCATTTGAGAAAATCAAAACGGCAAAAACTACATACCCCGTAATTCTCCTCGAACAAAATCAATACTCAACTGGATCCAACGAGTGGAATTTTGACCAAGGAGGGGTTAAACTATATAAAAGACCCAGCCAGGACATCCAGGCCAGGAAGAAGTTTGGAAAACACATTCCTGGCCAGATGGCCTAACCCATGTTAGCAAAAACAAGAAAGACTGTCTCCCATAATCAGTGGTTACCAACAAAGAAAAACCTGGACCGGTCAACCAAAACACTTACAGATTTGGACTCAGGAAAATAATAGGAAGACCGGGATAACCGATAGAAGTGTTTTACATGCCCCAGAGGGGGCCTGTCTAAGGGAGTCATATCCAGGGTCGCAGCAGGAAGCCCAGTTCTCCACTGTACAGTTGGACACAGAGACAAAGCCCCACTTACTTCCCAAACTACCAGGAAAACTGCGATGGGGAGACAAAGTCTCCTTCCCGAACAGCAGCATAATGGAAAATGAAACACCTGCAGCCTCCATTGAAAGCAAGGAAAATGATGCCAGTACTGCACCGAACAAAGGAAACATGTTATTTTCCAAACTCCCAACAAACTGCAGTAATTTTCAATGTGTACCCTGGGCTGTTTGACACAAGAGGAAACCAAAATGAAATTCAAAGACATAAAACTCCCCAGCCTGAGACGGGGGAGCAAACCAGCAGGGCCTTCCCAGCCAGGAACAAATGGACTGAAGTAGGATTCAAGATTCTGCCTTCCCTATTTAAATATTCCCCCCCCCCCCACCGCCCATGAACAGAGTACTACAAAGCATCTCTTTCATGGAGCATGCCCAGAATGGGGATGTGATCCCTCTAGCTAATCAGCTGGAAGCTAGCTAGTCAGTCAAAGCACTATATAAGGGCCAGCTCACATGGCCAGTAGAGAGAGTTTTGTGATACAGAAGAATTGTGGTCTTCAAGAGAAAGCATATTTCTGGTGCAGAGAGAAAGACTGCTGAGTTGGCCGTTACTTGGAGTGGATGACCAGACCGTAAAACCCAGAGAGGCAAGGAAGGCTGCTGGTCTGGATGTAGGATCTGTAGTGGTAAAACAGATTGCAAGACCCAGAGAGATGGTGAAGACATGCTCTGCTCTGGCCAGGGGGAAGGTAGTGCAGAAGAAGGGCAGAGGCCCCAACAAGGGAAGGGATGGAGCCTGCGAAGAGTGAGCAGGACACTATATCCCTGCATGTGAAAGGGCAAGCAGAGCACCATATGAGGAGACAAAGTGACAAGGAGGAGGTGAGGACAAGAAAAGGTTCCCTGTGGACTAACCGAGGAAAGAAGGCTCTGCAGTATCCTTATTAATTATCAGGGAACACACAAAAAAACAACCATCCCGACACATGATGATATGGCATTTGTAACGCGCTTATACACAAGTTTTTTAAGGCGTGACGAGGCAAGGAACGGGTAACAGAGGGAGGACAGAGACAACGATCTTACTAGGCCAAGGGACACTGAGATGGCGCAAGTGCAGGGGACGTGGGAGAGGAAGTACCAGGGGAGGGGGCAGTGATGTACATGGGATCAAACAATAACAAGAAGTCCGGCCAGCAAGTGGCAGGTGCAAGGCTAAGTACAGACAGCAGGTGTCCAAAAGTACAGGTAGGGGGACGGTAAGTTTACAGATACAGACCCAAGTGCAAAGGTTGCCGGGAGGCAATGTGGGTGTGCAACTGGGCAGGCAGGGACTTAAGCCCAAAATCAGAGGGTAACCAGTTGACAAGTGCAGTATCAGACAGGAAATCAGCAGAGGAGAGGAAGAGAGAAGGCAGAAGTAAAGAGGAAAGTCTTGAGGTGCTTCCAGAACCGGAGATGGTTCTCCTCAAGTTTCAGAGAGGCAGCGCCACTGTTCCAGAGGGAGGTCCCAGCCGAAGAAAGATCTACTACTACCTCATTGCTTGGAGAAGCGACTGACCCTGGTGGAATTGGAGGTGAAGGTGCAAAGAGCTCAAGTAGGAAGGTATTTACGAAGAGAGTTGGAGTTATTGAGCACCCAGGCCCAAGAAGGCCTTGTGGACAATGAAGAGGGTGTTGAACTTAATCCTTGCAGCCACTGGGAGCCAATGCAGAGATTTCAATGCTGGAGAGAGATATGATCCCTGGGCTTGAGGCCAAGGACAGGTCTCCCAGTCCTGTTCTGGAAAAATTGCAGACATTTAATAAAAAGGCTTGAACTTTAATCTCCTTGTTGCGTCCTTTGTTACAACTTGTAACATTTAGAGCTTAGAAGTGTAAAAAGGATTAATGGTAGATAATAGCAAATTAAATGTGTCCGTTTTTATAACAAAATGGGTTTTTATTGTTTTCAGTGGTTAGAGATTGTAGGGAAAAGGGAATGAATGTTTATTCCATGTAAAAAACGAAGTTGGCATTATTAAGCTTTTTTGAAAATCAATGTATGACAATGCATTACTTACCGTAAAATCATTTATGATGGTTGTATCTGCTTAGATTCACATGCTGTGCATAGTCCGACATCCAGTGGTCACTGCGGAGTATTGCATTTTGTTTTTCGTAGTCGAAAAGGGGACGTCGACAAGGCGCGTCTGTAACACTATCCCTATAGTGACGTGCGGTGTACCCACAATCCCTCACGCGTCGAGGTCCCTCTGTATTTTTTCTGCCCTGAGGGAGCCTTCTAGACGTGAGTGTGTACAGAAAAGATATATAAAAAGATGTCTATGTTCCTTCCATCCGAGCGGGGAGGAAGGGTGGGCGCATGTGAATCTAAGCAGATACAACCATCAGAAATGCTTTTACGGTAAGTAATGCATTGTCTTCTGATGTTTGTTAATCTGTTTAGAATCACATGCTGTGCATAGACTAGCGAGCACTACCCGGAGTTGGAGGTGGGTTGTGCGAAGGAACAGTAGAGAAAAGATGTCTCAATACTGCTTGTGCCACCTGGGAATCAGATCTAGAGTGGGCATCTAGACAGTAGTGTTTTTTAAAGGTGTGAACAGAACTCCAGGTTGCCGCTTTGCAAATGGACTCCTAGGGAACATTTGCAATGAATGCTATGGATGCCCCAGTGGCTCGAGTAGAGTGTGCTCTTGGCTTGAAGGGTAGTTCTCTCTTAGCAAGAGAGAAACAGAGTGAACAACACACATTGAACAATCCATCTAGATATAGTGGACTTTGAGACTGCATGTCCTTCTCTTCCTGCTGCCACAGAGACAAAGAACTGATTAGTTTTTCTCAGTGGTCTAGTTCTTTCCATATAAAAGATGACAGCTCTGCGCACATCAAGTGTATGCAGGCTTTTTTCTCCCAAATTTGAAGGGTTTTGAAAGAACATTGGTAGTTCTATAGACTGGTTGACATGGAATTTCGAGATGAATTTCGGTGCAAACCTTGGGTGTGTGCGTAGAAGCACCTTATCTTTGTGAACCGTTACAAAGGGGTCTAGAACAGAAAGAGCCTGTAGTTCACCTACTCTCCTAAAGGAGGTGATGGCTATTAGGAAGGCGGTCTTAAGAGTGAGGTCTTTAAGAGTTGCCTTGTACATGGGTTCAAATGGTGAGCCTATGAGCCTGTTAAGTACCACATTTAGGTCCCAGCCGGGAGCTGGGTTTGCTATCGGAGGGTGTATTCTCTTTACCCCCTCCATAAAGGCTTTAATAACTGGGACTTTCTACCATGACACTAAGTTGGGAAGTGGTGTATGCAGAAAGTGCCGCTAGGTGGATTTTAATAGAATTGAATACTAGACCTGAGTCCAGTAAATGGGTCAGGTACAGAACAATTTGTGTGGGAGAGCAGTCAACAGGGTTGATGTTTCTTCCTCTACAGCAGATGACAAATCTCTTCCATTTGCTAGAATAACAGTGACGAGTGTTAGGCTTTCTAGCCTCCCTGAGGATGTCCATGCATCTCTGTGGGAGTTGTAAATGTCCAAATTCTATGATCTCAGGTGCCAGGCTGCTAAGTTCATGGTCTGAGGGCATGGATGCAGTGTCTTGCCCTTGTCCTGTGACAGCATGTTGTACAGGCAGGGAAGTTTCACTGGCGGAGATAGACATATCTCCATCAGGTGAGCGAACCATGGCTGCCGGGCCCACATAGGGGCCACTAGTATCATGGTAACTTGTTTCTGGTGCATCTTGTGCACAATCTTGTTGAGAAGGGGAGTCGGGGGGAAAAGCGTAAACAAATTTCCTTAACTATGGAATCGATAGACCGTTCCCCTTGGATTGGTTCTGGGGGTACCTGGAGGCGTAATCTAGGCATTGTGAGTTCTCCAGGGTTGCGAACCGGTCCATTTCCGGGAATCCCCATTGTGTGAAAACGTCGAAGACGATGTCTGTGTAAACGCCATTCGTACTCTGAGGGCAGAGGGAAGTCTCTGCTTAGTTTGTCTGCTAGCAGATTGAGTTCCCCTGGTACATGTTGTGACAGTAGGAACATGTGTTTGAGAGCCCACTTCCAGATGTTCTGGGACAGCTTGGACAGTCCCAGAGAGCGAGTGCCCCCTTGTTTGTTGAGGTAGTACATGACTGTGGTGCTGTCCGTGATGACCATCACTGTCTTCCCTTGTAGGTGTATCTGGAAGGCTTTTAGTGCCTTGAACACAGCAAGTAGCTCCAGTAAGTTTATGTGCTTGGAAGCTACGCTCGGAGTCCAAACTCCGTGAGCAGTCTGATGGGATAGGTGAGCCCCCCATCCTGTGAGGGATGCGTCTGTGGTTAGAGTGGCTTCCACTGCGGGGGTGGCGAATGGTTTCCCTATTACCAGGTTTTCCTTCGACCACCACTGTAGCGAGAGAACCAAGGCCTGCGAGACCACCACTAGATCGTCCCATTGTCCGCTGGCCTGACACCACTGGCTGTTGAGCCACTCTTGCATTGGGCATGTGCGCAGGCGCGAGTGGGATACCAAATAAAAACATGACGCCATCATTCCTAGCAATCGCATTGCTTTGCGTACCGTCACCTCTCGACCTGCTACATATTGAGGGATCTGAAAAAGCATGTTTTGGACCCTCTCGTTGGTGGGGAAGACGAGGCCGTCCTTTGTTCGAATTAGAGCCCCTAGGAATTGTTTGACTTGGCTGGGGTCTAGGCTGGACTTCTCGTTGATGGAGAAGCCCAGTTGGAACAAAAGGTCTACAGTCTTTTGGGTATTTGAGAGGCATGTTTCGTAATAATCCCCTGTTATGAGCCAATCGTTGAGGTAAGGGTATACTGGGATAGACAACCTGCGCAGGTGGGCCACTGCCAGTACTTTCGTGAATACCCTCGGTGCTGATGCTATCCCGAAGGGTAGCACTCTGAACTGGTAGGGTTTGCCCTCCATCATGAACCCGAGTTATTTTCTGTGCACTGGCAACATTAAAATATGAAATTATGCATCTTTCATGTCCAGTGTTGTCAAGCAAACTCCTTGTGATAGCAGGGGGATCACTTCGTGTAAGGTCACCATACGAAACTTTTGAGGTTTGACAAATTTGTTCGCTGGGCACAGATCTAATACAGGGCGCATGGTTAAGTCCTTTTTGGGTACAAGGAAGTACACTGAATAAATACCTTCCGTTACCTGCGATAGAGGCACGACCGCTATAGCTCCTTTTTCCAGTAGCTGGTCCACTTCTTGTAGAAAGATGTGGAGGTGTTCTGGTGTCATGCGTCGTCCCATTGGGGGTCTGTACGTTGGGTAACTGTTGAATTCTATACAGTAGCCGCGGGCTATGGTTGATAGTACCCAGCGGTCTGAAGTTATTCCCTCCCATGCTGGAAAAAAGGAGGTTAACCGGCCCCTGACCGGCGATGCATGGGAGGGGACCCGGATCTTCGAGTCATTTGGTGTTGGTGGCTTGGGAACCTCTAGGGGTAGAACCCCGACCTCTCCCTTTGCCACGGCGTTGTCCTCTCTGGTTGTATTGGCCACTGGTGCCTTGGTTAGAGGACCAGTTGTTTGCAGAGTATTGCTGCTGCCGATTTTGCTGCTGGCGTTGGCCTCGAAAAAAGCGCCTATTGCCATAGCCACGTTTGTTAGGAGGCCTAGAAATCTAGTCTAGGGTTTTGATGGTGTCAAACTCTTTCTTTGCCGTTTCCAGTGCCTCATCAACCGGCTTTCCAAAGAGGTTGGCATCTTCTATAGGCTTGTTGATTAGAGATGCTTGTGTTTCAGGTTTAAACCCTGAATTACGCAGCCAGACATGGCGTTTGAAGAGTATTCCTTGGATTGGGAACGGCCAGCCGTTTCTGCAGCATCCAGAGTGTTTTTCACAATGCTTTGGTTGACTAGGGTCCCTTCAGTAATCATGGCCAGAAGGCGTGTACGTAGGGGTTCTGGTACCTCCTCAGCGTCCTTACATACCTTGCTCCATTGTGCGTCTGCGTAACTTGCTAGCAAGTAATTGTTGTTTGCAATCCTTGCGGAAAAAGCAGCGGAGGCTTCCCCAGGGCATACCATTTTTTGCCCTCCTTATTTGGTGGTGCTTCGCTGGTAGACAGCGGGACCCCTGCTCTTTTCCTTGTATTTGTCACCACTAGGGAGTCTGGTACAGAGTGGCCCCTGACGTACAACGGGTCTGAAGGGGAGGGACTGAATAGTTTTTCTATCCCCGGGTTGACCCCTCTGACCAACGCGGGTGTAGATAGTGAAGGGATAATTTGTCTCCTTACTGAGGCGAGGAGGGGAATGGTTTGGCCGACAGGGGGTTTCTCCTTTATTACCTTCTCCACAAAGTCAATGTCAAGAGAAATCTCCCCAGTGTCTATTTCGAAATGCGCTGCTGCCTTGCGTAGTAGTGCATTAAATGTAGGTTGATCGTCAATAGGTGACGTGTTCCTATTAGGCGAGTCCTCGGGAGGGGACAGGTTTAGTACATCAGGGTCCGAAAACGCTGATGGGGACTGCCAGGGCTGTGAAGCATCTTCCTCTGGGTCTTCTCTGAAGCCCCCCCACCTATATCTGGATTTTATTCAAAACCTTATTCCTCTAGGTTTTGTTCCTCTTCGTTGCCTAAAAATTAGTCATCCTCCTGAAAGTGGGGGTCCTCTTCAGTGAGGTCATATAAATTTATATCCATTTGGGAGGGATTAAACAGCCTAGGGAATTTAGCCCTGGGGTCCATCTGAGATCCCTCTTGGGTGGTGGTAGGTTTTGGGTCTCCATAAACCTCTCCATCTTCTCCATACAGAACTGGAGTCTCTCCAGGGTCTCATGAGGTACCCCTGAGCGGTCGGGGGGGGGGGGGGTGGACGGGTCTTTGGCCTGAAAAAGGTCTCCGTCTGAAAAGCCTTCTGGTAGGCTAGGAGTCCCTTTAGATGAAGGGGGCAGTTCCTGCCTTCCTTCAGGCCTTTTCGGCGTTTCTCTAGCCTTCTGAGCGGTATTCGGCGTATCTTTCGCCATCCGCTTCCGGCTATCATCAGAAACGATCCTCGCCAGGCTCTCGACGACTAATCTGTCTGTGGAGGGCTCTGGTATTGACATTACGGGCGTTGCGCGTTCTACGGCGACGGGCGCTCTCTGACGGAGCGCTTCGTCTGGCGGTTTGGGGGTAGCGCGCTTATCTGGGGGAAGCCCAGTCGCTGGTCGCGTCTGCGAGGGGGGCTTAAGACTCTTAGGGTCTGAGGACGCTGCCGGTGGAACCTGCGTCTCCGTTGGCGCTGCTGGTTTCTTCGTCTTCGACGAAGAAGAGCCGTGGATTATGTGTTTATGGGAGTGTTTTTTGTGTGCGTCAGTGTCGCTGGGGTGTTCATCCCCATAAGCAGGGCATGAGCCGAACTTGTCGGGGCCGGGGACAGACTAGTAGCGCGAGCGCGCCTTAGAGAGGTCTACGACTTCCGTAACGGATGTCGGGTTATCACATTCCTCGTCACTTTCTGCGGCGGCGGGTGAGGAATCGGACCTCGACATGGCGTGGGCCGGCCACCTTTTGACCTTGCGGTCCTTTAAAGTCTTAGGCTTAAGAAGCTGACAAGCCGCGCAGCCGTCTTCCTTGTGGTCAAGGGGCAAGCAACGGTTACACCGTTTATGCTGGTCTTTCCAGGTAAACTTGCCCTTGCAACGCGGGCAAAACCTAAAGGGTGTCCTCTCCATAGCAGCGGAAATCTTTCACTGTGATAACAACCCCGAGGGAAAGGGAGGGGAAAAGGAAAGGCATTCTCAGAGAGAAAGAATTGTCCCACGACCCCACTCTCCCTACTGTTTTATGGCCGGCGAGGCCAGGCCACGTGTTTGGCAGCGCCAAAGGATCTCCTCCGTCTCGTCCCCGCTGTTGAAGTTCTCACTCCGCAGAGAAAAGGCTTCGCAGCTACGTCGAGGGAGGGATCTTATGTAAATCTATATTAATAAATAATGACCAAAGGTCGAGTAAATGAATTTGCAATGTCTCTCGAGGAGCTCCGCGTAAAGGCGACCAATATGTGGGCGGAAAAAAACAATCTGAGGGACCTCGACGCGTGAGGGATTGTGGGTACACCGCACGTCACTATAGGGATAGTGTTACAGACACGCCTTGTCGACGTCCCCTTTTCGACTACGAAAAACAAAATGCAATACTCTGCAGTGACCACTGGATGTCGGACTATGCACAGCATGTGATTCTAAGCAGATTAACAAACATCAGAAATTTTATTTTATTCTGTACAAAGTGTGCAAGAAGGAGCAGAACTACACTGTTGAGCAAGCAGCCATCCGAAATTTGCAAGCAGCCTTCCTTGCAAACACATCCGAAGTATTTGCTAGAAGCTTGTGTGGCCTCTGGGAGGATTGTGCAGCACATTTCCAATCCTTATCCTCTTACCCTCCCACCCCACATCACTTGACAGCATACAAAATAAACACAAATGTGTGTATATTATATCTCTGCAGTGGGGAGAATTGTATTTGGGGCTATTCAGAATGCCATGGTGACTACATAGCGACCGAATATAAACAACTTAACTTACTGCTAGTTTGTGGTCATTGGCAGTGCGGATCAGCTGCTGAGCCAAGCCATTCAAGATCCGAGTCCGCAGGGAGAAGTCTTCGAAATCATGGCGAAAAGGGAAGGCGATACTGTCAATGACAACTAATTTGACCTGAGACAGGAAAAAAAAAAAAAAAGAAAAAAGGTATTAAATGCCTCGCCCCAAAACACTCCACAAATGTTACCATTACAGGAACCAATACGTTTTCGGAATCAAAATAATCAGATCCTCATAATGATGTAGATCTGCTTCATACATACATCTAGGGCTGGTCCTTAGTTGTTCCGGGCTACATCAAGGCCAGAGTAGTTGTCCCTCAATGTTACAGGGCATCCGTCTCTTAAAATGGAAACTCACTATGTTCCCTCCCTCTCAATACTAAGTGAGGGATCTGGACTGTACCAGTATGCTCCCCGGGCTCCTGGCCACATGCCATTCTGGTCCCGGTTTAAATCCACTACTCAAGTCACCCACCTGCCTCATTACTTTCCCACACTTACCACCTTGTGATGTTATGACTGTGCACAGGAGAACATTCATTAACTAGTGACCTTTCCACAATTCGTTGCTGAAGTGGTTATTTTATTATTTATGGCACAAACAACGATGTTAAACGGTCACCGACAGCTTCAAAATACCCACCATTTTGCTGGGAATGGCAACCACGTGCAATCCTACCCAATCAACATGTTTACGTAATCAAATAGTTTGCCGACAAACGGAAAAATGATTGGGACCAAAAGCCGTACATGTGTGCCCATTCGCGCACAACGTCGAGCCCGCATCTGTGCTTCTCATCACCGTGAACTACGCTTGTGGTCTGCAAACACTAGTGCAGGCTGAAGGCATCAGCAAACCGGTTCGCCGCTACCATCGCTAAGCGTGCATGCATCCCCAAGGAAATTCTATGCGCTAGATAAACTCCAATTCCACAGACAAATAAAAAAAAAAACTGGTCAGCCTTCTGTGCCATTAACCGCAAATGAGAGTATATTTCAGTGGCGGTTGCTATTTTGTTATTTTTTCCTGTCATTGGTCTTTGAATAAAACATGACAATATTTTTCTCCGTTACCTGAATCTTCAAAGATATTACCGTGAGGTAGGAAAGATATTGCCTATACAAATGTACACGCCACACTGCACTCTTGCTGCCATTCGTGCAAGAATATTTTTTCGGGATAAAGTCATAAGCAGAAGCTCTGTTTTATCCATGGGCCCCTGAAGGTGGTGTACATTTTTTGTTAAGGAGAACCAAAGCATACGTTCCGAATACAATTCTAAAGGCAGCGTTGAAGCGTGGCAGCCAATACCCAACCTCTTTCATGAACGGTCAACAATCTGATGCATTTTGCCCAGTTTGGTTCTCGCGAGTATCATGCAATGAGAGAAACCATACTAACCGAAGTAAGTTTAAAACGGGAGTGGGCAGAGCCTACAATGATTTTTTGATGTGAATTGAGGAGGAACACGCTGGCGCTTGGCACTTAAGACCAAGGGCACGCTTTGCACACTGAGCTATTCCTCCCAAAATACCAAGCACCCACTTTAGATGTGCAATTTATGCCCAAGTAAAATGTACCTCATTCCCAAAAGGAAACATATGTGCAAGTCAGACCCATTTTCCTGAACTTTTGTCATTTGATGCCCCTTCGGTGAGCGAAGGTTCAGGGAAATTAGAGTAATTCGTATTTCTTCTCCTTATTGTGAATTCGGCATATGTTGCCCCTTTTATCAGCTCTGGTTCCTGAGGGGAAGTTGCCCCCTCCTCAGATTGCCCAAACCTTGCACTTGTAAAGTAATTATGATGAAATGGATGTTGCTCTGCAGGAGTACAGTGATGGGCAATGGTTTCTATACTACTCAGGGCCACACTACTACTACTAGTTAACCAGCAGTGAAATAGGCACAACAGGAACCGTCCACCTCCACGGCCTCTAACGTAGCATGAGGCGAGGAAAGGCTATGTTCTTAAAGAGTTGTGTGAGCCAGCAATTAAGCATCCAAAACAATAGTACTGCGGTATCAAAATAAAAAATGTCCAATCAAGGTTTGATAAAATAGGGGTATAAAATATAAACACTATGAAAACATTAACAAACCATCCTGTAACGAAAACCCGGATATGCAGACTTTTTAATGAAGGGGTATGCAGGCAATTGTCTTTGTATTAAAGTTAAAGGGCCACAGGATCAAAGAAAAGCTACCTTTGGCTCCCCTCGCACCTTCAAGCTATTGAGTCATCTCGCGCGCCTTTGATACCGCACAGGTCACTGCATCTGCTTTTGACACTAAGGATTAAACGCGCTTCAACCTTCTAACCCGCTGACTCGATGCAGACCGCCTCTCTCCTAGCTTGAGAATGTACAGAAAGCTAAGGGATCTTTTATTTGATCTCGTGGTGCTGCGAGGTCCTGTCAAGGGTGTCAGAGCTCTGCCAAGACAAGACCATTACCAGGGACACTTGCAGGTCTACTACCCCTGCAGCAGGCAGAGTCCTAGGTAATACTAGTGTCTAGGCAGCAGGCAGGCCTTGTCCAACAGCGGGTCACTACAAATGTTGCCCTGAAGTCGTGGGGTGGGGGATGGATGTTTTTGCTCTTTCCTTGAAAATCCCCATCTTCAACAGAATGGCAGGGGATTTTGGGAAAGCCAATATCCCAATCCGGTTCCAATCAAATTCTTCTCGAGACCAAAGGTGATTCAACTAAGTGAGGGTCTCACCCACTCAGTCATTTTTACACAGAAGATAAACTTTCTGCAACAGGCCAATCCCAGCCGTTGTAACAATAGATTTTGCCTTTCGATGTTGGCTCCTAGAGTGCCCCCGTCTGCAGCAGGAAGTTTGATCGGGGGGGGGGGGGGCAAGAAATAAAATGTAGGGTAAGCATTTTCAAGAAGCAGTGACCCCCTCACCTGGGCTACACTATACTCTCCCCTGTCTGCCCAAGATCAAAGAGACTCAAGTCATTATCACCTTGGTGTCATCCCTTTAGTGTGGCTTAAGCTTCATTTGAAGCATCAGCTTCCACTCCAGGCCCGGGAGAATGTCCTGTTCCTACAGGGAGGTGTCAATCCTTCCGAGGCAGAGAAAGGGACCCTTGGGTGAATCCTAGCCCAATACAGTAATCTGTGGAGGTGAAATATAGCCCATGGATGCCAGAAATTAAGAGGCCAGAGTCATTTGTAAAAGCCCACAGAAGTATAAAGCCAGCACAGAAATGGTGATGTCAGACATGAGGCCTATTGAACCAATAACAGGTCAACGGAAAGAAAGTGGGTGAATTACAAAAGTGTGAAGATATGCGCAATGCATTTCAGCAAGAAAAAGACAGCCATGTGACTGACAAAATGCCATTTCACTCAATCCATGTAGAGTTGCACGGTTACTTAGAGACACCCGTGCGTACATGATCTTCAATTTAATACCAGATTGTGCTCCAGTCATCTAAAGTGAAACAGAGCTCATTACAATTTACAAGAAAGAAAAAAATGTCCTTCTTGTTTTTCCCCTCATGCAAATGACAGTATGCTAAGATAAATGCTCACTAGACTTACAAAGTTTGAACATGGCTTTCTCATGCGACTGCCCTATACATATGGACAATCAAGAAGTGATTATTTTGAAACTGGGAAATTAAAAAACTTATGGATAGGGCCCAGGTGCCTCATAAAATGTCATGTATAATGCATTTGTGTGCGAGTTTAAAAGGCCATTTGCTTGCAGGGTACACAAGCCGGCCATTACTTAACCTCCAAGGCCTTTCCTCTATTGCCCTGAAGACAGGGGTCTGGTGTCAACTATCAAAGCTATTACTTAAATATTTAGAAAGAAATCCACGGCTTACATCGAAACCACGGTGAAAAACAGATAAGCCCATGCCTGTTCTTTCAGCAGAAGTGACCTTGAGGTCACAATTCCCATTAAATGTCCATTAGTGTTGCTATCAGGGCCTCACAGGCCTTGAAAAGGGATAGGCTAAGATAAACACGAGCCAGCCTCTGCCTGTCACATGCTTAAGGGAAAATGAAACAAAGCGAATAAAGAAAACTGCAATTTAAGTGAATGGAAAATTAAATATTATTGCATACAAAGGGCAGCGTAGATGCCACAACGGTCATTCCAGACTTTTAGTAAAAGGTGACAGTCGCCCCCTTTGAACCATGCTAAAACGATTTTTGTGTGATAAACAGGACTTAGGTTATTAATGAAAATTTGATTTGGGCCTTCCCTTGATTCCGAGAAATGTAAAAGTTGGTGGGGGCATGAAGGAAATAATTAACATGGAAATTATGAAGTGGCATATTTTTCACTGATACGGCTCATGAATGAATGAAACGTATCTCTGCATAGGGAGGGTGTGCCGACGTCAGACTAGCCTTATCTGATTTGCCTTAAAGTGTAGTTCTGAAAAATATATTCATACATGTAAAGATTTGAAAATTTAGGTTACTTCCCATGTTGATAGTTTTTTAGTTTTAAACATGCCGGGCACAGCTGTCCTGACTCACTCAACTCGCCCCATCTCCTTGTCCTATTAGCACATAGGTGGGAGGTGGGTAGAGAAAAAATTAACCAATCCCTTTCATGGGAATCATGACAAGTTTTTGATGTCATTTGCCCTATAAGTACACCAGTTTGTATTAGAAATGGGCTTTTTGTCACTTATTCCGGGAGGCAACCTGCTGCTGAACTCTTGCGAGAAACATCCCAGCAGAGAGGCCTAAATCTTGCATTGGAGACAGGAACCAGTAGACAGAAGCTGACTGGGACCCCTTGGAGGATTTAGAGGTGCCTCTCACTGACCGACACCATAGCTGTCTCAGCGGTTCCCAGATGCCCATTCCAAGGCCTCTCCTGTAGGTAAAACTATCCTCAAAGCCATAGATTGTATAGGCCCTGCATTTTTCAAGCATTGTTGTAGGCATTTCCCCATAGCAAAATATCCTGTCTGTGTAGATCCTTAGCATATTTAAAGGAAATAAATTAATTCTCCTACTGAAATCACATGATCGGTTTGTTGGCATTCGAAACCAACAAGCTCTTCCCAGTGTTTTTTGAGCCAGTATAGACAAGATTTGCCAAAAGAATTAATTTGAAAACCCTGTAACTGCACGAGTGTGTAGGGTGCAAAACGAAATTCCCCATCGATGCCCTTCATTTTAAATCAAAAGTGTGAAGCCCGGTATTGCCTTTGCATGTGCAGGGTTCAAAATGAAAATTGCCCCCTTGGTCCTATTGTGCTCTGACCAGAACCACAAAGCCCTGCCTGTTCTTTTTAGGTGTGGCAAAACGAATTCCCCATTGCTTTTCTCTCCCCTCACATTGCATCTGTGATTAGATTCCCAAAAACGATTTTCCCCATTGGGTTCCCACTCTCTGCCACTGGCCTTCAATTCAGAGGGGTCAAGTCTAATTAATGTTGGAGGTGGGAGTTGCTGGGAGAAAAGTATCAAAGTATCATAACCAAATCAGCAATCGCTGTGTGTCTTCAATTGTTCTTTTTCTGTATTGGTGGGGGATTTCAAAAGAAATAATTGTGACTGCATATCTCAGTGTTATCTCTGTGTTGGTTACTTTACGGAAGTAATTTTTCTACTTGTGTTGCCACAGCACTGGTGGATGATGTTAATCCATTTGTCAAATTTGGTTTACATAAATTAATAAATATATATATATTCCGACTACACACTGGCCTGGTTCTTAGCACATTGTGGCACCGGGTACTACTTGGGGTTGGGTGCGAGACGGGTTGGAGGCCTTAACAAACTGAACCTTGACAAAACTGATAGTGCTTTATTGTGCGCCACATTCTTGGGGCGAAAGGAACTCCGAGTTGACTGTGACCGCGTAATAAACCGTGACAAATACACACGTTCTGACAGCTGTAGGAGGTCATTCGAAACCATAAGATAATAAAATGGCATGAGATGGTTTTGGCAATGCAGAACTATTTTATTAAGTTTGATGTATCAAATCAGATATAGCTATATATTTAACCAAAATGCCACAAGGCTTTGGGGTTACACAGTTCTAGACAATTTGGATCATGAGAGCCCACAGTTAAAGGCAACACAGAGCTGTTGGACTAGGATTTCATCATGCCGTTTTCAGAAATGCATATTTAGCTCACATTTTGCCAAAATGCAGGTCAGATGCTAGCATCTTAGATAGGGCCCATGCAAGAGAATACCTGTGTACTATACATTTTCAGCATGAAAAATGTAGAAAGTGATGCCTCATTAGCAGAGTTTACTTTCCGAGAGAGAAAAAACAGCATAATTATACCTCGTAAAAAAGTTAAAAAAAATATCTGCCGTGCACACTTGCGCAAAAGGTATTTCTGCTCAATAATGTAATCTGCATTTATCCAGCACTCGTTACCACCGTAATGGGCTCCCAGCATTGAACCTTGTCCGAGGGGAAGCGGTTCGTCTATGTAGGCATCTCCAAACTCAACCATTATAAGGAGCTCTACACTGGTGGGGCGGCAAAGACTGCCAAAGTTAGTAGTTAAAAACGGGGCCGTCTGCCATATATTTGTCTTGAAACGCACTTACCACATCTCTGTAGCATGAACTTCCTTCATTGACTGTTGGCAAACAAACAGGTTGACTAAGGTCCTTTGTTTTGCTCACAAGGCCTTCCTCAGTCCAGTGCTAGGATAACTCTCCAAGAGACCACTTACAAATGCCCAAGTTTGACATCCCAAAACTGGTCAATCACTAATGATCCCGAATGCATATAATTTGGTGCTGGATTTCTTAACTTTCAAGGTTTCTCCTTCTGGAACTTCCTTGCAGCCTACCCCTACCTCCCTCAGCTGCAACCCAACCACACAACAAATTCACGTTCCAAGGACTACTCAGGACTCAGCTGTTGGAGTAAGTCTATGGAATCACCAATACACGACCAGAGTTAAAAATTGAGGGGAGCTATTTAGCTCCTGCTTCTAGCATAGTAGAGCCTGGTTAGCTTGAAACGAACAGCTACCTGGAGCTACTTTTGGCTCCTGGGTCCAATTGGTGCCTTACAGGTATTAGCATACTTGATTGAAAAACATTTGGCCTTTTTAATTTGACCGAATTATTTAGATAGTTTTTTCGTTCAAATTAAATAAATATATGAGAAGGGATAAGGTTAGTAGGTTAAGGTGGGTTTTGGGGGGCAGAGACGGTAAGGGATTGCGGGGGTCCCCCACTCAAATTTTCAACCAAAAAAAGACCACAAAAAATTAGGTCAAATTGGAAAAGCTCAAGTATTTTCGATCAAGTAGACCTAAACCACCTTACAAACATGTAAAGGAGACATTCACTTAGAGTATTTGAGAATGTTAATAAAGAAGAATTGGGACACATCTAATACACATTTAAACACAATGGTTCTACATGGTAATGCCAGAGACCAAGGAACTAGTTTTAGCTCCTGCTCCTCGAATCTCAATTTCGAACCCTGCATGACTCCCTCAGCACTCTCAGTGTTAAATATATCACCTTAATATGGACACATGCCACAGTTCGGCAGGTTTATCACAGCACTCCACACCTCTGCTGCACAGTTTCCCGTATTAAGGCCCCAAATGTCATTTCACCTCCATCCCCTCGGCATCACACAAGTACTGCACACGTTTTGAAAACCCAGCAATTAGAATAAAGAATACAATCTAAGCAGGTGTGGGTGCTTTTGGCAGCAAGCATTTCTTTTGTTTTTGGCCCCATAGTGGCCAACTGGTCGCATGCCATTGGTATCCCCTGTGGCCAGCATCCTGGGACTAGTAAGTCCATACTTATAATGAAGTATAAACTAGAAGCCCCAAAAAGCCAAGCACAGTTTGCCTGACAAGCAGTGATCGAAGTAGGCGGAAACGGTCGAGAGCGCTGTTCCACTACTTTTATTTATTTCCGTTTGCCATTCCTCTAATTTTTACGACCATATTCACCAATCTATATGGATAATGTGTTCATTCATGTCCCTGTTCAAGTATAAAGTTGTAATAGGAGCCTTCATTAAGTTAGACTATTGCAATGCCCCGGCTGCACCACCTTGTCACATGTTGCACTATGCTCCTGTTTACTCTCTTGCATGCTGAGAACACAATTCCACTACTTTTTTCGGCACACTTCTACCACTGCTTACAAGGCATGACTGGCGAAAGGCGAGTCACAGGAATCGGGGCCAGTTGGGAACTATGAAAGAGCAAACTAAATATCAATATACGGGCACACCCCTTTACCTTTCCTGCTGCAGACTACAGTGTAGATAGCTAGGGAGGAGCTGAAGCACACCAACTTCAATGTGCTCTACGGTGATGATTTGGCGCAGAGTTTTGGCATTTCACCCATAAGCAAGGCGCAGTACGTTTCCTCACACCTTCAAGGGGGTGGGGGGGAGGGAGGACAGGACCCTAAATAATGTGCAGCTAAGGAAAGGGATGATCAGGAGAATTTAAAACTTGTAAACATTCTGCAGTGACAGAATACGCGGAGACGTCAGCCAATCGAACCATAAGCAGCTCCCATTATACATCTTTCTGCGCTGCCCCTCCCTTTCCCAAGAATGGAGGTCATCGTGAGCTTTCAAAAGTGACCCATACCTTGGAGTGCTGGGCGAGGAAGCCTGGGAGCAGGTGGATCTGTGCCAGCAGCTCCACGTAGTCATGGCAACGGAAGTAATACATGTGGGCAAGGATGCCGTCAAGGGAAAAGGTCTCCATGGCTTTCCTGTGCTCTGAAACAAGCAAACGGCGCCCGTTATATACATGTGAAGCAAGTTACCGCCAAACCGCCCATTAGATGTAGCATCTCTAGCTTAGTCCGCTCTGGACACTCGAAAATGCACCCAGCTCAGTATTCATTGACATTCGTCAGCACCCTTTCCACTGGCGCACAGATAAAACAAAACAATACAATAGGTAGACATTATTCAACAACGAAAATAAAAAGATGTTCACGGTTCTAAAATACCACAGGAAATCGTGTGCTAGAGTGGCACCACACTAGCTGAACAGACATTTAGCGTTCATGCTCCCTGGCATACATGCCAATACACCCTAGTCCATTACGGAGATATCCCCCATCCATTTTTGTATTTGTATAAAACGCGCTAAAAGGCCGCAGGCATCAAAGCGCACATCAACACAAGAAAACACGGGACAAATGCATACACCATAAAGCCCTATTTGGACTAAAAATAGTATCAAGAGGTCAAGTTACACATATGGCAAATAATACACATCACAAAACAATATGAATTTTAGAGTCAAAGTAACGGTTCCCAGAAGGACGTGCAACAATTCAAAAAATTCCACAGCCCACAATAATACAATCACGGTCAACCTCAGTGGCCCACTCCTTGACTTGTATCCTGCGTAGAAATCCAAGGTCCTGCATCCGAATACATCCCTGCCCCATTCTTAATGCAGCCAGTGAAAGACCTTATTATTTAAAGATTATCTAGATTCCCACTGCTCAATTCCGTTTACATTGTGTTGTTAGGATAACGTTTCTTTGATCCATAATGAGAGGTCTCAAGTTAGGGTCCAGAATTTCAGGCTTGTCCTGTTTCATAAGATGGGGGTTTCTCTTCACTACCGGGCCCCTCGACTAACCCTCTAGATTCACAGCATTCCCATTTCCAGTGGGTAATGATTTACCAACACAGAGGTTTTAATAGGGCTATAGAAGGAACATCTTTCTGAGCCACCTTGGAAATACTAATTCTGCTGCAGCTCCCAGCCGGTGTAGCAGGAACAGCTCCCCTTATTGGACATGCTAAACCTTCATTTAAGGAGCAATTCTGAGAAGCAGAAGTTTGGCAGTGTTTATCTACCCTACCGGAATGATGTATGTAGTGTAGCTCTGTAAAAAGATTCAATGCAGCGATTTCAGTCGATGCTATTGTGGCACTGATTTAAACCTAGGATGATTTTCTCCTTGATTGCCAGTTCTCTCCCTGGCATCCTTTGCTAACTGGCTTAGTATTCATCCCGGAACATCGTAAACAGCCGTCTACTTCCAGGCTACCAGTGGGTGACGTGGGGTTTCCTAAGTAAGGGACCTTGGACAGATTCACATCATCCTTCCGACGAGGGACCCCTTTCTTATCAGGTTGTTGACTAGCCATAAGCCCGACCAGGGGAAATCCCCAAATCAATATACATTTCCATGTCAAGTTCTTCCTGTCAGGCAGAAACCTGTGCAGTTCCCTTAGGGACCACTGCAAAAAGTTTAAGACTACAGGAGTAAGCAGTAAACCCAATTGGTAGCAGTCTGCACCACCCAGATTTACCTGGTAGCTGTGGCTGAGCAGTCAGACTTTTCTCAAGAAGAGTTGGGCAGTATATAGAGTATACACAATAGGGCTAAAAATACAGTAGAACAAGCAAACACTGACCAGAGCTTTGGTATAAAAGTATATAATTATTTATTTTAAAACACTTATGAAAATACACTGGCACTAATATATCAAGCAAGTTCAAACACAGTCACTATAAGTATATACACCTCCCTAGTAAATTATTCGACAAGTTTATGTTAAGACACCACTTATTTAGCAAAACAGGTGAGCGCTTAACCGTAGATGGCACTCTAATAATTCGTTTAAAAAGGGAGAGAAAAGAGAGTAGGAAAATAACACAGTACCAACACTTAAGAAACCACAGCAAGTCATGAAAGGCAGGGTCTACTGTAGAGCAAAAAGTTCATAGGCCAGGCCCACTCTTGGAGAGAGCAAGGCGGAATGTGCCCAAGATCACAGTGGAAATGCCCTCAAAGTCTTTGCAGAAAAGTCAAGAGGTAGGATCAGTTCGAGAAAGGCAAAGTTAGCAGGTCTGAGGTCAACCCAGTTAGAAAGTCAAGAATTTACGGGTCACCTTGGACAATCTGTTGCAAGGGAGACCAGGCAGGACACAGTACCTGAAAGGGTGAGAAAGCTCCCGCGGTGGCAGTTGTTCCTGGCAGCGGGTGCAAGTCGTGGCTTCAACCAGAGGAAGAGATGATCTCGACAAGGAAGAAAGCTGGAGGTTGTTGCACTGCCAGGGAAGAAACAAGCCGCGGAGTTTCCCCCGATTAAAAGGTTCAACCCTTTTATTCGCGGGAGTGGTGAAGCGTGGCTATCCAGCCGCCGGGGTGCTTGGCACGGGCGATTCGACCACGAGACGATCCAGGAAGGTGAAAAAGGCGAACTGGTTGGTCCCACCAGCTCAAAGGGAAGAAGACTCTCCTGGAAGAAGATCTCCTCTGTCGTCGGGGAAGTGGCGAGTTTCGTACAGCATGGCTCCATCGGTGGTGACGTCGTCGTAGATGGCTCAGCTTCTCCCCTCTTCGGATTCTTTAGGTCCTGTGGCGACTTCTGAAGTTCCAGTCCCCAAAGCCCTGCTTTTATGCAGAAAAACGCCCATTCATCAGCCCAGCTGTCACTCAAACATGCTAAGTGGTGAGCCGGGCGCCTCACCACTGGGCCAATCGCACAAGAGTGCGACTTGAGTTGCCAAGGCAACTCAGTCCAGGGTGCCTAATCCCCCTCCCACACATCCTGTAGACCCAGACAAAGTGGCACCATTTGGAGGGCTTCTGTGGAGAAGCCCGCCAAAAAGTGGAACAAAGGGCTCGACTTGGGTTAGAGTTTCAGAGGCGAACAAAAACGCCATTTTAAAACTGAGTCCTGGCAACAAAAAAAACAACCAGGGAATAAATATTAAATAAATAACCCAGCGGTATCTTTAACATTGCACCAAAAAGTGGTCCGTTTAAAATGAATGGGAAAATCCCATAGGAAATATTCCGGTGGAATATTTCGCGTGGTATCCACTGCCACCAGCCAGAAACTCGACAAGGGGGGACTGGACAGTGCCCCTGGGTCTGTTTTCCAAGGGGGCAATCGAATTACCCCTACCAGTACTTCCACAATATGATGGTTTGTACTGGTTCTGTTCACAATTTGAGACTAGTAAAGCCAATGGTGACTTTACATGCCCTGGGAGACAGTAGTCACTCCCAGGGTATGGAGTCTATGTTTTGTTACTGCACTGAGGGTGCTGTGTAACACACATACCAAATACACATGAAGCCCTATAGAGTAAAAGACCCAATAGCCCATAAAACACATTTACAGTCAAAGGACATACTCAAATCATGCCTAATAGTGGGAGAAAAAGTGTCTTAGCAGGAGAAAAAAAACAAACTCCAAAAATCCAGCAAAGCTGCTGGGGGACTAACTAGGTTTGGGAAATTAGCCATAACAGAGAATTCTCCCTAACACTTCCACTTTATCTTGATGGAGACGCGGTCTTCTCATGGAGCTTTTTGCCAAAACCATAGAGAGACGGCCCAAGGAGACACTTTGGGTCGTACTCGTGCTTGAAAGGCTCAGATCAGAAAAGGCCAAGTCTGCGATCCTCGTGCTCAATAAAGGTTGTGGAGGCCATAAGGGAGATTCAAGGATCGTACCTTTGCTTTGTATAGGAGACTCCATTAAATAGACATCTTATTTACAGCCCCCGTTAGAGCACAGGCTATGGTAATGACCATAGTGTACCAAAAAGGAGAAACACTTTGCCACCTGCGTTGAGACTCGTGCCAACACAGGCACACCCTTCAGGCATGGACTGCCAGACAGGAACGCAAAGGGACTAGCAAGGAACTCCAGCAGATGCAGTCAGGTGGCACCCTCCGCTGGCTTTCGGGATTCTGTGGCAAACTCAGCACGCCCACCCGCAGGACTCAACGCCAAGCCCCGCAAGAAAACCCCCCTCTGTCAATTCATGGAATTGCCAGCACAGGACTTTTTCGTACTTGCGGGGACTTTGCGCTGGCTCGGCACACCTCTGCGAGCAGCCGAGTGCCTTACGCGAGACACCACGCAGTGGGCGTGGCCTGCGCAGAGACCAGAATAGGGTGCAGAGCATGCAAAATGAGTAAGAAAATGAGGGCATTACGAGGGACGGCCCACAGGCAGTCCATTTCCCCCCCCCCAAATGTGCACAACCAAGCTTATTCATGGATCTGACCAATCAACCTCTCGTCAGGGAATAGCCCACGCAAAGCTCTCAATCTGTCTTCCACCCGAAGGCAGGCATACAGACACCTGCACATAGGAATCACTGCGCAGAGGTGAGATTGCATGTTGGATTTAGGTGTGCGTGAACGCAGACAGGGTTCCGATCTAACTTAGGGGTGCGCGTATGCAGTTTACTGGGTGCAGGAACAGTTTACAGGGGTTCGCACGCAGATTGACCAAAGTATTCCCAGAGTTACAGGAAATGGTACGCATGTTGTTGGGGTGCCGGTAACAGTTCGGGGGACCCGATTGAGTGTTGCCGAGGTCCATGAGTTCACGCCTGGTGTACCAACAAAGTAGGACTATGTGGCTGGATTTGCTTTGCGTGGGGGTTTGTCAGGGCATTCCAGCCGCGACTTGCATATAAGGGAACAATTCCATGAATATGCAGAACAATTCCATGAATATGCAGAGTACTCAGAAAACCGTATACACGCAGTCATTCCCGGCACGCAGGCTTTGCGGGATCTATGTGCACTTTTCCATGGATCGGGCCCTAAATGTCAACTAAAGAAGCCATTTAGCACCATGTTGACAAATAACGAGTACTTAGGCGAAACCAGAGAAAAAAGGCAATAAGGCGACAAGAAATTAAAATTGATATTTTACTTCTATCGCGCTTATACACAAGCGTTTCAGAGCACGGCAAGGGAAGGGGAACAGGGGAGAACAAAACAACGATCTTACTAGGCACAGTGACATTGAGAAGGCGCAAGTGCGAGGGGGAGAAGTGCATGGAAGGGGGAGAAAAGGAGAGTGCAGAGCAAGGAGAAAACAGATTAATAATAAATAATAAAGGCAACTAACAATGGTAGTGCAGCCGGCAAATGCTGGGTTTAAGGTATCAGACTGGGTAGGTCTGATAAGTGCAGGAAGAAAAGGGGCGGGCGGGGACTGTATGGGTACAGATACATACCCCAGTCCAAGAGATGGCCCGAAGGCAGTGCGTGAGGGTGGTAGGGTGAGCAGGTACCTGGGCCCGGAGGACAGAGGGTGGCCAGGTGTACGGTGCCGAGGGAGAACGGAATCAACAGGGGGGAGGGGGCCAAGGCAGAAACAAAAAGGAAGGTCTTGAAGTGCTTCCGCAGCCAGAGATGGTTCTCCTCAAGTTTTAGAGTGGCAGGAAGGCTGTTCCAGGGGGAGGCCCCAGCCGAAGACAGATCTACCCTCAGCTTGTTTCCTTGAAAAAAGACTGACCCTGAGGGAGTTAGAGGTAGAGGTAGAGGAGTGGAGAGTTCGAGAGGGGAGGTATTTGCGGAGGGATAGCTGAAGGTATGTTGGACCCAGGCCCCAGAAAGCCTTGTGGACAATGCAGAGGGTTTTGAACTTAATCCTTGCAACCACTGGGAGCCAATGGAGAGATTTCAGAGCTGGAGAGATACGATCCCAGGGCATTGAGGCCAAAGACAAGTCTTGCACTGCTGTTCTGGATAAGTTGCAAAGGGCGGAAAGTAGAGGCAGGTAGATTTAGAAAGAGGCTGTTGCAATTGTCCAACCTAGAGTGAACCAGAGCTTGGGAGACAGTGAGTTTCTGGGTAAAGGAGAGGAAAGGCAGAGTACCTCTGAGGAGGAGCAGTAGGAAGCTTGACTTTTTTGAGACAAGAACATTGCTGGATACTGCAAGAGGCTGAGGTGACAGCTTGAGGGCACCAGCAACAGTAGCCTCTAAAGTATGTGCTGCAAAGCGCACATTTAATGTCCTGATTTAAAGATGTTCCTCTATTTTAACACTACCAACATGTGGGTAGCTGTTCGTGGCCCCCCTGAGGCCTGGGCCCATTATAACATAATGAAAGGCCAAGACACCGTCCCACACAGGTGTTTATAACAAGAATCGAGTACCATTTTCCAGGTGGTAGGGATGGGAATGACCATTACTAGCCTTTTGGCTAAGAAAGGGGAGGTGTGACTTCAGGCTACCCAGTAAGCAAGAATTATGCGTTCAAAATAAGCAATGGCAAAAGACAACGAGAACAAACTTGGTGCTCTCAACCCAGATCAGGCAGTTGCATTTTACCAGGAAGACAGCCCAGGCACAATGCCCTCACCTTGAAAACAAGACAATGCCGTGCATCATGGGTTCAATACCCCAGTCAGGTCGACTCGGCCTTTCGCCCACCCCCCAATCCTCTCTGGTCGATAAATTAAGTATCACATTGTGGGTAACAATTAAGGCATTCGTTAAAATCAGCTACCAAGCACACTGCAACTGAATTCCCTGTAGCACTATATAACACACTAGCGTTATCATCTGGACCTCCAAAAACATGCATTTACCATCCAATGTTGCAGAAAATACAGAAAACCATTAGCAATACATTCTTTTAATTAAAGAGCTTCGAATTCCTCCTCAAGCCAACGTATTTAAGAGCGAGTAAAATGAGAGAACACGCGCACGAAATAAAGGTTGGGCAGAAGACCCTGGACTAAAAGAGGTGCAGCTTTTTCTGAAGGATCGTAAGGAGTATGTACAAGAGGTTTAGAAAGTTAACTGGCTCACAGTTCCACAGAAGGAGAACGTCTAGTGCTTTATAAGTAGGGTCCTATTAAGCCCGTCAGCAGGACACTAGGGGATCTCACTTCGACTTTGGCGTTTTTAGCTAATACTCCAAACTGAATTACTGTTCCCGCCTGTGGTAACGGTACCTGTAAAGTGTTAAATCGCCAGTTAATTATGCGTTTTAGTTACTCTCCAATGTGAAGTCTTGTAGGATTTAATTGGGCAGTGGGAGCATTACCACACGTGGAAATAACACCATACTTGCCAACCCTACAGATTAAGGCAGTAGGCTACTGCTTTTTAAGCAGTCCTACAGATACGTGACTCTGCCCTGCACTCTTGCCGGGACATTAGGTGAACCACCAGTGAAGGCAAGTGGCAGAGTAACACCATCACACAGAATCTGCTTATCACACTGAGCGGGGTATCAGTCTCCATGTCATTCAGTATTCAACTTGCACTGCAGGAATACATATGTATTGCCCAGGCTGCTGCTACAGAGCACTGGCAAATGTTGCCTACTAGCTCTGTGTGATTACCTTCTGTGTAATTGAATTTGATAACTTACCATTCAGAATGATACATTTTTAACATTTGAACATCTTTCCATGTTGTGTTTTTTGATGGGTTGTGTATTTTAGAATGCTTCAATGCTGCCCACAATGTATGTTTTGTATTTTTCTGTGATGTCATTGTTATGGGAATTATTATTTTTGAAACTTGAAAAATCCTACATCTTTTCGGTCACAGAATGTTGGCAGGCATGTACCACTTGCACTATTACCACCACTGTGAGAGAAGCGAATTCCTCCACTCACAAAAACAGATGGTTTTCACACCCTATGGGTTTCCAAATCAGGAGTGGTAAAACAAGCAGTCTTTGGAAAACCTACATGTTTTACCATTGCTACCATACTTATGAGCACCAAAGTCGCCACCTCACAAAAAAGTCGTGTACTTGGCTCCATTTGGTTCACCTAAAAACAAACCAAGACGACAGCTCCCAGAATACATCCGCTTACCAATTGAACAGGACTGGTAACATGCTTATGGAACATGACGCCATTCGCAACTCTACGCATGAGTCGCTGAGTCTATATGGATATCAAAAACTACACATCTGGGATGTGCAAGGTTCCCAGCCATATTACTTAAAGAACCAGGTGTACCTCACCTTCCTCTCCCCTGCACTTCCTCTCCTGAGCCAGTTTTCATGTTTCAGCACTTGCACGTTCAAAATCATCTCACGACCTAGTCAGAATGTTTTTGCTGGTTTTCGTCCCTTTTTTTCCCACTCTCCCCTGCTCTCATGCTTTTACACTTGCACTTTCCTAATGTTTCATGACTTTTTAATAACGTTTTTTATACCTTCTTCCTCATTCCTATCTCCTCCCCCCACCTTGTCTTGATACACCTTGAAACACAATTTTGCTGTATAGCGCGCATTACAAATAACCAATAAATCAAATATGGCCGAGCAAAGAAACGCATGACCCTAGGGCTGCTCAGTACCAATTTGTTTTACACTGCAGCAGATAGGTACTCTTTTCTCAGCGAACGCTAAGCATCTAATTGGGAACAATGTATTTCAAACATCAATATTATCGGGCGAGGAAGACACATGGAGCAGCTACTACAGCATATGAATGCAAAGTGGGAAAACAGTTTTTAAAAATCAGACTTATTTAAAGGGCATGTTAGATGGTTACGTCCTGGACACTAGCGAGTGAGCTGTAGTGTAGTATAAAGGGCATTGCCAAGTTTTAATATGTGGTAAATAGTCCACGCTTGAGTTCTTGTGTACTGTGAATGATCGGAAAGTTCCTCCTCGTATCTTGGGTTCCTTTCCACTTTGCCACTAGTGGCTGATCAGTCCATTCTACAGTCAGCGATCTTTGACTGAACCAGTAGAAAGGTTCCACATGGGCAACGTGTTCGCCAATTTCTACTCTAGAAACCCCAATCAACTGTTGCATGTGTCTGAGCCCCGAAGCGGATGCTAGCACCAACCCCACAATCAGCCAGTCTAGCTCTCTTCCCCATAGGTCTGTCTAATTCTACCCTAGGATGAACCATTCACTGGCCATCACCAGAGCGCTTGCATCAAGTTACCCGACCCACTATGTAGCTCATGAATATGTCCCCAATGAGCTTCTACTACTGAATCTTCAATGGATTTTCCCAATTACCAAACGTGTCCCCATTCAATTAAATACTACATGTGTGTGCCATCACATGCAGTAATGGCACTCGTCTTACTATTACTCCAGGGATCAGGAAGGATATGTATCTGATGAGGTGGATTTATAATTGAGAACAGTTTGGGCAATCGATTATGGTTTCATCTAATGGTCTGAAATATAAATCTTATTTGGATGTCTTTTTATATTCAATGTTAATAGTTTTGTGCATGTTAGGACTGTTTTATTGCATGCAAACTCAATTTTAACTTTGTAAGAGATGTTTTCGAAATAAAGTTAATGATTGAAACATCATGTCATTTGCTTAATCAAGTGATCCTTCTTATCAGGACTTCGATTTCAATCTCAGTCTAATAACATTTTAGATTTGCAGTGTGTTAAATACGGGAATAACCTAGTGTTTACAAACTTCACATATCCGAAAAGGCACTACTGTCCCTTGTTCCTCCCCACAAGTAGCTGAATGGATTTTCGATTTCCTTGCCACTTACTCTACTCTCAGTGCCACTCAGCCTTTTCAGGTCCTCTAGATTCTTTTACAGGCATTCCGTGTAACCCTATTGCATTTGTTACCATCCCAATGTCACATGCCGTCCTCTTGAATCCCCTGAATGCTCTGCACTAGGATCACCTACTACTGTGGAGAGCAAGACAAATGTCACTCCAGTATGTCAGGCTTTCTTTGTTGAGCCACATCTTCTGTAAGATGCCCATTACACAGAACCCAGGCAGATGGAGTAATCTCCAGAAACCGAAGAAGAGCTCTACAAAAAAACTTGGCATTTGCGTATGTAAATTACTTGGGTGTATTTGTCGCCTGAGTATTTCAAATGGTGAAAATGCACACCAGTTTAAGCCATGCAATTTGGTTTATTAATAATAATACGTTTTTGTAGAGTGTGTCGTGCCAAACTCCTCCTGATCTTAAGCATTGCAATAGCTGCCACCATTACCCGAATGTAATGGTAGTCAATTTATCAAGTTCGGAAAGATGAAGTGCAGAATTGGTCCTGCTAATCCCATGTCAGGGGTGAAAGCTTAACTCGTGAACTTTCCTCCTGAACATTACTGACGACAACTAGAAATATACAAACGTTATTCAGGTTACTGCACCAATTGTCAGCCATAGGTTTTCACTAAAAGGATGAACCTTCCGTACCTCTTCATCTTAGCACATGGGTAGTGCATTTCAGATGTGTGACAAGGCCTTGTCAAGAGGACGAACACAAACGCCACCAGGGGTGGGAGGCACAAGGAGGAATCCAGAACCATCCCCAAACAGGAGGGCGAGATCAACTGACGGGGCCCCCATTCATGCCCCTGGCCCTCTCTTGCCAGCATATCCATGTGCTGTCCACCTGTAACTCTTGCCATTCCGCTTAGACGAGATGTTTGTCAGTGTTTTTTGTTTATTCCAGAAACACAGCAACTGAAAGCAATAAAAAGCATCAAAGTGCCAGCCACTCGCCTGCACCCAACATCAGATGCAGAGGAACCAGACAACCAGCAACCAAATACAGTCAATCCATTCACAGACGCTGGAGGAAAAAAAAACAGGCAAGAAATGCAACCATTCAAAAAGGATATATTCTTAGTTGAAAAGGGTGCAAAATAGTCTTAGCCTGTCTCTGGGGCCCCAAAAGTTGAACTGCGGTACAGGATCAGTTCTGAGTATCAGATTCCAATGTTAGGCCGTTTGCTCAAAGCCTGGCTCGATGCTGTCAGTTGAACTTACGGGTTGAATCTGGTTCGGACGTGGCTAGTAGCGTGGATCTCAGGTGGCGAGTGGGATTCAAGTTGGTGCTCTGTGTGGTTTGAGGTGGTGTCCATCGATGCAGATTGAAAGGGCCACCAGGAGTGGCAAGACTATCAAGCGTTGTTCGAAACAGTAAGTACTGCTTTTTTGGTCGATGAGTGATGCAATGGCTCAGTAGTTAGCGTACAGTTGCGGTGCAAAATCCTGGTGGTTCAATGCAGCAGTATAACGGCTAATGGCCCAAAATGTCTCCCTCGCAATTACAATGGGCGAAAATGCAGACTTTCTATTTAGACCCCCCTTTACACATATATATATATATATATATATATGGGTATGTAAGGGATGCAGGGGGTCTCCACCCGCATATGTATGTGGTGTAAGAGGGGGGTTTAAAAAAAATGAACAAAAAAAGTCCGCATTTTCGGCCGTCGTAATAAAAGTGGTCGCAATAATCACATAGATCCGTATGAAGTAGCAGGATTTGAGATTACCAAGAGCTGGGAGCTATTTAGCTCCAGGTTGTAGCCATGTGGAGCCTGCTTAGCTTGAAGCCAGCAGCTACCAGGAGCTACTTTTAATTCCCTAAACCATGTGGTACCTTTCAAACAGTTGTGTAATATTAAATGTGTAGGTTTAGGAATGTGTATAAAAGAGAATGAAAGCCACACAAGGGACATTTAAAGGATATTGGATAATATATAATGGATCTTGTGCACAAGCGCACCGTGTACTAGCTGCTGACTCCCTAGTGGTAGCTCCTACCTAACAGGTGATGGCCAATACACAGGATCTGCTTTTAGCTCCTGGTCAACAAATCCTAATTTCGAGCCCTGAGTAGTCTGCATGGGGGGCTGGTACTCGAGCCGGACATGTGACCGGAGCTCTGTTGGAGACATGCTGCGTCGAGCCAGTTTCATAATGTGAGCACAGTGGTCGAAGACAGCGAGTGCCTAAGGAAGCCCGGCAGACCCTTCAGGTTCGACTGTGGCAAACATGGCTCAATGCGTAGAACACGGGGATCTAGCCCTCAGAATGCTGCAAACATCACAGGGGGGCTCAAAGACAGGGCGAGTCCTTTGAGGTTCTGCTCTCCCAGCCTAGGGATGATTATAATCAGATTAGCAGGACCTGGTCCACAGCAAGAGTCCCCAGCAATGTGCCCTGGGAGCAGGTACAGAGCAGAGCTTGCCTCTTCCTTGGAAAACTCTACTTCAATGGCTGAGGGGCTTTGGAAAGCAACAGTCTCAAAAGAGGTCGACATTAACTCTTTCCAAAGTTTTAAAAAGCCCAAAACCGAATCAAAGACAGGATGGGAGACTCCCCCCACCCCCGTCTTTTGAAGGCAATCCCTATCCTTGCAACACATGGTCTTTGTCTGATTGCATAAGTCCCAACGTGTTTAAAGGAAGTATAGGGGACAGGAAGGAAGGAGAACAGAGAAACAAAATGGGGGAATCCTTCCCAGACTGTGCTGAACTTCCTGACTACACTAATCACATCCCCTTTCTGTGCCCACTGCATCAAAGGGTGGCCTTTTGTGTACAACGTTCATTCATCCCCCTTTTTCCACTGCACTTTTAGCTGAAAACATTTTGCCGAAAAAATATAGTAAAATATGGGGCACAGGGTGTTGAATACAAATAGGGGCAGGGAGATCCCCCCCCCCCCATCCCCAAACTATAAAACAGGACAGCTCCTGCTGAGGGGCTGTCCTGCTGTAGAGAGGTGTTACCTGGCCTCAAAGGATCAAAACAGACCGCCAACGCTGGCTGTGGTGCTGCTGGGTGCAGCAGACCGGTCTAGGGGGAATGCACAAAGTAGGTGCACGCTGGCCTGGGCCAACATTGTTGACATATGTATGATACCGCTCAGATATGGGTTTTAATAAATATGTGAATTAGCAGCCACCATACCCCAACTCAGTTATGGATTAAGTAAAGTGCCACCAAGATGATGATCCATCATAATGATAGTTTTGAAGCAGAGGTGCCCATTGACACAGAATCTGTGCTTAAGTGGCTTTGTTAGCATTCCAGCTGTCATGAAGGCATGCACCTGTGACCTCATAAAATGCTCTATGCCACTGGAGAGCAGGAGATCAGATCAGGATACTGATGCAGCATGGCATATGTGTACACGCAGGTTTTGACATGAATTTAATTTTGATTAACCAGGGGCCTCGTAATCAGGGCACCCTTTCCAAGATAAAATGATGTGGGTAATTCTATCATTAGTAAAAGTAAAAAAGCCATGGCATTTACACCCTTACCAGAAGGCAATTCTTCACACTAGTGTTGGGACCTCAGCGTGAAATCTGCATCGTCCTTTGGACATGGTTGAAGTTGTCGGATTAGATCTTCAACCTTGCACTTTGACACGTTGGAAAGCCAGAGTGTGTATGCCACAACCTAACATTCAACTTTGAAATAATGACCATGAACAAATGTAGAATTAAGCAGACCATGCACACGTTTTGTGTGCGAGTCTCACTTACAGCAACAGCAGGTCTCAAGTACCTCTTATTCATAAACTGGTCTCATTCTTACAAGCATACACACACACAAAAAAAAAAAAATCTACAATAACTGGTATAGAGGGGTACAGACAAAATTGCATTTGGAAGTGTGGCCGACCAAAAAAGGCTTGAAAGGAGAAACTGGGAAACTAACCAATCCTAATGAAATGTTCCCAACTTTGTCACGCAACTGTTCCTTCATTCCCTTACATAATCAAGCAAATAGTAAATGATTCTAGATTGGTGGTAAAGTTAGCGGAATAATGTCCAAGTTGCTTACCTCACTCTACCGGCCAATTTGTACATTATTCTCCTAACTTTACCAACCAATTTTCATCAACATTGTCCCAAACAATGAAAGAAGTGATCGCAGAAAACCCACCTTCCTGCTGATGTGTCTCTGCAATCAGTCTGCAGTGCTGTAGGCAGGCATCCGCAATGTCAACCGCCCTGTCCACCATGAAACTGCCTTCTGTGTCAATGTAAACTGCTTCACCATCCACTCCCCCAAAGCATTCTGGGATCTGAACATCAACAGACAGCTGCATACTGTTAAAAAATAAGGAACCTGGATCAACCTAAACGGAGGACTGAGCAGTTCTTGAAACAAATTAATTAAATCTTTAAATCATATTTTAACAAATTGTTTTACATTCATTCACAAAAGCCATAAAGTCCAATGTGTTGTGTTGCAGTAGGAAACTCACAAAACTAATGAATGTTGCCATTATGTGTTGATCAGTACTACTGGGTTTATTCACTGGTATTCAATGATCTATATTTGTTGTAAACCATCATAAGCATCAGTGCAGAAAACAGGAAAAATGAACTCTTGGTGACTTAGCTCTGTAAAAAAAAAGATGCACTTGGTTGGGCACCAAAGAGCTGTGGTAAAGATGGTTGTCTAGCTGATCTGCCCCCAGCAATTGCAGGCCCATCTCCACCAGAGTTTTGATTTTTGTCTAGAGCCTTCCGTACCACGAGGGGCAGGGGTGGGGACAAGATCCTTATCTGCACCTGCTGGACTACTGTGGTCAGTCCCTCTGCCCGTTCTGGCCACCATATTGGGGGTGGAGAGCTTGCAGAAGGGAGTTTGGGGATGGAGATGCGGTGATCTCTACAAATGCCCAAAGTACTACTCGAATCCTTGAGTGAATGAGCTGCTTGGGAGTGTGTCAGTGAGCTTCAGTAGAGTCTACTGAAGCATGCATCAGATTTCCGTGGGGACCTGGGCAATGGAACACATTGGTCCTGCGGCTAAACCTATGTCAGTGATAGTGTTCCAAAGAACAGGGAGAAGTGCTGAGGAGTGCCTTGCGCTGTTCAGTGTCAGAGTGATGGGGATCGCCAGGTGTGTTGGCTGCCACAAAGGACACATTGAAACAAGTTGGCAACAGTGCTCAGTGGCTCTTCCATGTCATATGGGGGCTGGGAGTTGAGGCCCCTGCAGAGCCTAGCTTCATGCACTCCATAGGCCACGATCTCTTAATGTCCTGAGTGTCAAGCCCTAGGTGATTTTATTCCATGAAGTTGTGGCAATTTACTTGATCTTTCTGTGAAGTGACCTGCTGAAACTCTACGTCGACTACTGGGTGGTAGGCCTGGACTCCGAGCAAATACTATATGCAAATTGGGCCACCTCCTGGAACCCTTGCTGTTTACACTGTTTTGCGCATCAGCACTTCGAGACTGTTTTTTGCAAACTCCCCTTCTTCCCATTAACTGGCTGTCTTATTGAACATCCATGGTGCTGCGGTCTTGATAAAAGGAATAAAACTGCTGGATGCATTGGGCATCTAAGCATTTGTTCAGATGGCAAGGGGTGGAAGGAGACCAGTCATGCCATACTTTGCGCAGTGCATGCCCCACTCCTCGCTGCCAATTGTCCATTGTCCTCAAGCATGCCAACAGGGGCAGGGGTACAGTGGCCTGTATGCCACAGCCCCGTGCCTCATTCTGTAGGTGACCAGCCGCCCTTTGAGTCATATCTGAAAGAAAAAAAAATGAAAATCAGGATTCGACTATGAATCCCAAGCCCAACTTACTGGCCTTACCAATCTCCTCGGTTTGAGCTGTGAAGAGGTGAAGCCGATCCTTTCTCACAGCCACTGCACCCGCAGTCGAATACAGCTGGGAAGGACGGTGATCACCAAAGGAGCACCTTAAATGGAAACAAATATGTAGGGAAACCCCATCTTCTGCTGTGTTACTGCATGGTCCCCGGCAAGATTGGAGAAGATATGAAGGCGCTGAATGGCTGAATTGATCCTAGGAGGCTGGCTGCGTGAATTATGGGATCATTGAAGACTATGTCAAGAGAGGAAGACTAGACACTGAGGTTTCTAGGAAAGGTGGAACGAGTAGTATTAGAGCGACAGAGATGCAGGATGAAAGGAGGGAGAGGAGCACAGGTAGCAGGACGATTAGGACAGGCAAGGAGGAAACCACCATGAAAAGGGTCAGGCTGCAGGTAAGGGCCACTGCTGTCGCCATAAACCCTGCATTGGGCAATATGTCCCTTCGGGACCTGGGTGCAAGTATATAACTGTTTACTGACAAACACTACACTAGCCTCACTGTGTTGCTGATCTGTAAATTCTATGAAGTCTCATTTTCCTCCGAGATATTGTGGGTATTGCTGGTTGAACATACATTATGCTGGCCTCTGCTGGGGCTTCCCAGTGATGGCCTGTTGGGTTTAATTTATTTCCATTCCCCCAAAGTGCTTCCACATATGCACTATTGTGGTTTTAAATCTCTCACATTATCTGCTGCTGCACTCCGAATGGATTTTGGAAGATATTTTATTTATTTGTGTGCATCGCCCGTACCAATCCTAGAGCCAGGTTTAGCACGCTGGGCAACTATTGGACTATTTTTACCTCGAGACGGGGCACTAGTGAGAGCTGCGTTAGAAATGCATACAGTATTAAGAAATATATTCAGCGCCAACTGTGAATGCTATAAAATGGAGAAGAGTGATGAACACCCGCTGTTGGAATCAAGTGTAATGTCGGAATAGCATGAAAGTAATGATCCAAGGTTGAAGCATGGACAACCGCACTTTATTTAAGCATAGCATGATTATCATTATCAAGCTTCTGAGCATGCATCAAATACAATCCACAGAGTGGGACCCGGAAGCGCTGCAAACCTCTGGCTCGGTTCTCTTAATATGCACTGAAGTGAAGAAGGTACAGCTCATGCAGCTCTACAGCCTTCCTTTTCTCAATAGAAGTTGCAGTAGCCTATTCAACACAGAATCTCAATCACAAAATCTGCTCGTCAGATTTGTGTCACGCACATGGTGGGAAGCTTTGATTTGAGTGACTGTTGCGGACCTTGGCTGTTCTGACTGGGCTATGTGCCAGGTTTCCTTTGACACACCGTGCCAACCTTGTGAAAAGATGTTGGAGTCAAAGATGTTGCTTTACAGCACAATCCAACCATATCGCACACATGACCCCTACCATATTTAATGTGAGTACATTCAATATAAATCACAACAGGAATCTTTTGTTCGTGTAAAATACATTTTTTGTAGGGGTCATTTACCCTTTTGGAGTGCCGTTAGGGACCACCTGTCAGCAGATGACAGGTTCTGTTTGTTTATATTAGTTTGCGTGTCTCTGGTGGTCTTGAGACACTTTTCAGTCCCTGTGCACCTGAAATATATTCACCAGCTAAGAGTGTGAACACTTAATTCTTCCTTTATGTTCTTGGAAGCATAGTATACTTACTATATTTACCATTGCTTTGTACTTTGTAGTGCCCCTCCCCCTCCCTTTATTTGTTAAGTTCTTTTTATAATCACATAAAAAATTAGTTTTTTAGCCTATGTGTCTGCAAAAAGTGTTGTATGAAGCACCTTTTACACAGATTTATAAAGAATTGCAGTGTTTGGGAAAGGGGAAATTCCTTTCCCAACTCTCTTCAAAGATGGTAGCTCACTAACTATGCATGCTCCCAAATTGTCTTACCTCGTTAGCCAGTTGTGCACATGGAAATTAAAGTGTGCACAAACATCGACCAGTTCCGCACTGGTTGGGGCCGTGGTGCTGTGTGGTGCATATAGATTGCAGATTTGAGTGATTTCTCGTATAGCACTCACTGTGAATGGAATCATTTCGAGGTAGTATTTAAGGTGTTGATTTGGTTCTCAAAAAGGTTGTCCGTTTGAGAGCATAAGCATCTTCCTTCAACTACCAATGTGGATCTAACCTGCATAGATAGGTTAAAATGCAACTATGCATCCGAAGCTAGGCCTTTGGGAATTCTATTTTAGGAGGGAGAATAGTGGTACACTAGTTATTCAGTCATCAAGTGGTGGCACATCAGTGCTGCATGAACAGAAATGAGATTTTCCTTGAAATGTATAAAAGAGGGATTAGGAAGTAAATTGGGAAAGAGGGTTCTGTGTAGTTTCAGCTCCACAACATTAAAAGGGGCAAGCCAAAAATATGGTGGCATTTTTCATCTTTTTTCTGCCAATCGACTTCCCGTACCCCTGCATATATTTTGTAGATACAACTCCTGCATACCAAAACAAAGCTCCAAATCCTAGGAGTCAAATCACAGCAAGCCTGTGTTTGAGTGTTTTTACTTTCTCGCACTTGGGGATATCTAGGCTGGCAAGTAAATGGAGGCGCCAGGAGATAACGTGTTGCTGAGGTAGACTGGCATCTTGATAGGGAGGAACTTAAATATCATGCAACAAGTTGAAGTGGGTGCAGTGCGTTAGCCAGTGGACAGTGCTAGTGGAAAATAGGAGTTGATGTGGCTGTATTTGAGAGTGGCTGTAATGAAAAGATGCTGCATCACAGGTTCCTTTTAGGTGTCGCAGATGGCCTTAAAACACACCAACTCCCACAGATGGCTGAAGGGTCTTTATTAATAAATCTTGGAAAGGCTCAAAGGACCATTCTTCACAGTCTCTAGAAGCAGTACCCTCCCTAACCCAGGTGTCCATACTCCCCAGGTTAGTATCTAGCCAGTGACGGCCTAGGTCTAACATCTCTCTGGGACTTCCTAGGTTGGACCTACATTACCATTGAGTGTGGTTCTATAGGGATGTACGGTTGTGCCTTCCAGACAATCAAACTCCACCATCTCCTTTCTTTCACACCCTGATGTTCCTCTCCCCATCTCCCACCAGTATTCGACCCACCCCACAATACTCACATTCCAACTACACCCTGCCTTCTCTCCGGGTACTTCCTCCTCCGATGTGTTGCGTTCTTTCTACACAATAGCTCCACCCTTCAATGTTTGATACTCTCTCCTGCTGTTCTCCCTTCTCCACTACTACTCTCCTCCAATACTACTCCACCCCACATTCTCTTCAGTCTTCCCTCCTTTCATTCTCTCAATCACCTTCAACTCAATCTCTATACTTTCTCGAATACTCACACTCACAAAACAGCACCACATGCTCTCAACAAACAATACCTCACCTTCTCTCCAATATGCCTCCACAGCTTACCCGGGCAACCCCAAACTTTGTGTCACCACTCCCCCCTTCTTAACCTCCCTCTCCTTCTCGCATTGGTCTTCTTTCCCTAGCAAATCTCGCCCTTACTTGTCTGCCCAGGAAGTGTTACAATCGCCAGAATTCATAAAAAAGGGGGTCAAGCCATGTCCCTTTTTTCCACACAAGTCCACTGTGCCGAGAAGATGGCAGCCCATGTTGGGAAGTGCCCCAGTTCGTGTCACGGAAGCACGTGTTTACCGAGGTAACAAAACTAATTTGGAGGCAGATAAGGGGACCACCCCAGTCATAGGTGAATGCAATTGAGCACAGAGTTTAATCAGCCCACACTGTAATATCCCTTTAGTATGTTGTCTGGACCGGATGCACTGGAGATACTCTTTGGTGTTGGCTCTCTTCCCCCGGAGGTCGGGAGTGCAGACTCTGGCATAGCCACGATTTAGCATTCAGAATTGGGGCCACCCCAGGTCGAGCGGGGGGTGTAAAGGCAAATAAGATACTTGTGCACTGGAATATCTTGCAATGGGTAAATCTGATAGGCCAAGCTCTCTTTCAGTCTTGGTGGAGGTAATGGGGAAGAAGGGTGACCCCCCCCCCCCCCCCGAGGAGGGAGCAGTGGGCCCCTCCACAGGCCCTTCCCCAGGAGCGAGCTTGAACCCTGAATTCAGAGGTCAAAATGGTGTCTGCATAATTGAAAAGGAGTTTGGAGTCACTGGGCAATAGGATTGACAAACTCAAGAAAAGTTAATTTCATGCAAGGGATACTAATCAACGGGGAGAGTCCTTAAACGAGACAGAGAGGCACATATCCACAGCATAAAATGATAATTCGACAGTTACAAAAGAGGTGTCTCAAATGAAAGTCCTGCTTAAAGTTATCCCATCCAAGAATGAAGAGTTAGAGGGCCGCACAGTAAGAATTAACACGAGAATCACAGGAGTGGCTGAATCTACGGCTATGGTGAATGTGGAAGTATTTGCCGAGAATATCTTTAAATACATTTTTGTTGTGGATGGCTTCTCTCTGGTCTTAATTGTGGAGAGCACCCATCAATCGCTGGCACTGTTGCCGTACCTGGCGCACTCCCACCCCATACCCCCACTTTTAAGCAATGATCGCCAAAATCCTCAACTTAAGGTAAAATGGCAAAAGAGAAGGATGCGCTCAAATATCAGGATAAACTATTACCTATATACCTGGTTTCGACATAGCAGTTCAGTCATTGCGTAAATCCTTTATGGGGGTGATGCAACAACTGCGTAAAATGAAACTGCACTACTTCATGATGTATCCCGCGAAATTGAGTGATCCAGGGTGGCAAGACTCTTTACCACACCAATGAAGGTCATGTTCGGGAGTTGCTGTGGTTGGCTGGGGGTAGATGAAGGAAGGGAATATGGTTTGATTTATTCTGTTTACATGATATTTGGGTTTGTGGGTTGTCTTCTTGGGTACAGGATCCGAAGAGGTTGTGCAAAGCTGCATAAATGAAGTAAATTGCAGTTTTGTAATGATTAAACTGGAAGCCATAGTTTGTTGGTTTATTTATTTGTAGTGCGCGCCAGACCCGGGGGTATCCGGGCGCAAGAGACATCAAGAGGGTTGTTCAGCTTAAGTTACAGTGCTGCGCAATATCGTACATTTATATACAGTAGAGGTAATAAGGACAATATGTACAGGAGATGCATGAAAATTGTTACACAGCAGAGGCGCAAGGTACCTAGTAAAGACGTAACAGGTAGTATATACAAAGAGAACCAGAAGGTGAGAAAATTCAGGTGAGTCCAAATGGTGATACTGGGAAAGAAATGGGGAGTGTGGCCTTAAAGTAATTATAAATATAATGGAACTTTAGTTGATTGAACCATCCCATTAAGACTTTCAATGTGCTGCTATATACGGAGCCATGGAATTAATAGAGATATGGTAACTCTGGCGAACCAGAAGGTCTCTACTACAGTGTGCCATGTTGACTGGATGTTGTATTCAAATAAAACGCTTATCTAGCTCTACTGCTGGAGGGATGTTCCCTGCCTAAAGAAAAAACAAGGGTGCTCCTCAAAGTCCAAAGAAATAGTCCAGAGTGCAAATCCAATTCAGCTAACTGGCCCTACCACTTAGGAAAACTAGGAATTTAGGAAAACTAAACAAAAAGGAGGTTGGATCACTTAGATCTCTTTTCCATAGGTTTTTAAAAGTTCATAAACGTTGCAAACCAGCTCACAACCTCTCTGTGGGTTTTTTATGTCAAATATCAGATACAGTAATTTCGACCTGCTTCTGGACAGTTTTCTTGTTTTATACTTAATCACTGGCACCCTCCAGGTTTGCACGCTTCCCAGCTCGGTGGCACTTGGATTTCCCAAGGTTACTTTATCTGTGTCGGGTGTCTGTCCATTTGGGTTTTCTCAGTACCGTAACCCTTGTGGCTTTTCCAGCCTCTAATATCTGTTGATTCCCCCTGCCCCCCCCCCCCCCCCCCATCAACGACGTTACCTCTTTGGGAGCGTCTGCGGCTTGGCAGCCAATAAGCTTCTTGTTAGAACTTGGCCTTCCGGACTCTTCTACAGTCTGCTCTGTGTTTGCCAACAGTCCCCAGGCACACCACGGCTTCTGTGTAGCTGAGCACCAAGACAAGACGGTTGCTTTAGCAACACGGTTGATTTACTGTCTCCATCTCTCTTCCAACCTTCCTCCATCTTGTAAGCGTTTCCACCACCCACAGCTGGAGCCACGGTTTAGCATGACTCTGCCCCTCCAGGATGCTCTCTGTCAGAGGCTCGTCTCTGCGCAGGATTCTGCCTCCTCGATTCAAAGTTCCTCGCTGTTTTATGTATGTCATCAGAAACAAAGGCAGTGTGTCATTCCTCCGACTGGAGTTCAGGCAAGATCCAGCATTACCCGCAACTAGAGAGTTTGAAGAAATGTCACTGTTTGGTGGATTCACAACAGAAGCAAAGGTCTATCCAATTCCCATTTAGGGAGTAAATATGTTCGGGCTGGACCAGGAGTTCCAAAACAGGAATGGGAGTCCTTGTCCCCTAAGTGGGGGTTGAGGGGGCGCTTGTCACTCTGAGGTCCCACTTGCCCAGACCCCCTGTCATCAGGTAGGAGCCATTCTGCCCTGCAGGGGGTAAAATAGCACACGAGATGCCATTTCATGTCAGCATTCCCCTCATTTAGGGCCTTAAAGCAAATAAGCAAGCAAGGTGCTATATGCTTAAAGGGCAGTGCAAAATAAGTTAGAAAATAGCACCTAGACAAAAGGCCAGTTCGTACTGCATAGCAATATAGTGCTTTATTCAGCAATAAGTACTCAATGAGCTATAGGCCTGCAGTGGCCTATACAAGTCTCGTTTTGTAGACGCAGCCATGTAATGGGTTTACATTAATTCCTACATATAATCCATTCATTTTGGTATAAAGATATACCTAGATGCCAGTGCCATGTTTCTTTCAACTCGTGTTACAAGGGAGAAGTGAGGAATCGTGTATGTTACCCTGCATAGAAAATAATCGAATTATGGTTTTTGATAAACAATTAGCCAGAATAGTGCTCAGTAAGGAGTATGATGTGTTTTGTGTTTGTTTGGGAGATGCAGCCATATTATAAAATAGCTTTGGGAGAATCTGCAAAAATAATTGAAGACACATTTTGTATACAGGTGAAACCAAAATTTGAAAAATAAAAATTATAAAAAGTAATTCCGATACGAAAGTTGATAATATATCAGTTTCAGTTGTGTTACGTTGTTTCATCAACAAGGGAAATGCAACTGGTTTCTAGGGTGCATTTAGTATTGATAGCATTTTCTTTGCAAGGTTTTTTATCTTTGCTGGTGCATACTTTATATAGGGGAGACTGCATAACAGGCTCCTTTACAAGTAACCAATGGATGTTCAGCCGCTACAGCTACGAATGAAAGTCTGAATTATCACACTAAATGAGGTTGCATGCACCAAGGCAGACTGGAGGATGATTTGCAACCAACCTTTTCAGTGTCAAAAAAGTGCAAGCAATCAATAGTTGATTAGCACTCAGGATCTAGATTAGGTGCCTAAAACCACTTGCTCTCCGGATGATTTGGATTGCAATTTCCATCAGCCCGAGCCAGCCAGTCCAACAAGAGGAATCATTTCAATCGCTGTAAAAAATATCTGTAGAGCCACGGCGAATCCTTAGCCTAGATTTTAAGTAGAAGGAAGAATCTGACTTGTTTTCAGGAAGGGGAGAACACAGCGTGTGGTTATAAGATGCTATTGGTTGTAATAAGACATTGCCAATGTGTAGAAGTGAAATGAGTGATTAGGAGGAGCTGATAAGTTCCTGAAGCTACCTTTATGGGAGGAGATGAATGGCCACAAGGTAGATGGGCAAGTAAAGGATAATATGGAAGGGCCGACCATTGGCAAGAAATTAACTAATGCATACATCACATGATTCGTTATACAGCAATACGATTGGTCACAAAACATTTACAAACTGAAACTCACATTAATACACCTTCTAAAACGTGTACATTTCAATCGAATGAGAAGAATAAATACAGTTTGATGAAACGGGTTCTTTTTATTTTGGTTTAATATGGCTCAGAAGAGTTTTATGAAGAGGCTGCCTGTTCTGTCCCTTTAAGTTGGGGCTATTAGGTGGCACTTCAGCGCCACCTATAAGCCGACACTATTGAATTAAAGTACAAATAGGGAGCAATGGCATACGAGGGGGGACACAAAGGTTTAAGGTGTTTGGTTATTTTCCCACCCATTGCCATGTTAAACCCTATGGCCAGTCCCATCCTTCCCGACTAAAACACCTCCTCATGGGAACTCCGCTTAAGCAAGCCATACCATCAATCTTTGCACTGAAGTGCCGGCCAGTGTTTTTTCAAAGCAGACTTCATGACTTAATTGGAGTTATAAACACGCTACTGGTGTGATAAAAACATCTAACTAGATCTGCCTTCAGCTACTCGATTTATAAGCACTATGAGTGTCCTTCACAAGCATTGGCTAATCCAACAGTTTTGGCTTGTATACAATTATACAGCATCTGTCAGGCACTGCTGTTAGATGCCCAGGTGGTCATGCCATTTTACACTCGCTACCATCAATAGCCATATAATACAACTACAGCAGTACCTGGCAAGTGGCTTTCCCATGCATACACAAAAGCCCAAACGGTTGGCATTGCCAAGGCATGTTTTAAGTGAATGTAAGGTTGAGAAAGAAGTTTTAATACGAATCGTTTAGCAACCAATCACGTTACGACTGTCACCACTGTTGTTAAACATTACTGGAGTCCCTGATCCTTTTCATCTTCTAATTTTCCCACAGAATTCAAGAGAGAGATGAGCGAATGTGTGTACATGCTTGCAAAGTGTTGATTGTAAAGGAGTTCTTATTTTCACAATATTGAGCACTATGCCCCACAGATGAGCTCTAGACAGCCCTATAATACAGAAATATGTAAATAACAGCACTGTACAAAACATGGTGATTAATACAGGGAGAGAACATTGAAGAGAACCATGGGATGGGAGAACAATTAACAGGGTTGATCCCCATTGGCTATGTACACAAACTGGGAGATCTACAGAGATCGGTGGGGGAAGACTGTATGCATATGTTCAAATTCTGGCAGAGGGTTTCCTTTCAATACTGGGCTGAAATGGTGCAATTTAGGAACACCGTTTTTATTTTATTTTTTAAATGGGCAAAACACCATACATTTTGCAAGTAATTCTTTACAAATTCCAATATGTCAGAGAGCTGTACATGTGCAAACCAAGCATGTCAAATTGGTCATGCACCAGAATGACCTGCATGATTCTTTCACGGAGAGGCAGCGATCCCGTGAGCCGTTCTCTGTGATAACTGCCTCCTTCATAAAAGGGCAAATGGAATGCCAGATACCACCCATTATGAATAAGTCGGCCCTTTCTACAACCATACTCCCTTTACTCAAACTGTTAATATAATGATTCATAAATTGTCTGGTTGATTTGGGCACATTTCAAGTCTTCGCTATAAAAGTCAATGTTATTTTAGCATGTAACTTGATCACATGTTTCGACATTATTTTTTTCAATCTTGCCAATTATTTTGACAAAGTATTTCATGGTAGTCCACAAAATAGTCTCTGGCTTACTTTTCTTTTCGCTGAATTCTGTGACCTGGCATGAGAGCAATTTGCATGAATTGGGGATATGCTACACTGACAGTGGATTTTATTTTTTGACAAAGAACGTAGTACATGGTTTTAAAACAATTCAGCATATACAATTGATTGAAATACTCAAATTGTTTATGCACATGCAACACAAAAAAAAAAACAGAAGCAGACACATTATCCGGCAAGAGATACATAATTTGCATCTAGAATGGTAAACCTTTTTTATTCCTTCTTGCAGCATAAAACGAAAATGTGCATCTTCAATCTACGGTGCCCAAGTTATAGTGGGGGGGGGGGGAAAGTAACATTGATCTGCATTTTGCAATAATACACACATTACTACAATAATTGTCCCAAAGGACGCTATCAGCGATCCTAAAAAGTAGGAAAACACTGCAATGCAAATGTTGTTAGAGACATCCTTCAAAGTTGCTAATTATTTGATGAAAAACGAATGTACTTTTACAGATGTGCAATTGTAAAGTGCACTGGCACTGCCGTGGGCGAGTGTGTAAGATTTAAAAAAACTGTCTTGAATTATGGCAGGTGTGCAGTAGGTGAAAACAATATGGCAAGGAGGGTATCTGCACTATCAGCCAATGTGATTGTCTGACAAAGGCACATTCGCAAAGATAGGCAAACTATCTGAAAACAAAATTTTGATCCAGTCTGACAGCATCCGAGTGCTGTTTCAAGCTACATACCAGATTGCTGAACACTGGAGGATAGCATGCAGTGTCAGCCTTAACATTCAATGTCCCGATTGTTTCCTACATTTTGATAGGCTGGACAATTTTTAAGAGACTGCTATTAATACAAAATGATGAAATAAAGATGTTTTTTAAAAAAACATGTCTATTAGTTTTCAGATATCAACGTTCACCATTGTAACAACTCCCCCCCCACCCCTCCTGGGGCACACATGTTTTGATTTGGATAACATTATGCACTAAAAATGTCAGTTACTTTAATGTTGTGTGGGCACCATTGTTCAATAAAGTCTGACTGGAGATACTCTAGGACTCCTCCCCATTTCTTTGCAAACTTGTCCCTCGTTCCTTGGATTGTGTGAGTGACTTTTTCCATCGCCAGCTGCGCCCAAACTTTTTGTAGCCACGTGAAAATCAATGGGGTATCTTTCTTTTTCCAATTCTGGGCTATTGTTGTCCATGCCGCAATGAGTAGCCCCATAAAGCTTCTCCATTGTGCTTTTTTGTATCTTCTAGCTGTTTCATCTCTTATTCCACACATTCAAACACCCTCTCCCATGTGTCCAACATCTGGAAATATTTTCCCCATCTCACCCTTAACTTCTTCCCAAAACGGCTGTATTCCTTTGCAGGCCCACCAGGTGTGTTCCCACGTCCCCACCTCTCTGCATTGCCTCCAGCAAAGATTTTATGTTTTTGGGAACATTGTGTGGAGTCTTTCTGGGGTATAGTGCCACTGTGTAACTATTTTAATCCACATTTCTCTTATTTGTGCTGATCTAGTCATTTTGGGGATCAGTGTCCATAAGTCCACCCAGTTTTCTTGTCGGTTCCTTCCCCAGAGTTCTGCTCCATTTGGTCATGTATGTCCACTTAATTTCCTCCTCCTGAGTGTTGATAAAGGAATATAGAGTCAATACCCATTTCTTTGCCCCCAAGTTGGTTGTAACGTATTTCTCAAACGGAGTGAGGGTTCTCGCTGCTGCCTTCGCAATATCTGGGGATTTTAGCCAGCGTTTGAGTTGTTCGTATCTACATTTATCCCGTTTGGACAGCGATGAGCATGGGTGGCAGGATTCGTAAGGTCTAATTTCATTGTTAATGAACATTTCCCCAATTTTCGTTATTCCTGCCTCCTCCCAACTTTCATATGCCCCCTGCTCCATCCCCGGTGGGAACTGCGGATTCCTACAAATGGGGGTGAATGGGCCTAGCATGGTGGTCATTAAACCTTTTCGTGTTTGGATGTCCCACGCCTCCATAGTTTTCATTATTTCACTAATCCCTATGTTGGGGTGTCTGTGTTGTTTCTGTTTCCAGAGGAGTTCTACTAGCAGGGGTCTTGCAACTGCTCTGTCTTGTGTTGCCCAGATCGGTTGCGGATTGTCGCCCAGCCATTCCCGTAGAACCTTTAACTGGGCCGCTTGGTAGTATTTCTGGAAGTGAGGGAGCGCCAGCCCACACTCCCTGGTTGGTGCGGTTAAAATTGCCCTGGCCAGCCTCGGCGTTTTCCCCTTCCACACAAAGGATGCGATTATTTTCGATAATGTTTTAAAGAATGTTCTGGGTATCCCAACCGGGAGCGCCTGGAACTAGTATAGAAGCTTTGGGAGGATGGTCATCTTCACTGTTTGAATTCTTCCCCACCAAGAGATCAACAGGGGATTCCATCTTTCCAAATCTCTGCGCACACTTGCGAGAAGCTAGGGGTAGTTATTACCATAAAGCTGCCCTAAACTGTGTGTTAATGTTATTCCCAGGTATTTAATGCCTTCCGCTGCGATCTTGAGGTTCAGTGCTTTTGCTTCTCTTGGTCTCTCCCGTCTCCCGCCAGTATTAAGATTTCAGATTTGTTCCTGGTAATTTTTAGGCCCGAGATGGCCCCGAAGTCCTCCATCTCCCCAACCACTGCCGCCAATGTTCGGTCCGGCTCCTCAAGTGCTATTAACATATCATCCGCGTATGCGGTTACCTCATGTTGTATGCCTGCCATATCTATCCCTTTAATATGTGTGGCTTATCTTAATTTCATTAGTAGGGGTTCTAGAAAGATAGCGTATAGTAGTGGGGAGAGCGGACATCCCTGTTTTGTTCCACGGGATATAAATACCTTTTCAGTAACCTCCCCATTGACGGCCACTCTGCAGGTTGGGGAGTTATAGTTCGCTCTTATTATTGCAATAAAGTGTTCCCCAAAACCCATGAATTGCAGGGTCTTAAATAGCATGGACCAGTCTACCCGGTCAAAGGCTTTCTCTGCATCTACTGCAAGTAGAATTGCCGGGGTTTGCGTTATGCATATTTTTTTCTACCAAGTGAATGATCCTTCTAAGGTTGTCGTGGGTTTGCCTTCCTGGGCTAAAGCCCAATTGATCTAGATGGATTAGCTTTGGTAGAAGCGGGGATAGTCTTGCTGCCAATATCTCAGTGTATATTTTGGCATGTATATTTATTAGGGAGATTGATCTATATGATGCTGGGAATGATGGGTTCTTCCCTGGTTTGTGAAATACTAGGACCTTCGCTTCGTTATTGTGGGGGTCACATTGCCACTATCTTTAAATGAGTTTAGTAGCTTGGTAAGGACCGGGATTAGCAGATCCGCGTATTTTTTATGAAATGGGGCAGTGTAGCCATCCGGATCTGGTGCTTTATTTATCGGAAGCTCATTTATTGCTTTTTTAACTTCCTCTTCCCTTATAGGGTTCTCTAGGGCCTGCCTGTCTACTTCTGAGATTTGCGGACAGTTGAGGGCTTTTAGATATGTGTCCTGTGCGTCTACCTCCGGGTGGTCTGTGGAGTAAAGTTTCTGGTAGTATTCTCTAAACACTTCCCCTATGTCTTGTGTGCGCGTGAGGTGTTCCCCTTTTGTGTTTATGATGTTCTTTATCGTGGTGTCTTTCTGCTTCGCGCGGAGTTGTCGTGCAGGCAGCCTGTTTGCTTTAATGTAGTATTTTTGTCTTGGGTGCAGTAAGCTCCTCTCCGCTCCTTTTGTGCGTAGCATCTCTAGTTGGCCCTGTGTGTCTTAGTGATTTCTTTAGAGCTCTAGTGGGCTGTGTCAAGATTTTCTCCTGTAGTTCCGTTATTGACCTTTCGAGTTCCTTTTCCCACATATACCTCTGTTTCTCCATCGTGATTTTCAGTGCCATTATCTTCCCGCGGATAACCGCCTCCCAGACTGTGCTCGTAGATACTTCCCCAGTGTCATTTTGTGTGAAGTATTCTATCATTTCCCTTATGGATTCCCCCGTAACTGGGTCTTGGATTATGTCCCCTGGTAGCCCCCACCTCCAGAGACCATTAGTTTTCCCCGGGAGTTTCAAATCAAGCCAAAGGGGCGCATGGTCGGATAGTGCTATAGCACCCAGTTCCAGCCCCTGGATCTTGCCCATCAGCCCCACTGATACCCAGAAGTAGGGTAGCGCACCACCGCAAGTACCAGCAAGTACTGTCGGCTGCACGGCGGGTCCTGCTGTTTTTGCTGCCCCTGGCTGACTATTCGCCTGCCTGCTCCATTGGATTCACCAACGGTTGTGCTTCGGTTATAGTCACGCCCACAACACTGCGTGCCTTTAAAAACAACCGGCAGCGCTCGTGCACCACCGCAAGTACCAGCAAGTACTGTCGGCTGCACGGCGGGTCCTGCTGTTTTTGCTGCCCCTGGCTGACTATTCGCCTGTCTGCTCCATTGGATTCACCAACGGTTGTGCTTCGGGTACAGAAACCCTCTATCATCAGATGCTCACGGACTCCTAATACGGACTTATAACTTGTCCACAATTGCTAATTTTGTCCATTTCCTCATCTCTAGTTATAGCCACGCCCCCAACACTGCGTGCCTTCAAAAACAACCGGCCGCGCGCACACCACCGCAAGTACCAGCAAGTACTGTCGGTTGTCCGCTGTGCCGCGGCGTTGTGAGTTGCCGTAACACTCTTGCCTCTTCTCACCTAATTCACCACTGACCGTTCTCAACTTAGTGACCCTCCCGTAGCCCGATGCCGATAGCCCGATCATCGTCTCATGGTCTTGTGAACGCGCTCGAGGATCCTCCAGCTTTGACCCCTCCTTCAGAGGAAATCGCAAAGCCCTCCACAATTTGCCCTGAAAAATCAAATGACTCCCCTTCAGTGATCTGCATGTCCGACAAAACCATGCACGAGTGTTATGAGACCCATCGCCCTACTTTCGATGAACGAGCCTTTTTCACCTCGTGTCTTGCTACGCAATCTCTACTCATTCCAGCTCATGATTTAAATCCTTACCACCCCCTCTTTATTCAGAGGTAGTGGGTAGGTCAAATCACTGAGCCTATACCTCTGCCTCTGACAAAGCTGATTCGAATGTAGCAATGCCAAGAAACGATTAAAAAGAAATTGAAAAAAATAATTCTGAACCACCCCGACAATGAACCAATTGCACACTCAACACAACATCCCCCATCGGCAAATGTTGCCGCTCATTTCTTATCAAGCAGAAAGGTCACCCTGAACGACCTCGCTGACTCAAGGCTTTCCAATTCTCCGGAAATGTTTCCAACCGACTGCCCCAACAATATTATCTCCTCTCCAGAGTCCGATTCATCATGCAACACTGAAGTCCCATCATTTCCCACCCCACGTCCATCTTTTGGCTTCCCTTCACTTCCCAACCTCATTATAGAACCTGCCCTCATGACTATAAATTCCTTGATGTTAGCACTCACCAAACTTTTTGAACTCTTAGACTCCTGTGTATGCTCACAGGAACTTTTGCTAAATAACTTAATTAGCAAAATTGATTGGATAACAATAAACTTTCCAGCATATGTGAAAACTGAGTTAAGCACTCTCAGTACATTCTCTTCCTCTGAGAGAGACATTACACCTGCCGAGGAGCTCTACATGACTGTGATCCAAACTCCAACTCCCCGGATCCCTGACCCTCCAGAGACATCTCTGGTACCGGTGGCGGACCTATGTCCTGAGTCTGAATCATCCCCCTCCCCTCCACCAGCCCATAGTCCAATTTACGAGATCTTCAATCGCTGCTCACAGAATAAGAGAAGAAAACGTAAAAAACATAACAAATCATCATTACTCCAAAGTCTGAACAACATCGCAGACCAGATATTGGAAAATCTGCAATAAAAAAAAAAAAAACAAGAATCAACCTCTGACCAAAAAAAAAACAAACTACCGGCTTCTAAAGCTAAAAAGTTTGTAGAAAACATTTTACTACCGCCTGAACAGAAAGCACAGCCTAGAGGCGCGGTGGCCCAAGCGATCCTTGCTCTGCCTTCCAAAGAACCCACCTTGAATCCTGAGCTGCCCTGTGATGGTGTGATGTCTCTCGCAGGTAAGAAGCCTGTATCTATATTTTCATGTACTGTGCCTGTATTACCACTATGTGAAGCAGAATCCTCACACAAGGTCAATACAAATGATGACTTAATGAATCTATCAGTTTATCCAAATAATATATCTATCATGGAAACGGTACACCAAAGTCTCCATCATGACGGAGCCAGATCTCAGCCTCGAGATCCAATGTTCTGCATTGTATTAGACCATGATGCAAATCCCTTCATGACCCTTGAACAAAAAAGAAGAAAATTAGTGAAGAGAGCCCCTTTTCCTAAAGACTCCCCCATGAGAGACCAAGAGTGTATAGCCCCGAACGATGCTTCCTCTTTCCCCAGCATTGAAACCATAAATGTAGACGACCCTATCAGTGCAAATTCTCCTGCTGATCAGTCCGACTTAAACCGCTATCATGTGACTGCCTCCCAAGAAGCTGAATGGCTACCCAGAGCTCCATCAAACGAAACTCTGAGGCTTACCATGATTGACAGATTATTTGAAGATCCCTTTCCAAACAGGACTACCATACTTACAATATTTCACTCCCAACCCCAGTTAAAACACATTAACTCAGAGGACATTGACGGTGTCTCCTATCCCATACCAGCTCACCAAGACATTGTTGATGTCAAAATTCGATCTTTAATTGCAAAAAACCACGTCTGGGACCAGCGCCAACTACTTCTTGAAAAAGGCCTCCTTCTTGAACCTATTGCTCCTCTGGCTCCTGACCTCCACTCCTCTTTGGCCGGATCACCAACTTGTAGCAATTAACGCCTCTAAACCAACTAAAGGGAGACCTGCTGCAGGCCTGCTTATAGCAGTAAGAATTGACTCAACTAACCATATCTGCATGGAAAAGTCCAGATCCTGGCATCCAACCAGCCTTAATTATGACTGAGAATAAAAATCATCCTTTCTATCCTAAAACTGCGGTTATTAACATATTTTGGAATCCAGCCTCTGATGCTCTACAATTCGCTGACAAAGTTGAGCTTATACTGGACCAAATTCTTCTCGAACCTGACATAACCAACACAATAATCGCTGGCGATTTTAACATGAATCTCCTACAGTCCTTTGAAAAACTAAATACTAGACCAAGCAAATGGCTCTCTCTAATGAAAATCAGAAATTTTACATTACTAAATGGAACATTCCCTATGGATGTGCCTCCGATACCAACTTGGAAACGAGACAATACTCAATCAACTCTAGATTATGTTTTCATTTCCAACAACTCAACGAAAACAATAAATAACTTTCAAATCCTTGAAACCTCCACCAGCGATCACAACTTAGTAGTAACCTCATGGAGTCCATATACTAAATTAAACAATGAGTACTACAAAGTCCCGCTTGCAACTAATAATGCAAGGAAACACTCCGGTGGACCCCACCTCGCATAAATTACCTAACACAACTCTTGCATCAACAAGAGCAGTCGGCCCATACCCACTACAACGATTTAATTCAAATTATTCATGAATCGAGCAACAAATACACCAAGCCGACCTTTAATCATAAATACAAATGGAACCCTGATATAACTGCCCTCAAAGCAAAACTAAGATCTGACTTAAGATCATTCTCGACTTGAAAGAATACACCAGCAAAACAAAAAATTAAAAATAAATATAGAATTCAAATCAAGCAAATAATAGCGTCTACAAAGCAACACAACTCAGAAACTATGCTAAAAGCAATTTTATCCAAAAAAGCTGGCGAAATATGGGAATGAATAAACAGATCAGACAAAACAGCTGAAAAAACCATCTTATTAAACTGCGTCGACAAAAGGACCTGGGTAAAACATTATGGAAACCTTCTATTTAAACCGCAAGAAGGTAATCCTGCTACAAATCAATGTAGTTTTGTTAACAAAGCACTGGCTTTTGATATCTTGGATATAATCAAAAAACTAAATAATTCACGTGCCCCCGGCCCTGACATGATAACAAATGCTATTCTAAAAGTAAACCCATAAGCATGGGCCGAGGTTTTATTCCTCATTTTTAAAAATATCATAACCCTAAACAAATTTCCACCATCATGGCAAACAGTAATCATAATCCCTATTTTTAAATCGGGCGACAGATCTTCCCCTTCTAACTACCAGCCTATAGCTCTTTTAGATGTGCCAGGGAAAATTTTAGCAAGACTTGTACTCTGTGACTTTACAAAATGGCTCTGCGAACAGGATCTAATGGATCAATATCAATCTGGCTTTGTACCATGCATAGGTACATCATTAAATTTAATCACTATTGAGATCCAAGATGGCCGCCGGGGTGAGGAGTCGCAGCTAAACCGCGCTCCGCCCGGGCCGCCGAAAGAAGCACGACCGAAGCCGTGACGGGCCGTCCCTCGGCCCCCCCCCCCCCCCCCCGACTACCAAGCTGCCCCCATACACCCCCCCCCCCCAGCGAGGAAGCAGGCGCCGTGAATAGAAGTGCGCCGCCGAACACACGAAGAGCGAGGCAACCGCCCCCTCCCCCATCGGGACTGAAAGAGTTTCTCCCGCGTCGCAGGGGGCCCTCCGGCGCGGCGCCGGGAGATTGCGAGGCATCGACCAGCGAGTGAGCGGGATCGTGGAACGGAGCCGCCCTCGCGCCGCCCCGAGGTGAGGGGAGAGCGGCGTGCAGCGGAGCAGCTGCGCCGCCGGGAGAAAGCAGCGCGAGCAGGGCGGACCGCGGGAGAGAGGCCGCGGGGGCCGCCCTGCACGGAGCGCACAGGAGGACACAGAGGCAGAGGTGAGCAGGCCCGGGGGGGGGCCAGGAAATGAGCGCCAGCCCAGGCGCACATACCCCAGGGGGGGGGGGGACTCACAGGAAGGAAAAAAAAAAAAAAAAAAAAAAAACACACCTCTCCCAGGCACCAACCAGATTCCCCCTGGGACACAAGGACTCACCTCACAAGTCCCCCAACAAGACAGAGGGTGGAAAGGGGGGAAACCCAGGAAGGTGAAACAGAATACAGCAGGACCCCCAACAGTGAAGAACACCTCGGAGGACAAGAAAGCGAGAGGCCCCATCGAAGGGTTACAAGAGGGCGAAGGAACCATATAGTCTACTACACTGAGCGCCCTATCATGTCTAGGGCAAAAGGAAAGGGGAACCCCATCCAGCAAACTCCCCAAACAGTGAAACAAGGGGCCGACATTCTGCAGATGTGGTCAACAGAGGGGACACCACAACCAAGAGGAAGAACCCAGGGAGACCCCACGGGAGAAGCAGAATCACTATCCCAACAACAGCAACCACTGACCAGGGAGGACATGCAAACCTGGTTCATGGACCTGCAGGAAAAATTCATGTCCACAGTTCAGGAACAATTTACATCCATGAAGAACGAAATGAAGCAAGCGGTACAAGACATGAGAACAGACAAACAACCTAGAAGAAAGAACAGATATAGTGGAAAAAACGGTGCAAAGTCTTGAAGAAGACACGAGACAAACAAGCGAAACGCAAGAACACCTGGTGACACTCACTCACAACTTGGAACTACAATGTGAGGATTTAGAGAACCGCTCTAGACGCTCCAACATCCGAATCAAGAACATGGTGGAATCAGTGCTGGACAAAGATCTGAAGGAGGCGGTGAAGGAGGTGTTCAGAGACATCCTGGGAACACAAGATATCGAGGATATCGGAATCGACAGAATCCACAGGGTGGGACCGAAAAGAGCGGGGGCCCCAGGGGAAAGACCACGTGATGTTCTGGTGGCGCTATCCTCCTACCCGCAGAAAGAACAGATCCTCAGGAGAGCCAGGGAATTGGAACATATTAAAATGAATGGGCAAGACATCCAACTGTATCAGGACCTAGCACTAATAACCCTCCAAAAAAGAAGAGCAATGGCCCCACTGGTGAAAGTGCTAATAGGAAAACAAATCCGCTACAAATGGACCTTCCCGTTTGGGCTGCTGTTCACATGGGAAGGAAAACAGAAGAGAGTGACCACGCTGGAAGAAGGCCTCAGCACGATGGGACTACAAGATGAAGAGATGGAGCAGATGGACCAGGGGGAGGCCACAAACAGGAGAGAATGAACGAGAAAACCTATGGGCTGGGAATCCAGCAAGCAGAAGAAGGCAAATCCAGGGAGAGACACCCGGAGAAAGGTACCATGAGGAGTATAAGAAAAACACATGCCTGGGGAACAGACATGGATACGCTGCCACTGAAGACCCAGTCGGGGGGGAACATGGGAACGGACCGGAACGGACAATTCAAGGAGGGCGGCCTGGTCGAGACCCAACGGTCGGGAACCAGGTAAAGACAAATGGATCAGTGGGGTTTAGAAATCCCCATAACATACCCCCCGAGGGTATGGAGGGCAGGGAGCGAAGGGCGCAACGCCCTAGCGTCAATAGGAACCCTCGCCCTACTCGGGGGAAAGTTTGATTGGTTTAAAGTTCAAAGTTGGGGGGGAAGGGAAGTTCAAGGGAAGGGAAGGGATCGGAAGAAACAAAGAGCGAAATCAGGAACAAGAGGGGACCAGAGGCAATGGCATACAAACAAAATAGAATGGGGATGATACGCTTTATGACCTACAATATCAGGGGCATGAACCACCCAACAAAAAGAACGAAACTGGAGAAACAATTCAAAAGGGAGAAGGCGGATGTACTACTCCTCCAGGAAACCCATATCAAAACTAAAGATAAGCACAAAATGCGGATAAAAGGATATAAAATATGGGCGCAGGCAACGACAACAGAAAAAAAAGCAGGAGCCCTGATAGCGATAAAAGAAGGAAAGGACATAAAACCAATAGACACTATGACTGATAAGGAAGGAAGGTACGCCTTTGCCAACGTAGAGATCGAAGGATGGCGCATAACGCTCGCCTCAATATATGCACCCAATCAGGGACAGGATGGCTTTCTCAGAAACGCACTATCGAAACTGGAAGATTTCGCTAGAGGGGAGGTGATACTGGGGGGGGACTTTAATTTGGCGTGGAACCCAAAGCTAGATAGGAGCACAGGAAACACACATGGACAGGGGGCGCCATCAAAACGTTTGAAACAGCAAATGGACCAAATGGCTCTGAATGATGTCTGGAGGGAACTGAAGGGTGAACAAAGGGGGTATACCTATTTCTCACATGTTCACAGCTCTATGTCCAGGATCGACTATCTATGGGTGTCAGTGGGACTACTGGGAAAGATACAAGGACTAGATAAGGGCTCTATAGCCCTCTCGGACCATGCCCCTCTATGGTTGGACGTGACTCTCCCAGGGAGGAAGAGCGGGCTATGGAAATGGAGGTTACCGCAGGAGTTGATCCATGACCCAGTGGCAGGGGAGGCCATAAGGGAAATGATAGCGGAATACTTCTTACAAAATGACACGGGGGAGGTCGCAATGAGCGCAGTCTGGGACGCGTTTAAAGCAGTCTTGAGGGGGAAGATGATAGCGATGAAAATCACGAGAGATAAACAAAGGGATCGGTGGGAAAAAGAGCTGGAAAAAACAATTGAGATCCAAGAGAAATTGACGACTCAACCCACAAAGATATTGAAAAAATCTCTGAAACATACACAAGGCCAACTAGAGATGTTACGTACAAAGGGCGCAGAAAGGAATCTACTCTATCTGAAACAGAGATATTATATAAGAGCGAACAAAGCAGACAGACTCCTGGCGCGACAACTAAGGGCGAAACAAAAAGAAACAATTAAGGCCATATGCGATACGAAAGGTGCCACTCAAACCTCTACGCACGACATGGGGGAAACAATGAGGCAATTTTATCAAACGCTCTACTCCACAGAACACCCCGATACAAACGCCCAAACTTCATACTTAGAGGCCCTAAAGATCCCGAAAATCTCAGAAGAAGATAAACAGTCACTAGAGACCCCTATCAGTGAAGAAGAAGTCAATAAAGCCATAAAAGAACTCCCAAGTAACAAAGCTCCAGGCCCGGATGGGTTTACGGCACCATTTTATAAAAAATATGCAGACATACTAACCCCGATCCTAACAAGACTCCTAAACTCATTCAAAGACACCGGTAATGTGACCCCCACAATGAACGAAGCGAAGGTGCTGGTGTTTCACAAACCAGGCAAAGATCCAACTAACCCCGCATCATACAGACCAATCTCCCTAATCAACCTAGATGCAAAAATATATACCAAAATCCTGGCAACAAGGCTATCCCCGCTCCTCCCTAAATTGATTAGCGAGGATCAATCAGGCTTCATTCCAGGCGGGCAAACCCACGATAATACTAGGAGGCTAGCCCACCTGATCGAAAAAATAGGGATAACCCGCACCCCAGCGATACTACTGTCAGTAGATGCCGAGAAGGCTTTCGATAGAGTGGAGTGGTCCATACTGTTTAGGGTTCTGGAATCCATGGGGTTTGGGGAAAAATATATCGCGAGTATTAGAGCAAACTACAATTCCCCATCCAGTAGAATAGCCATTAATGGCGAACTCACTGGCAAGGTAACGATAACGAGAGGAACGAAACAGGGATGCCCCCTATCACCACTACTATACGCTCTTTTCTTAGAACCCCTCCTAATTAAAATACGGGAATCAATACACATCAAAGGGATAGAAATGGCGGGTCAGCAACACAAAGTAATTGCGTATGCAGATGATATGCTAATAACCTTAGAGGACCCTGAATCCACTTTATCGGCCACAGTTAGAGAACTAGAAAACTATGGGACCATCTCTGGCCTAAAAATAAATAGAAAAAAATCAGAGATCCTCATCCTGGCAGGGGATAGAACGAACATAGAAAGGCAGGCAAAAATACTGGACCTCAAGATAGTACAGAAAGGCATTAAATATCTAGGAATAAATGTACCCCCAAAAATAGAGCAATTCTACGGGGAAAACTACCCGTCGCTAATAATAAACATCCGAAGGGAATTAAACAGATGGAACCCACTACAGATATCCTGGTGGGGTAGAATACAATCAATCAAGATGACCATCCTCCCAAAGGTACTATATTATTTTCAGGCTCTCCCAGTGGGGGTCCCAGACACGTTCTTCAAAACCTTAACAAAACTGGTATCGTCCTTCATATGGAAAGGGAAAACACTGAGAATAGCCAGGAAGGTCCTCACGGCCCCAACCAGAGAAGGAGGAATGGCGCTACCCCACTTTAGAAAATACTACCAGGCAGCACAGCTTAAAGTTCTAAGGGAGTGGGTGGGGGAGGATCCGCAACAGATATGGGCCAAACAAGACAGAGCAGTAGCAAGGACCCCACTGGTAGAACTGCTCTGGAAACAGAGGCAGCACAGGCACGAAAATCTAAGGTTAAGCGAAATTATGAAGACCACGTTAGAAGCATGGGATAGCCAAACAAAAAAAGGCATAATGACCACAGCGATTGGGCCCTTCACACCCATCTGTAGAAACCCACTATTTCCACCGGGGATGGAACAAGGGGCATATGACACCTGGGAGAAGGCGGGCATTACTAAAATAGGAGAGATGTTTATGGACAAGGAAATCATCCCCCTGGAGTCGTGCGTGGCTGGCACGAGAATCCTTAAAAGTGATAGATACAGATATGAGCAGCTAAAGCACTGGCTAAACTCTCCGACAATCATCGAGGCAGCAACCAGGGACCTTACAGGGTTCGAAACATACATCACATCCAACACGGGGGAGAGAAAATGGGTATCAACTTTATACAAATACATAAACTCACAAGGGGAAAGCATTAAATGGTCATACAGAATAAAATGGGGCAGAACATTGGGGGAGGAACCAACGGATAAACAATGGGAGGACCTATGGAAACAGATCCCCAGAATGACCCGCTCGGCACAAACTAGGGAGATGTGGGTCAAAATAATGACACAGTGGCACTACACCCCAGAGAGGCTCCACTCAATGTACCCCAACACGTCCAACCACTGCTGGAGAGGATGTGACGAAGTGGGAACATGGAGACACATATGGCATGACTGTAAAGGCATCAGACCCTTTTGGGAAGAAGTGAAAAACGAGATGGGCAAAATATTCCCGGATGTGGGGCTGATGGGGGAGGAGGTGTGGCTCTGTGGAATCAAAGACGACACAGCAAGGCAATACACCAAAACGCAATGGAGATCATTCATGGGACTACTCATTGCAGCCTGGACCACCATTGCACAGAACTGGAAAAATAAAAATACCCCATTGACCTACACCTGGCTACAGAAAGTATGGGCCCATATAACAATGGAGAAAATTACCCACAAACTTCAAGGAACAGGAGACAAATTTGTAAAGGAATGGGAAGGGACCCTGCAATACCTCCAGTCAGACTTTATGGAACAATGGTGCCCCCATAACATAAAAATCTCAGATATATTCAACGCATAAAAGAATCCCTGGACAAAAGACTCCATCCGTCCCGTGGGGAGGGAGGGGGGAGGGGGAAGGGAATGTTACAAGATTCAATGTTAACTTCTTCATGTATTATTTATGTAAAACTAATAAATACAAGTTTAAAAAAAAAATTTAATCACTATTGCCACATTGAAAGCTGAAGCCATTCGATTATAACAACCAATCTATCTTGCCCTAGTCGACTTCAAACAAGCCTTCGACTATTTCTCGCACCTTGCAATGGGAGAAACTTAGTAATGCCAAGTGCCCGGCACATATTCTTGACTTAATTCTATTGTTCTACTCGAACACGAGTGCAAGAGTAAAACTTACTACTGACGGACTGTTGTCTGATATAATAAGAACAAATACAGGTCTAAAACAGGGATGTCCATTCGCCTCAATTCTTTTTAACTTTTAGATCAGTGATTTTTTTAAAGAAATGTTGACCGTCCGATCCTTCTCACCACGGATAGGTTCCTTAACAATCCCCTACATATTATATGCAGATGATATGGTCCTTTTTGACAAAACACCCATAGGACTCCAGAGGACACGAGGTGCGTTATCAAAATACGCAGAAACAAACAAACTTGAAATCAATATAAAAAAAAACGAAGATTTTAACTGTCCAAACATCCCCCAAAAAATCGAAAATCAAATTCAAGTGGTACATTTCTAACTGTCCACTCGATATAATATATCAGTATACATATCTAGGAGTTAACATCAATGCAAGTATAGCCGACACTCCATACAAAGATGAAATCTCCAAAAGAATGAAACTCTTGGCAATTCAAGCTAAAGCTTTACAAAGAAAATATGGTTGGTTTTCCTTAATACTTGCTCGTATGTTCTACTTACAGAAAGCAGTTCCCATTATAACATATGGAAGTCACACCAAGATCATGAAGAAACAAATAAATTGGGACTACATTGAAGGTATATATTGGAAAACATTACTGCCAGTCCCGCAGAGTTTCCCAACCACCATACTCTGATATGAACTTGGGCTGTCTTCTCTAGCCGTGACAGTCTCATGGGCAATGTTAGCACTTTACCGGAAAGCCCTACTTACTCCAGATAACGCCAAAAATGTACTTCCGGCAATAAGAGACTGGATGAAATCCTCAAACAATACCTCGATCTCTCCATGGGTCGAGGAGTGTAAAAAAAACTCTTGATAGAGCTGACATTTCTCTCAGTGACCTTGCCCTCTTCCCAGATAAAGCAAAAATCAAGCTTCTTAGATATGACTGGATCACCACAAGGGAAAAATGTCTTCAATACTCCGCCTTTAAAGCAGGCCCGTTTATTGTAAAAGCACTGAATGACATTCCGAAATACATTTCAACCTTCCCTGATCATATGCGGATACATTTTTGCGCTTTATACTGGACCTAACTCCAACTAAGATCAAACTGGCCCAATACTCCAAAACTCTAACGCTAAGCACCACCTGCAGATTCTGCAAAAACCCTTCCATCTAATCTCGGAATGCTCTTCTTTACGCGATCTAAGGATAAGATATTTTTTCAAGTTCTTTAAACACAAAGTACTATTCACGAAAGAACAATTGTGGTATGAAATATTTAACACAGCAAATGTCTCCTTAATTATAGCAATGGTGCAATATCTGAATTCTTTGAATTTAGTGGGAACCCAATGCAACTATCATACCATGTAATTGTTGTGATGTTTTTCCATCGTATCATAGTACACAAAATATCACTTGTTTTCTCTTTGATCCATGTGACTCCAAATTGGATAGCTTATATGTAATGAAATATATGACCTGATACATGTCTGTGTAAAAAGAAAGAAATGTAAACTTGATGCAAAATATTGAAAAAGTTGATTTTTCAACTAAAACAATTTTGAATAAATAAAAAAAAGTAGTCAATTCTTGACATGGAGTTATGCACATGAGAAATACGTATACCCTATTTGCTTCCCTTTCAGTTCCCTCCACACATCGTTTAGGGCTAGTAGGTCCATCTGCTGTTTGAGGCGTTTTGACAGTGCCCCATGGCCATGTGCATTCCCTGTGCTTCTATCCAGTTGTGGGTTCCATGCCATATTCTGGTCTCCCCCCATAATCAACTCCCCCCTTGCAAAGGTTTCTAGTTTTCCCGGGGTATCTCCAAGAAAGCCATCCTGTCCCACATTGTGCGCATATACTGACGCGAGGGCGATCCGCTGCCCTTCCAGCACCACGTTTGCGAACGCATACCTTCCCTCCTTAACTGTTTGGTTGTTTATTTATAGCGCGCGCCAGACCCGAGGGTATCCGGGCGCGTGTTCAAGAATACTTTAAGCTTACATGTTACAGTTACACATTTCAGGAAGGTTACAGGGTGCATTAACAGTAAATGATGACAATATACATGGTTACATACACAGGTGATTGTACACAGAGGTGTGTACACAGTATACATTGAATGTCAAGGAGCAAGGTGGGTTAAGCGGGGGTGATGAGCGAGGTATGCGTTCGGCTGCAGATTAACAGGTGGGTCAGACGTGAGTAGTCCTAGTCTAGTCATTTATAGGTCATTTTCTTTGAGCCATTTAATGCAAATAAGTCTGAAGTGTGGATAAGATTGGTCAGACCTTAAGGATGATGGGAGGGATTTCCATAGCTGGGCCCCTTTGACAGGGAAGCTGGTGCCTCCGTCTGTGCTCAACTTGAATGGGGGCACAGCTAGTTGGTTGGTGTATGCTTCTCTGGTAGGTCTGTTAGAAGTTCTTCTTTTGAATCTTTCTGTTAGGTATTTGGGGGCTAGGTCATTAATACTTTTGAAAGTCAATGATGCTGTTTTGAGTTTAATTTTGTCAGCTGTGGATAGCCAGTTAGATTGTTTTCTGACGTCTGAGATATGCTCTCTTCTTGGGATTCCTAGGGCTGCTCGAAGGGCGTTCTGCAGGGTTTGGATCTGTAATTGCGCCCTCCAGTTTGGCATCCCTTCCATCCCTCACCGCTATCAGGACCCCCAATCTTTTTTCTGTTGTATTCGCCTGAGCCCATATTTTGTATCCCCTTACACGGGTTTTCTGTTTGTCCCTTGCTCTAATATGAGTTTCTTGGAGGAGTAGCAGGTCCGCCATTTCCCTTTTGATTAGTTTCTCCAGTTTCACCCGTTTCGTGGGATGATTCATCCCCCTGATATTATATGGTACAATGCGTATCTTCCCCATTTAGTAAGGAACGTGCACCTAAGCATTGAGTCCCCTTTCTTTGCCGCTGCTCTGGTTTTCTTGCCCCCATCCCAGTTTCCCCTTCCCTTGAACTCACCCCCCCCAACAAATAACCATAAACCAAACATGTTGCCCCGAGGAGGGCGAGGGTTCCTACTGATGCCAGGGCGTTGCGCCCACAGCTTGCTAGCCTCCATCCTATCGGGGGGAATTTTTGTAGGGGATCCTAAACTCGACATTCCGGTCTGTCCGTACCGGATTCCAAGCCGGTGGGTCCCTCCCGAGCCACCCTTGTTGCCTTTCTTGTGGCAGTTCATTTTTTTTCTCCGTCCCCCCTCAAGGGTGCCTTGTGTGGCTGTCGCCAGGGATGCCCACAACGTTCCTTTTCTCTTAATCTGTTCATGGTAGCTTCTTACGGCTTTCCCTTCCAGAGATTGGCCTTTTTTGTTTAATTGTTTCCCAGCCTCTTGGTTTTCTCATTTGCTCCCCTCTTGATGTTGCTTGATCCGCTTCCTCCCCGTCGTCCTGGAGCCCAGTAATATTGAAGTCCTCTTCCCATGTGGTCGCTCTTCTCCGTTTCCCCTCCCATGTGAAGGTCAGTCCAAACGGGAATGTCCACATGTATTGGATTTCTTTCGCCATCAAAGCCTTGACTAGTGGGGCCATCACTCGTTTTTGCAATGTGACCAGGGCCAAGTCTTGGTAGAGTTGAATTTCTTGTCCGTTCATTCTGATATGATCCATTTCTCTAGCCTTCCTCAGGATCTGCTTTTTGTGGGTATGAGGAGAGCGCCACCAGAACATCCGTGGTCTTTCTCCCAGTGCTCCAGATCTTTTTGGTCCAACCCTGTGGACCGTGTCCACTCTGATTTTATCTGTCTCTGGTGCATCTAGAATATCCCTTAACACCTCCTTCACTGCAGTCATAAGGTCTTTGTCCAGTACTGTTTCCGCTATGTTTTTGATGCGTATGTTAAACCTTCTGGAGCGGTTCTCCAACTCCTCACATTGTATTTCCAGGTTATGGGTGAGTCTCACCAAGTGTTCCTGAGTTTCGCTAACCTGTTGCGCTTCCTCCTCGACCCCCTGGACCGCTCTTTCCAATATGTCTGTTCTCTCCTCCAGTTTGGCCACGTCGACCCTCAGGTCCTGCACCGCCCGTTTCATGTAGTTTTTCATCGTCGTGAACTGCTCCTGTACTGAAGACATGAATTTTTCCTGCAGCTCCTGGAACCATGATTGCATGTCATCCCTAGAGGGTGGGTGTTGGGGGTTTGTCTGCGTCATGCCTTCGCCTTGTTGGTTCTCCTGGGGCTTCCCTTTAGCTTGCGTTGTGGTGTCCGTTGACCACAGTTGTAGGATGTTTGTGTCGTGCTTCGAGGTCTGCGGGGCCTGTTGGGTAGCGTTATTTTTGCTTTTTGCCCTGCACATGTTCCGTTCGATGCCGACGTGGATCACCTGATGCCGACCCCGTTTGTTGAGCCTGTGCCTGTTAGGGCCTTCTTGAGTGGCCCCTTATTTAATTGTGCAGGTTTCTTTTCCTGGTCAGGGTTTCCTATCTCGGCAGCAGGCCACCCCGCTTGGATCCCGTCGTTCCGATGGGTTCCCCAGTGCTTCTCGTAAAACAGCCGTTGGCCTGGTCTCTATTTCCCTTCTCTGCTCCGCTCACCTCTGGGGGGTGGGATTTGAATCCGGGTGTCTGCCTCTCCGTCTCCCCGCTGCTATCCGTGGGGCCCGCGCAGGGCAGGAGCCATTCCCCAACCTTCGGCGTCGTCCGCGCTCTACCCACGGTCAGTGCCTAGCAGTCTCTGGCCCCTCGCTCCTTGTACTTCTTGCTGGTTGCGCCTCCTGGCCATGTGTTGGGGACCCTGCCGCCAGCGCTGCCCCTCCGAGTTCCTTGGCTCAGGGAGTGGAGGGGGGGGTGACGAAGGGCCGGTTCGCCGGCTCCACCGCCTTGAGACCACCCCCGCACCCGGTCCGATTCTTTTAGCTTGGTATGCCTTGGCTGGGTGCAGGGACGGGGTATGGAGGGATTCGCCCCAGCCCTTCCAACTCACTCGTGTGTTTTGCTGCTGAATCGTGCTCATTTCGGCGGCCCGGGGAGAGCGCGATTTAGACGCAACTCGTCACCCCGGCGGCCATCTTGGAATCCAATAAAGATGTTTTTAAAGTTATCATAGTAAATGCAAGTTATTCCTTTTATAAAGAGCAAATAAACAACCTAAATAAATCTTAGTATAAATTCTCATAATCAGGGACACCACCGCAGGAGCTCCCGCCTATTAGCCATTAACTACAAGTAGGTCTTGCCAACTTAAAGGTTGGAGACCATTGCACTAACGCATTCAGAGAAGTGGCCGCCTGTGGAGGATGAGGAACCAGATGTACAGGCTGCGTTTGATCCCAATCTACCTCTGAATGCCATTATCTCTAGATGAATGCAAAGGTAAAATTAATCAGCTAATGTTTTCTGCTTTTAATGAATGGCAAATCTAATCCACATGCGAAGGACAGTGCTGCAGTATTTTTGGGAAATTCCTAGTTTCCCAGAACAACTGGAACCAACCACAGAGGTACCTTTTAGCCCGCTCCGGGCTCATACGCTTCACCACTACATATGGCAGTCAGGGCAATTCTTGTTAAAGAGTGAAGCGTTTCTGCAAGTAGTAAAGGTTGAAACATTTAGCTAGTCTAGGGGTCCACTGAACCAGAGGATGCCATTCCAACAGATGTGATGGACAGTTAAGTGGCGATCGCATCAAAAAGATGGAGTTGCAGCATTTGAACAGGTGCGTATGCTGCCCATATGCCTGAAAGAATTTTCAGAAGCTTTTTGAATCATCTCAAAAGTGGGGAAAGTGCCCCGGGCTGCGTGCAGCTATGGAATTACAAGCAACATTCCTTTCAGGTGTAACATTTAACACCATATGTGGTTCTGCGTTAGTATCAATAGTTGTAGCAAGAAGATGGGTTTTCGTGAGAAAATGGAAGTCCAATAGCTCAAAAATGGCCAGATTCTACACTGCCCCATTACTGGCTCCTCACCGAGGTCGGGTTGGGGGCGATTTCAGCTCAAATTCTGCCCATTAACCCAGACTTCTGAACCCCACAACCCTCCCAAGGCATAACTTTTTATTGAATGGCTCCTATTCCACTTTCCGGCAGGAGAGCACCTGGCCTTTTTTCTATCAAAATGCGAATTCTCTATCTCAGACTAGTGGCTGCCACAAATAGTCAGGAAGGGTATTCAGTGAACTGAGACAAAACTCCAAAAAAACAGGTATTCATAAGACAAATTCGAAAGTGTCCAGAAAAATGCTCAATGCTGTGGCAAGGAGTGATGGACTTTCTTCAGAAAGGTACAATCACCAGGTTCTCTCAGGAGAAGGACACATTCTTCCCTATTTCTAGGAAGAGAAACCAAAGGAAGGATGATCTAGACCAGTTGAAGGAGATGAAGTAGGTAGTTTGCAAGCAATTCTGAAAGGTTGTCCTTAAAATAATCTCTTATTAAATGTATTGATAGCCCTGTATCTGCAAGACAACCAACTCCATGTGGCCTTCGAGCCCTACCAATAATACCTATAATTCTCCCTGGTGCCGTGGTATTTTCAGTTCTGTGCAGTGCCATTTGAGGATCTACACATCCCCCAGATATTTACAAGAGTTCTGGCTTCTTGGATATGAGTGTTACATGGAAAGGGTGCAAGAATATTTCCCTACTGTAGTGATTTTCAGACCCTCCAGTTTACCGCGATCATGCAAAATGCCCCGAAGACTGACGTTTTTCTAAACTGCACGTTTTTTTGTTTTTAAATAACTGACAAAAGGACAGCATCACAACACGTTTTTTGGTGGAAGTGATGAGGTGCTCCAACATGACTAGAGCCAAAAAAAGGAGCAGCCCAATCCACAAAGGGCATCCAAATGGCTGCACCCATTCATTTTTGTTTTTTATTTATTTAAATGTATAGAGCACGTAAAGAACCCGGGGGCATCGAGGCGCAGTTACAAGGAAATGACTTAGGTAAATGAAGCAAACATCAAGCTGAAAAAACATGTGGCAGATATTGTAAAAACCTTACATATATAGTTTCAGCAGACTGGGATCAGGTGAATAGGAGTGTTTTCATGGCTTTGCGGAAGGCTAAGTGGGAGCTTTCTGCTTTCAGGTGCGGTGAAAGGGCATTCCATTGCAAGGCTGTGATGAATGGGAAGCTAGCGCCACCTGCACTGGCTCGTTATTTTTGGGTACTGTGAGAAAATTGGTATAGGGTGTTCTAGTTGGTCTGGAGGATGTTAACCTGTGTATTTCTGGGGTTAGGTATAGGGGAGCTGTGTGGTTGATGCATCTGTGGATTAGAGCCATGGTCTGAAAGGGGACGCCCTCATTAATGGGTAGCCAGTTGGCCCATTTCCTGGCAGCAGATATATGGTCCCTTTTAGGAATGTGAAAGTCAGGACGGAGTGCACTGTTTTGGTTTGTTTGGAGCTTCTCCATGTTTTTTTACAGACGTGCCTGCAAAGAGGGCATTGCAGTAGGCGAGTCGGGACCCAGTTATAGCTCTGGCTAAGGTGAGGCAGTTATCCTTGGACAGGAAGGGTCTGGCTGCATTGAACAGCTTTTTGTGGTATACCACGGCAAACGCAATGGCGTTGACTTGCCTGGACATTGAAAGGTTGGAGTCTATGTAGACTCCTAAAGCTTTTACTGTCTGAGAGACTGATATTGATGTTGTCGTTCGTGAAGTAGTGGAATTGGTTGCCTAGTTTCTTTAAGGTTTCAGTGGAGCCAATCAGGAGGAGCTCCGTCTTGTCACTGTTAAAGCACAACCTGTTCTCCGCCATCCAGGCTTGTCCAAAGAATTGGCAGACGAGTCTTTGGGGTCGTTGAGACAGAGGTTGAAGTCACCTAGGAGGATGGACCTAGAGGGTTTTTTTTTTTTTTAGGTTGTTAGAGAGGTGTGTCAGGGCTGCTTGGAAATCAGCTGAGGGGTCTGGGGGTCAGTTGAAAAGGTGGAGGGTGATGGTGCAGTTCAGGGATAAATTAAGTTTAAGGAGAAGGTAGTCCCTGTTGCTCTCGATAGTTTTATTAATCTTTCTGATGGAAATGGTTTCTTTAGCTATGAGGGCAACACCCACTCCCTTAAAGTACGGGCGGTCCTGTCTGAATATGGTGTAGCCTGGGGGAAGTGCCAGGGAAAGGGCCGGGTTGGAGGCTTCATGGAGCCAAGTTTCAGTGATCATGAGAAGGTCATGTATGTCAAGGGCATGCGCATGAAGGGAGCAAGGATTGATAAGGGCGCAGCTCAGTGAGGGGTTCTGTGCTGGTGTGGTGTGGCCCGTAATGGCAGATATCGTCATAGGAATATCATTGGGTACAGTATAAGGCATAACCACAGCGTTGGGCAAGAGCTATGCTGGCAGGTCTAAGCAAGGGCACATCCTTGGGTTCAACAATAGGTATGTTGACTGCTTTAGCAGAACTGAGCTAGCAGATTTAGGCAAAAGCATGTGATTGGGCACAACATTCAACATAGCATCATTAGGCATGACAATTATGCTAGAAGGTCTAGGCAGGGGCACATCATTGTGCACAACAGTAACCGCACCTTTGGGTAAAACAGATCTAGCACACCTAAGTGTGAGGGTGGGAGGGGTGGTGTTAGCGGTGTGGCAAGTGGTAGCAACAGTGTCAATACAAGTGGGTTTAGTGGCCGGAGTAGGTATTGAGGTGTAGTTGGGGCGTAAAATGGGAGTAGCATTGTTACAGGCGGGCATGGTAGGCAGTGTAATGGGGCATACAAGTGCAGCAGCATCATTACATACAGGTAAAGTAGGCATTGAAGTGTTAATGGGGCATACAATAACAGTATACTTCGGTGCAGGCATAGTAGGCAAAGTGATGGCATCAGAGCATACAATAGTAGCGGTAGCATTGCATATGGGCAAGGTACGTATTGTTGTGGTAGTGGGGCATACACTAACAATATACTTCGGTGCAGGCATAGTAGGCAAAGTGAGGGCAACAGAGCATACAATAGTGGCAGTAGCATTACAGATGGGCAAAGTCAGCATTGCACTGGTACTGGGGCATACAATAGCCTGAGTATACTTAGATGCAGGCATCGTAAGCAATGGAATGGTGTCAGGGCTTGCAATAGCAGCACCAGTATAACGAGTGGGCATAGTAAGCATTGCAGTGACGTTTAAAGTTGGGCTGGCAACAACATCATTGCCAGCGGACATGGCTGGGGTAGGCAGTACTGTAGCATTGGGGCATATAATGGCGGCGACTTTGCAGACGGGCATAGTGGTCACAATAGGCGGCACGGAGGCCATGTGATAGAGGTATTGGGGTAACAAGCAGCGTTAGTTACCTGCAGAAGGTTTGTGTGCGTTACGGGCTACATGGTGGAATGGTGGACCAGGATGGCTTGCTGGATGGCCGACGGGAAAGTTAGTGTTCGAGTGCGCGTATACTGTGCATCTTCATAGAGGTCACCGACTCTGTTGCAGAGCCTGCGGTTGCTGTTGGAGGTGCTTCTGGGTCGCATGGAGACAGACGGCCGGTGGGTACATGCGCGGGGGAGCGCTGATCGGCGAGTAAGGGTTGCAGATTGGGTGCAGCTTTGGGCAGGAGGAGCGAGGTGTAGCGTAAGGCCTCTGCAAGGCTGTAAAGGAGTGGGTGGGCAAGTCCCTCATGTAGAGCGGAGGGCTTATCCACATTGTACTCACGTGACGAGGCGAAGGATAGGGGTGAAAGTGGGAGCGGCATCTTCGAGCGAGAGCTCGAAAGACCTTGACTAAGGGGCTTCACAGCGCGGCTTCACCTGCAGCCTGTAAGATAGCCCATTTATAGGCCGGCTGCATTCAGGGAGGAACGGGAGGCTATCTGGTCTTTCGCCCCTTTGCGCACATCAGGCGGTGTTTCTGCACATTTAAAAGGGCATCCTGAATGTATAAACAGGGTGTGCTTTTAAAATGCACAGAAAAATGATCTAATCCCATGCACCTATTTGGAACTGGCGCAGGGGGTGCATATTACATGACCTGGTCTTTGCTGACCCTGTCGTGCAATTTTATTTTTGACATCTTTTTATATTTAATTTTTTAAGTGTGCCAGCAGAGGTATGAACCACTGCTCTCACTTGCATTTCTATTCCTCAAACGAAGATAGAAATGTTGGCCCATCACAGTGAATGTGCTCTCAGCACCTACTAGGGTGCTGGAGCATGTGGGAACATTAGTGTAAGGAGAGTGCTAGCCAGTGCATCATTTGCACTGGAGCTCCGCCCCCTGGAAATGAACAGGCCACCTTGAAGAATAAGGGCACCCGCACATTTCCAAAGATGGGGCATCTAAAATAGGACATCCTCTGCTCCATTTTTATTTTTAAAAAAAGCTGTCCCAAAATCTACATTTTTGAAAAATTCCCAAAAATAGTCAACAGTAGGGAGCGGCAGATTAGAGTGGGATCTCTGGGCCAAAAAGGATAGCCCAGCGGCAGCGTGCGCGTCTTGGAAGCAAGACGACACGAAGAAACAACAGGTTCAGGGTCCGCGCTTAGAAACTTCTGGGTGTTTAAGCGCGTTATAAATACGTTACTAAGTCAAAAAAAAAAAAAAAACACAATTACGCAACTAAGAAAAACAAACAATTCCTGTAACAGCGCCTCGATGCCTGCGGGCTGTGTGGACGCTTTATAAATGTAAAATAAAAAAAAAAAAAAAAAGCAGAGAGGGAGCGGTTGGCCAGAATGAGGCAGCGAGCTGTAGATTGGGAGTAAGGATGGAGGAAGAGTGATCGAATGTGAGAAAGGATGCAAGATGCAGCAGGAGCGAGAAAGAATGAAGGACAGACTGCAGGAGGAACTGGGGAGTGCAAGACGTGAGTTGGGAGTGTGGCAGTGACTGGGATGTGCTAGTTGTGACTTGCCAGTGTGACAGATCACACGAGTATGCACATGACTGGCAGTGTGTGAGGTTTGGCAGTTTAAGGTAGGATGGGGACTTGGCGAGTGTGAGGGATGTTGGGTAGTGGGGTGTGTAGGTGCTTGCACGTTTGTAGGAAAGAGGGAGAATATTTTCACCATTACAATTGATAATGGTCAATAAAGTTATTAAATAGGTATGTACATGCAACCAAAAAAGTAGAGCAAAACAAAAACTGTTCTGTCAAGCCAGGGACATCAGGTACTCTTTTCTATTAAAAACCAAAGGTGCAAATAATGACAACTTGGCTCTCTAGTGGACTATCAGATTTCCTCTTTCTTGCAACCTGTCGATCTCACCCCACCCAGTCAATAAGAAATGTGCTGCAAAAATGCTGCAATAAATGCAATATTGTGCCAAATTAGCTTTTTAATGCTGCAAAATATGTAATTTCATTCCACAATATCCTGGAGGGTCTGATTAATCTCTGCCTCTTGTCTATCCAAGGGTCTGAGACAGCCAGCTGGTCGCGACTATGCCGATAAACTTGAAGTCTAATATAGTATCACAGAAGACACTGACATTTTGGAGCACATTTTATAACACATATGGAAGAATCATTTACCTCCAAAAGACAGGATTGGTCTACAGATTCAGCTTGCAAATCTCTGAAGATGAGTGGTTGCTCCTTCAGGGATTCAGGTCTACAGCAACCTGTGTGGCCCCTTGAGAGCTCCTCCATTCGGGAACATTGGTAAAACAGCTGCTCAGTCTCAGAATTACAGAGTCTCGACTGCTCAGATTGGACCAAATGTGGAATGGTGGTTGGAAGGATCATCTCCCTGCAGGTATACTTTCCTCCAGAAACTCCGATACAGACAGCAGATGCAAGTGAGTTGGGAGTGGTTAGCAACCCTACAAAATCAGGCAGACTGTGACAAATGGTTCTGAACAAGAGGAAAACTCATCCAACTGGGCTCTGCTCCACTTCAATTCAGAGCTACAAGGCAGTTCTCATTCGCAAGGACCATCAGGTTGCCAGAGCCTATAAACAGGCAGGAGGGAGCACAGAGGCCTTCTCTAGCAGTAATCGGACAGGCAATATCCAGCTTGTCGGAAGTCAACTTACAAAACATGAATGCAATGCATTTTTGGGGGAGGGAGAAGGGGCTTGCAGACTAGTTGAGTCCTTCCACTTGAGAGAAGTCTTCATCCGCAGGTATTGCAAAAAAACAAGCGAAAAGGTGAGGGAGACTCCCTGTGTCAAATATGTATGTTTAAGAAGAAAATGCACCGATTCCAATCGCTCACGCCACCAGACATGGCAGAAGGATGCTCCATCCTTCCTGTGGCAGTCTGGCAACATCATTCATTCCCTCTCATTCCACCATTTCCCAAAGTCCTCCTGAAGATCTAGCGTGAAGGTGGGGATTATTCTATTAGCAGCCACAAATTTGAACTGTCCTCCCAAATTGCTATTGCTTCTGCTCCTGGCAATCCTCTTAGATTTATATTAGCATTCTAAAAAACTAAAATGTGCACAGTACTACAACTCCCTGGACTACGCTACCCCTACAGCCACCATTGCTTCACCAATTCCCAGTTTCTTTAGTCCACAAAATTCACCCTCCCCTGCATCACTTATTCTTTTGGGAGGATCGACTCCAGAACATACCACCAACTTCAGAACAGACCAAGAATGTCAGAAGAGTCCAAATCCTTCTCTGAAAAACAAACCAGTCATGCCTCAGATATCCTCCTTCAACAAAGCTACTGCCCTGTAAAGGCTTCAGGGGTTGCAGAGGGTGACATAACAGAAAAGAGGTGGGTGAAAAGTATTAGGAAGGAGGATACTTACCTGTGTGCCCTTAACAGAATACAGACTGTCATAACAAGGAGCAATCAACATCCGATGGCATGACAGATTTCTATTATGCAAGTTTCAGAGCTGCAAAAACTTCATGTACAACAGGATTACAATAAAAGGTGTCCCATACATGCTTGTGCAACAAGTATGCAGATATAAGAATGTTTTCCAGCCTGGCATGAGGCTAAAAAGCCTTCGAAGCAATAGCATACCTAGCTCAAAGGATCTCAAATAGACATGTACACCCACTCTACAGAAATAAAGCACAACACAAAACTGGATATAACAAGGACCTCAATCTAGGATAACCCAGTCTTAGCCCTATGTGAAATCCTGAACCAAACCTAATCTGGTGTAAAGCAGTTGTCAGAAATATCACATAACCTCACATCGAAATCCTCCTGAAAGGACAGCAAATGCATCAACTCCTGCATGGATAAAGCAGCATTCTTTGGTCGAACCACGAAATAAAAAAAGTAGCACATTAACTTCACAAAGAGTGGAATGTTTGGGCCACAAGTCGGATCCCCCACAACTGCATACCATGGATTGAGAACCCACAGGCCACCCGACCCACCAATCTGTGAAAGAGATTGTCGACCTATACAAATTAACAGTGCGATATGCAGATGGATGGGCCAAAGTAGCCCAAAAAAATTATAAATTTTAAAAAAACACAGAACAATATCTGCTTGAAAGAAGTCCACATTAGGTACAATGAGCAAAAGACTTGATGGTCCTAGGATCCCAAGTTCGTTGAATGAAATCTCTAGCCACAATAGTAAGTCCTGCTGCTGCCCACCTGCCCGGATATCCTCCACGACCCTAAACGATGGGAATCTGAAAGAATCAGAGGGTGAAATTCATCATTCCTCTGAGAATAAACACCAACAACTGCACTGACATTGACAGGGCCCAGGTGAAACCAAATCTGAGCTACCACTAGGAAGTAACTAGTATGAGAGAGGACAACTGAACCTATGGTTGCAGGATGGTACGCGCAATCTTGGTGCATGGTGCAGAGTTCAGGGGGACGGCGAGGCAGCATAAAGAACTTGCACTCCCTGCACCTGAAATAACGTATTTTAGGCCTTCACACATCAATTCAGCATTCAACTCAAATACCTGGGCAATTGTGTGTTGAGAAGAGAAACTGGAAAGGATCCCCATTAAGAGTCGCGTTTAAGAAAGATTGCCCGGTGGAGATGGCAATCACTCCTTTCCACCCAATGACTGGGAGACCAGCCTATACAACCAAATTGTGAGCCAACTCTAACCTCGATCTGAAAGTGAAGGTAAAAAATCCCAAAAGTGAATCACCAGGTCTAATAGCTTTTTGGACTGATGACCTTTTGGACTATATGCCATCCAGTTTGTTTATCCAAAGAGTCTCTGAAATACTGTCCATAAGACGGCAGACTCTGCAGTGCAAATAGGAATATGGATTGGGGAAACGGTGCACCATAAAGGACCATGCAAGAATCTCCAAAGTGTTGCTATGCCAAAGACTCCTGCAGCAACCATGCCTCCTCTCTTCCCCCAGTCAGACAGACCTGCACCTGGCTCGCAACCTGCTTAAGGTGGCATCGCATTCTAAACGTTGAACTGTTAAGAAAGTCAAAATGGCTAAGTCTGTTCCAAGCACTCAGATTGGCAATCCACTTCTCCAACTGTAACCTAACGTCTCTGGAAAGCACCACTCAATCAGAATAATCCATCCCTTTTTGCAATGGTTTAATTTATACCCTTTGGGGTGCCCAGGAACTGCAAGGACCCGGGTAGATGGCAGAAATGTAGGAGGGAAAAAAAAACCTACAACACTAGCTAGATATCTGAGAAGGCACCAGCATCTGAACCACCTTGCACATTTCCTTTCTGATGGATAGGACCTTGGACCCGCGGAGCTTCAGGACTGAATTTCTGCAATCCATTAGAATACCCAAGAAGTGCAGAATATGAGAGAGAACCACCTCATACTACTCCCATTTGATGTTAAACCCCAACCACTGGAGAAGACCTGTGTCCTGGAGATTACTCAAAGCCAAATATGGAGCCCACTCCATAATCAAAAGGTCATCCAGATGGATCACAAGACACATTACCCTGATCCTGAGAAGGGCTACGACTGATCGCAGGAGCTGCACAAAGCACCAGAGTGAGCTGACAATGAAGGAGCTTTAAAAAAGGTAATATTTCCCCAGCACTGAAGTAAGGAAACAACCTGTGCACCAGTCCTGCAAGCATCTTTTAGTTCCAGCCCCACCAACCAATCTGCATGCCTCAGTAAGCCTTTCCATAAAATAATCGCCTCCATCTTTAAACAGTGATAGACCGTGAACGTTTTAATATCTCCTAGCTTGATAACCAGATTAAAACCAATCTTCTGAAATAAGGTGTTGCGGACTGTGCCTAGAGTATGAAAAGAGACTCTGCTCCTTCTCGAGCAGACCTTGTACCGCCTGAGAGATCAGAAGGCAACCCTCATGAGATAGACTGCTCTCCCGCCTGTGAACCACCAGATGAGGAACCACAATGAAATCCAACCTGAAACCCAGCAATGTCTAAAGGACCCAATGGTTCTGGGAAATGCAATATTTTATTTTATACTGAACCAAATTATTCCGCAAAACAGTTCTGAGCCCAGATCTACCCTCAAAGGTATAACATCCACGCCTTGACCTTGAAATTAGTGTACCCAATGAGGGAAGAAGCACTCATGCTGGTGCCAACTAGTAGGAGGTGCTGAAGACCTAGAAGCCTTGCGGGACAAGCTGCTTCTTCCAAGTTAAGGCCCTGGGAGGAATGTGGGAAGTAAAAATATGCTCCAGAGATGCCTGGGCCTCATCCAAGGAGTTGAAGGCATTAGCGTTATCGCGCTAATTCTTTTACAAAATCCACCCCCAAATAATTGTGTTCCCCAGGAGGCAGAATTCCTGGATTCGTTCAAGACCACCACTTTGGGCCGATAATTATAATGTTACATTATAACTCACTTGCATCCCAAGAACGCTACTTGCCCACTGAGTCAAACTATGGAGGCCTGCAGGGTCAGGGGGTGCTCCAAAAACCGATCCTCCTCAGCAAAGTTCAATATCTTAAAAACTTGCCCGACCACATTAAGGATAAAGTCTTGACAGGTACCTCAAGCCTTGACAACCCCGTTGGAAACTATCATTCCCATACTTAGTGAAGAACAGAGCAATCTTGTGGTCTATGACCAGGGTAAACACAGTAAGCCAGGCTAGGTTGGGGACAACCTGCCTTAATCTTGCTTTGGGGAGAGATGTCCAACATAGATCTTTAAAAAAAAAAAAAAAAGATCAGCATAATACACTACCTGTTGCAAAGGAATACATTACCTAGAATGTGCATGCGATATGAACAAGGGATCAAACATCTGGACTCACAATGTATTCTGAATAACTGAAAGAAGTATTACTGTCTAATCGCCATTACTTCGATCTTTGCCAGAAAATAGAGGCTGGGGATTTACCACACATAAGTAACCCCATTGGAGAAAAGTGTGATAGGAGGAAGAAAAGTACATCAGTCTAGCAAGGGGAGATCTGGGGTCACCTTGGCTTTTACAAAGGGCCAAATAAATCATCATCCTCGCCATCTAACTTAGAGAGCAACAGTATCTCTAACTGGTAGCAAAATACCTGCCCTGTGGCCAAAAGGAGTTGCAACTGTTTTTCCTGCTTCATCCACCAGGAGAATATTCTTCCATGCCTTGTCCGGGACCTTTGTAGCTAAAGGCACAGGAGTGGAATATGGGGCTGAGGGGTACTTCCCTCGCCCAGAACCTACCCCCATGGACTGCACAGGAGGTACAGCGTATAGTGTTAACCTAGCCACTGCCCTGTTAACATATTCCTCAAAGGTATTAGTCATGACATCCATTTTCTTTGCAAAGACCCAATCAATAGAGGCCAACACATAGGAGTCCATGAAATCTTAGACTTCCAGCCTGACAGGCTCCATATCATCTGGCTAAGTGTTAGGCTGTTCTTCTATACCGGAGGTTTCCTTGAATGTATGACAGAAGACTCGCGCACCTTAAGGTGTCAAGCCCCGAAATCGCAACTATTATAAGAGAAAAGCCCCAGCTTGTACATTACTGCTGGAGCACCGCCCACACTGCAAATGATGCCCCTCGGGAGATCAAGAACCAGAGACACCGAGGTCCTTTCCTCTAACAGTTACTTGTCCTATGTATCTCACATACGAGTCAGCTTACCCCATCACGAGAAAAACCCCAAACACCAACAAACTCAATACCACATTAAGCAACATCAACCATCCGGAAACAAAAAGAACCGTAACTTAACTGAAATCCATAGCAGTAAAAAAAATAAAAGAAGAAACCAAAAAAAGATCCTGTGGAATAAAGAGACCGGGTATTTGTGGAGCAGTGGTGGCTCACAAGGATAGGGTGACCATGCACGTTTTTGCATTGCAAGTTCTTCTGTGTGTTTATTCCGATACAATAAAACATAAGCATAGAGGTGGTCATTTTAAGACAGGTCCTGAGTTCTGCCCAAAAATAGCCACTCCTTTTTATATGTCGTAGGGCAGTTTGCCAGTACGTTGTCACACTTTGGAATGTCATACTTTGGAATTTAGCAGTGCAATTCTGGCACACGCAGACATTTTTGCAGACGCATCTCATTGATGGAGTTGGAAGTGCTGCAAAACCTACAGTAAGCAGCTTAAGTCAATGGGTTTGACCAACCATCAGTAAAGAAAACTGGCAAGTGGGGTAGAGTTACTTGTTGGTATCCAAGGGCGGCCAACTAGAGGCATTTCTGTCTCTTAGGCTGTTGAAGCAGGAGCAAGTTTTTCTTATTTTAGCCTTTAGCACCCACGTTTGCTTAAAGGCTTCATGGGGAAGGAGGGCGAGCAAGGGAGGCATAGGGCGAGGTGCGCTCAGCATATGATAGGTTATTTATAACATGCTTAATACCCAGAGGTTTCTAAGTCCAGACCCAGGGCTTCCAAGGCGAGCACGTTACCCCTGAGCTATCCTCCTGAGATAACTGGATGATGTCAGAATGCAGGTTTACACCAGAAAAAACAGCACGCTTTCTGAGCTCCAATTGGCTGGCGCCCCCGCTCACAATGCTAATGGTATTTAATGACATTGTATAGTGGCATACATGAGTCTTGTCTTTAAACAATGGTGCCATTGCTTGGCACATCGTCAAATAAAAGGGCTTTGACTAGGATGGCTGATGAGGAGGTATTGTTTACATTACTTAGTCCAAAACCTTCGAGTCACAGTTTTGCGGGTCACCTATCTGAACATTGAGATGTTTCACGCCATTGTTTTTGCTTGGTATAGACCGTAAGAGTTAGGTGTGTGTGCTAATCTTTCACAGTAATGGCCAGCCACACAAAAAAGGTATTGTGATATGGTCCTGGCACTAAAAAGAAAGAAAAAAAACATTTGATAGTTTTTCAGACCATTCCTAGCAATCAAGGAGATGCTTGTATGGAATTAATTCCTTAGTTAAAAAAGGTACGTTTGCACTGCCACACTGGGATAATTACTGGCAGTAATCAAAACAGTGCATGTTGAATGTATGCTTATAAGATCTTAACACAATCTCCTAAATGAATCGAAATGCTGCTAGACTCTCCAAGATGTGACAGGATTACAGTGCTCTTGCTGGTCATGAATTATTACTTCCACATTATTAAGGAAAACATGGATTAGTCTTGCTCTCAAATAAACATCTATTATTACATTGCTTAGGAGGAAGAGAAATGTCTAGAAATTTTAGTCAGACTGGACTTTTACCAAAGCTGTGTCTTCCCTACACCAGGAGCTCCACTGATGTCGGTGACTTTGGTAAGTGGTACTCCGCCCCCCAGAAGGTCGTCCAGTGCCGAGCAGAAGGTGACGATGGAGCTTTGGCTCTGCTCCTGCTCAAGAAGTTCGAGGGCTGTACACTTGCGAACAAACGGCGAGGCTCCTCCAAAAGAGACATCACTGCTAGATTCACGGCGGACTATCTGCAAAGCTTCAAGCGCTTCCTCTTTGGGGATTCCAATTTCTAGAAGAGAAACCGGGACTGTGTGTTAAAGTATAGCCTTTAGAAACAACAGATACAGCACGTAGAATTACACGGATGTTGTGAGCATTCATGTTACAAAGTTGAAAGGTTTTTAATTGTACATGGACCTGACAACACGTTGTTTTAAGTTATGGCCTTATATTTTGTATAAGAGATTCATACCTTTACTCAGCGCTCATGCAATAGGAGAACATGTTTGTCATTTATAGGACTGCTTGCTACAGGTTATGCCTGGTTAACCCCTTGGCAGCTAGTATGGCTGACCTCCTGGCAGCCAGTATGGCTGACCTCCTGGCAGCCAGTATGGCTATGTGCAGCAAGCATTTCATAATCTAATTTAGTCTTCATCATTTTGCTTTCTAACACCCCATCTAAATGAAAGGTCAAAACCATTTCCTTTGGGGGGAGGGCAGGGAACAACTTATTTTATTTAATAGGGAAAGGCACAATTAACATTTAGTTAAAAAGTGCTTGATGTCTATATATTTACATAGAGAACATCTACGTAGTTTGGATTGTATAAATAAAACAAGATTTTCTTTTCAAAAGATATTTCTTACAAAGCACAATGTACGCCATTACCAATTTACGCCACTGAGGTATAGAAAAAGCTTAGATCTAATTTGTAATAATACAAATGAAATGGTTCTCCCCCTTTCCAAGTTGGTAGGTTGCTCCAGAGGATAGTATACCGAAATGTAAAGGAGTAACCTCCCCATCTGGAAAGTTTAAAATGAGGAAGGGCATCAGGTGAGAAGAATGAAACATTTCTGGGGGGCGTGTACCGTACAAATATACATCTAAATGAGGAGTTTGACTTGTAAAAGGTCCAATCAAAACATTTTATAGATTTAAATAGGATGCACTTCAGATAGGAGCATTCATTTGCAGTTTTAGTGGGATCATGGCTACTGTAGTTTTGATCCTTTTGAGTTTCCTTTTTTTTAATAGGACGACTATGGTTTTCTGAAGTAGAAAGATTAGCATTAATCTTTTCTGGAGCTTATGTAAGTCTACAATAGGGTGATGAGGAAAAGAAAGAGTAGTTAGAGTTTTCATTTGTGAAAAATATTTGAATTTATTGTTGATTTTACTTTAGTGTCATCTGTTTGATGATATCAATATGCCAACATTATTAACTTGATAAACCTTTTGAGGACAAGGTCTCAAGATGCCACACCAAAAGCCCAACATTGTCTGTAGATTTGCCTCGCAGGAAATGGATGGATCATACCAATGATGGATCAGACCTGCTCTCCAACCTTGACTCTACCATTCCCTCTGTCCTCATCTTACTTGATCTCTCCTCTGCTTTCGACAGTCAACCATACGATCCTGTTCAATAGTCTCTGTGACAACCTGGGTATCACCGATCAGGCTCTGGCCTGGCTGACATCTTTCCTCTCTGACCGGCCGTCACAGTTACAACTTGGGTCCTTCCCATCGTCTACCTCCCTCTCTACCTGTGGTGTTCCCCAGGGGTCTAACCTCTAGCCCTGGCTTTTCAACCAATATCTGGCAACCCTCACCTACTGCATTTCCATTTTCTGCTCAAATTTCCAGTACTATGCTGATGACACCCAACTCATTTTCAGGCTTCCTTCAGCCACTACCTCTCCTTCCCTCATCTCGGATTGCCTAATCGCCATGCGAAATTGGTGTGCCGCAAACAATCTCTGTCTAAATGCCAACAAGACCGAGATCCTCCTCATTGGTACACCTCCACCATCCTTTCCCCTCACTCTCTGGCCGGCCTCTCATGGCTCTCCTCCTACCCCTACCTGTGAGGCTAAGAACCTTGGAGTCATCTTTGACTCCACACTTTCCTTCTCCGCACACATCTCTGACATCTCTAAAAAGTCAAACTTCTTACTGCACCTCCTTAGAGGTACTCTGCCTTTCCTCTCCTTCCCTCAGAAGCGCACTGTCTCCCAAGCTCTGGTTCTCTCTAGGTTGGACTACTGTAACATCCTCTTTCTAAATCTACCTGCCTTCACTCTCTGCCCTTTACAACTAATCCAGGACGGGACTGCAAGACTTGTCCTTAGACTCAAGCCCTGGGATCGTATCTCTCCAGCTCCGAAATCACTTCATTGGCTCCCAGTGGATGCAAGGATTACATTTCAATCACTCTGCATTGTCCACAAGGCTTTCTGGGGCCTGGGTCCAAAATACCTTCAGCTATCCCTCTGTAAATGCCTCCCCTCTCGAGCACTTTGCTCCTCTACTTCTAACTCCCTCAGGGTCAGTTGTTTTTTCAAAGAAATGAGCTGGGGTAGATCTCTGTCTTTGGCTGCGGCCTCCCTTGGGAACAGCCTCCCTGCCACCTTGAAACTTGGAGAACCATCTCCGGTTCCAGAAGCACCTCAAGACCTTTCTCTTTGCTTCTGCCTTTGCCCCTCTTCTGCCCTGCTGATCTGTTTCTCTCTAGGCAACATGCACCTGGCCCCCCTCTGTCCTTCGGGCCCAGGTACCTGCTCACCCTGCCACCCTCCTGCACTGCCTCCGGGACACCCCCCTGCACTGGGGTCTACATCTGTACCCATACAGTCCCCCACCCACTTTCTTCTGCACTTATCAGATACACCCTATCTGACAAACCTAGCACTTGCCACTTGCTGGCTGCCTTGCCACTTTTTAAAAATCACCTTTATTTATTTATTTTACATATTATTTATTGTGCTCTCTCTTCCTCATCGCACTTTCCACTTCTCCCCCCTTCCATGCACTTTCCCATGCACTTGCGCATTCTCAATGTCACTAGGCCTAGTAAAACTGTTGTTTTTGTTTCTCCCCTGTTCCCCTCCCTTTGCCTGGTCGCGTTCTGAAACAATTGTGTATGAGCGCGATATAAATAAAATACAATTTCATTTCAATGTCTATGCAAATGTTCTTATAGTACTAATACGTTGGTATGCGTCGATCCCACTGGGAAAATGTACTGACTTATAGTTTCTACTAAGCATCAGCAGGTGCACAGGGTAGAAGACATCTGTATCTAAAAAGGGAATAGCTCAGTGCGATCTTTGTAAAAAGCAGCATACTGAACCCAAGAGCTTTGGCAGTCTGATTTCTGTAATCTTAATTTCCATCAATGGGGTATTTGAGTGTCCATCTTTAAGATGGGTGAAGTACCCACTGTACACAGTATTCGGCTACATACATGTGCAATATTGTACTTTTGGACTCTCGATTTACATGAGGAGTGGCACGATCGCAGGCTGAACGTGATCATAGTGTAAATTTGGATTCTCTGCTGGAGTATGAGTAAGGTAAAAACAGCAAGAAAAGCTCCTGCATCTCAGGGTACAACAATCGCCCTAAAGATTTGCTTTACACATGAAGCAGACAACCTACAGCGAATGATACGTTAAGTGTGGTGTGGGCAGAGAGTGCAGCCATTACTGCACTCCAGTAAAGCCCCACCACTCGTATTACCTAATTATCCTGTACCTACTTGCATCCAGCCAAACTGCGTAACTGGTATTTCATCATACTGCCAAATCTTGAATCTAAGAGGTTTTTCATCTATGAAGGCATCATGATGTATACACAGACAACAGAATTCAAGTTTGGACTATAAACCTTTATTCAACAAAAAAAGAAGGTGGGGAAAAGGCCTAAGGTGCCCTATGCTAAGGTGGGATTTCCCCACGTAAATAAAACTACGGATAGTCTATGTGAGGAAGTCCAAAGTAAATGTACGTGTGTCCAAAACCTGTACTTGCCCTCACATCAATTTGTATACAATGTGTAGGGATGTCAGCCTCAAAATAGTAAGTGTTCAAATAACAGTTCAGAGCTTCTTCCAGCTCTTGGATTGTAAAAGGTGTACCTTCTCCAAAGTTCAAGATAGTTCACAGTGCAAAAAGGGGTTCCCCTTCCCCAAGCATTCAAGTCAATCAACAATTCCAAAAACAATGCCTTGGGATACTTCCCAGCTCTTCTCCTTTGGTTATCTTTCACCAAGTTCAGTTCCTCAATGTCAGTACACACAGGATTTCCTTTCTATTCAATCTCAAGATTATTTGCAAGTTTAGTATTTTAAGTGGCTTTTCCATAGGTAGGTGTCCTCCGACGAGGTGCAGCTGTTGGACCACACGTTCCACCCATTACAGGTGATGCAACTGACGCACCTTATTTTCTTATTCCTATGAACATTACCACTGTTTCAGCTCTACAGCAGGGCTTGATTTATTCTCATTTCGCATCCTCATGGTGCTTTTCCATTGCTCGTTTCACCACTTCACTTGATGCATTCATATATTCTAAGGGCTCTTGCCAAGGCTTGTTCTCTCAAGTTACACAGTTCCTTTATGGCTTTTGCCAACGCTTGTCCTCTCAAGCTGCACAAGTCATTGGGCCTCATTACGAGTCCGGCGGTAGCCGTGCCGGTAAAGCCGGCAGGCTGCCGCCGGACTCGTGAAATTTTCTGGCACCTGGCTTCACAGAAACACCAGGGGATTACGACACCGGTGTTTCTGGAAGTCAGGCGCCGGAAAATTGTTAATCCCCATTCCAATTGAGTCCTATGGGACTCAAAGGGAATGAGGATGACTGAAGCACTGGCACCGATGCTTCAGTGAAAGGCTGCAGGCGCGTACCGTCCCACCCGCTAGGTCAGACCTGGCGGACGGGACGGCACCTGCCACAGACTCGGAGTGTGCCGAGCCAGAGACTGATGGGAACAGGCGGGCAGGGGAGCCCAGGGACTATACTGGGAGCAGGGGGCGGCGGCGGGCGATAGTTCATTTGGCATTTTGGGGGTGGGGTTATATCCGCCTGCCCACATCTTGCGCAGGGGGGCCCAGGCTAAAAGGTTTGAAGACCACTGGATTAGATGGATTGTTGGGTGTAGGAAAAGTGGCGAATCTAGTTGGATTTTTGGGTTAGGAAATGTGCCGTATTCAGATGGAATTTGGGGGTAGGAAATGTGTTAAGCTTAGATGGATTGCTGGGTTATGAATGCGTTTGCACACAGATGTACTGCTGAAGCAGGAAATGCATTACACTCAGATGGACTGTCAGAAAAATGTGTCATACCTAGATTGTCAGCGAGGGACTGGAATTGTGTTATACCTTTCTAAGTAACACATTTCACACCTTAGCAACCAATCTATGAACGGCCCTTGCGCACTGTTCTTAGAGAGTCACAGCTCCAACTCACAGACGAGGCCCAACCAGGTCGAAACACGTGTCTAGGGTTGCTGTTGGTATTCTTGTTCAAAAGAGAATTGGCAGGCATTTCGGGGCTGGAATGCCCTTGGGACAAAGACTGATATGTAGTGGACATTTCTCTTCTGTGAAAGGATGGTGAGCTAAAGACTCTGGTTGAGACTCTAATCCGGGATATTGGCCGTTAGTAGAGAAACTCCCAAAACCCCCTTGTTTATGAAAATCTATTACACTCAGATGGACTGTCAGAGAAATATGTCATACCTAAGCTTGTCAGCGAGGGACTGGAATTGTGTTATACCCAAGTGTAACACATTTCCCACGTTAGCAACCCATCTATGAAAGGCAAGCAATGAGTTACATGAATATGGATTGTTAAAGGAAATGTGTTACTCTTGAATTGTGACGTTTAGCACATACTTGCATTAGACGACAGAGTGTAGTTTTAGTAAGCAAGTTGGTCTGGAAACCCTGTTTGTATTGGCGCAGGGGTAGATTCACATCTTGTTGGTAATAATTGGTTGAAAAAGGTAGAAACACCTGTTTAGATTTATTGGGCATGTGAGTGCTGATGGTTGGTTTGGCACGTATAGTGCTTGGTCACATCAGAAAAGCCAACATGTGTTTCGACCAAGGTCTTTATCAAGGCAAATTGGTGATGGATGTTGGTCCTTGAATAAGGAGGCCGAGGAGCGTGGGTAGCTCTGAAGGACTGTGTGCGCGGAACTACACGTGCCAAACCAACCATCAGCACTCACATGCTCAATAAATCTATCCAGGTATTCCTACCTTTTTCAACCAATTATTACCAACAAGATGTGAATGTACTCCTGCGCCAATACAAACAGGGTTTCCAAACCAACCCGTTTATCTTAGCTTTGGGAATCAGTGAGTTTGTCCCAAGCAAACCCTGTACTCGGCAGCAGGATCTAATCAACCCCCCAATTGGACCAAGCGTAGCGCAGGGGTCTGCCTTGCCTCTAACTCAACCTTAACTAACAGTTTTATTAAGCTAATTTCTCTTTAAGAACTTGGGCTGGCACCCGTCTGGCCAGTGTGCATTAAATCATTAAATTAATCTGGAAATGGCCATTTATGCCGTGTCCATGAGGCTAGCCCCCCGCCCGAACTATGCTGGTAATCCCTCCATTACACTTAAAAAGCCCAACTCGTCCTTTGTATCCCGATATCGCAGTTAGTAGACGGCTTTTAGGAGCATACAAAGAACCAGGAAGATATCTAGTAAGACTATAAAGGTAGCCTGTCCTTAGTTCTTGGAGAACTCTACTATACTAAATCCTATGGCAGCCTCCTAGTAGATATACTAAGTCAGCCAGTCAATTGTGCCATGACAACTTGAGGATAGACCCTCCATGATGCCTAGAAGAATCTATGAGGGTAGGTTTTTTTTTTTTTTCCCCCACAGACTTTCGCATGACAGCAACAAAGACGAGCCCCATCGGTGCTCTTGGTACATATAAATATAAATGCGCCACTTCGGGGGCATTCTGCTGCAGGCACGTCCATCCATCCACTCACAGTCAAATGCAGCTACGACCCATGACAAAATTTGGGCATGCTGGACACAGCGACTCTCGCACACACACCCTCTCCTGACCTCTCAGCACCCATCCACCTGCCGGATCTTCGTGGGTTGTTTCGACCGGAGTTTAGCCAGCCCGCTAAGGCTTATCATGGCCAAATGCTCACACGAATTCTAATCCTACTAGGTGATCCCCAACACTCTGCACTTCAATCCACTGAGGGGTTCCCACTACCAGCACTTGACAGTAATGGTAAAAGGTGCTAATTAAAGGACAATTACAATAATTGGAATGGATTACACCTCCTGGTGTAAAAAAAAGAAAAAAAAAAAAGAAATAAAATCCTCCTGCCCAAACACACAAGACCTCCCACATGTACAAGTCAGAAGATTTTATTAGTTAACCAATATGGGAGAAGTTACTCTATAAGGCCCTTACAGAGTGCCTCTCTGCAGACTAGATTTTAGAACTGCACTTGCCTCTGTCAAAAGAGCATGTCACTGAGCCAATCCATATTGGTCTAGTTGTAGATAATTAGACTGGTCAGTGATCTAGGTAATCTGAAGATCTTTTTCAGGAAAGTGTTTTCTAGGTGTTCATACCAACCTCCTACATAGGAGGAACCTCACCTATACGCCAAATAATGCCCGAGCAGCTGCTCTCCCCCTATAGCACCGGGTAGCGGCTTTGATTGAAATGCTGCCCGTATGACTATAAAAAAGAAAGTTGCTCTGCCAATTGTTTGAGATTTTGCTGAGCCTTTATATACTGGGCAGCCCAAAGTAGATTATGCGCATAGCACATACCAAGATAATCTTAAATCATCAACTACTCCAATACATTTTTTTAATAGTATTTATTAAACGCTCAATACCCAGGGGTATCACAGTGTTTGGAACAAGAACAATAAGCATCAAGTATTCAGTACGTTAAATCATAGAACGAAGACATAGTAATACAAGTAAGGTGGTGGGAAGTAATAGCATAGTCAGTCATACTTATCAAACAGCCATTTTTTCACAAGTCTCTTAAAGGCATGATAGGAGGGCTAATTTGGGATGGCAGTGAGTACTAGAGAGTAGACGCTGTGAACATGAAGCTCACACCGCCTGATCTGGGCATGTTTGAATCTGGGTGTGACCAAGGAGGTGTGGTTTGATGAGCAGAGAGACCGTGACCGACGTCTCTTGGTGAGGCGGTTGTTCAAATAAAGGGAGAGTGGGGGTGGGTTCTTTATAGATGCATCCGTGGGCAATGCAAAGGGTTTAAGTCAATACAGGCTTTGATAGGCAGCCAGTGAGCTTCTTTGCGTGCTGCTGTGATGTGATCAGATCCACTGAGTCCCTGTGCAGCAGGTAGTGCTTTATTTTGTCGGAGTTGCAGTTTAGAGAGGTAGGTGGCTGTCGTGTCCTTGAAAAGTATCAGAGCTCTGGCGAGCGTGAGGCAGTTATTAGTAGAGAGAAATGTTCTACTCAGTGCAAGCCGTTGAAGAAGCAAGGGTGCTGATGTGCTTAGACATGGCGAGCCCTGCGTGGAGATAAACCCCTAGTGTTTTAACCGGTTCGAAGACTGGGATGACGAGGAATCAATGGTGAAGGAGGGTTAGACAGGATAAAGTTTGTTTGAGGCGGTGGGAGCAGCCAACCATGAGTAGCTCTATCTTGTCATTAAAGCAGAAGTTATTGTTGGCCATCAACTTTTGGATAGTCCTGTAAACATTGTTAATTGTGACAGCGTCTTCCAAGTATATGCCAGTGAGAGGGACAAGGATTTGCGCGTCATCAGCAAAGTTGGTGTGGATGATGCCAAGAGAGTCCTGGATGTCAAACAGGGATTTAGTATATGTGTTGTACAAGGGTGGCCAAAAGACAGGAGCCTTGGGGAACTCTGAAAGAGACTGGAATGGGATCAGTTGCAGAGTTTGCAATGAAGATTCTGGAATATCGCTCATTAAGGAAAAATTTGATACAGTTGACATCTGTGGAGAAATTAAAATGGGAGCAGAGGTGTGAGCTGAGAACGGCATGGTCAATGCGATTCAAGGCTGCAAAAAGGCCAAGGAGAAGGAGGATGGCTAAGTTGCCTGTGCCGCAGATGCTGTCGAGTTGCATTTTCAGGTCAAGTAGTGCAGTTTTGGTGCTATGTTCGGTCAGAAGTAAGATTGTCTGGCTCCCAGTAGTTGATGGTGATCAATGAATTGTTGCACCTGCAGGTACACATTGCGGTCAAACATTTTGAGTAGGCAAGTTCCAGTGGTAATAGGGTATTAGTAGGAAAGGAGGGGTCCAAATAGGGGTTTTTGAGAAGGGGAGTAACCCAGGCTGTTTTTATACTAATGGGTACCACGTTAGTCTGGAAGGCGGCGTTCACAAAATCTGTGAAGATTAGGTGGTTAAGGTGGGGGCGCAGAGTTTCACAACATGTGCAGGGCATGAGTCATCCTTACAATTACAGGGTTTTAGAGACTAGATAACGTTCAATACAAAAGCTTGGGTAACTTGTGAGAAAGAATAGTGGGAGCAGGACAGGGTTGGCCGGGATGAGGGGTTCCAAGGATTGTGGAGGTAGAGATTTGGCAGCTAGGAGAGTTTTCTTGGCATCGATTTTGCTGCGTAGTCGGTCGATATTCGAGAGTGCAGCCTTAATAGTGGTATACCATGCTTTGTCGGAGCTGGTCTGGGCGTTGGGAGGCCAGGGTTTTCCAATTCTCTTAAGATAACAAATAATTCCTTAGAGTTGGAGCTTGCATTGGAGATTCTAGTGTTGCAGGGGCTTGTGTGATAATGGCTTTCTTGTAGTACTTAGTATCATTGGAAAGGTTAGCACCATTGATCAGTGTAGAGTACCTTCTGAACAGGAGTTCAAACACTCTTTAATCCGCGGAGGCTGATGAGCTTGTCCGAGAACCAGCAGATATTGTCAGGTGGGTGTGCAGGTTTATATTGTGGAGGCTGCTCTGACGCGGGAGGTGGTGCAGAGGTGAGGCTACGCTGGAGTGTGGGCTTGAGGATCTCATGTGTAATCTTCCTAGTGCGTTCTGTCCCAGATGTGGTTGGGCACAGGCAGTAGGTTGGACTGGTTTGGTATAAAACAGACTGAACTCAATTAGGTAATGATCTGACCAGGGCACTGGACAGAGATTTTGATGGAGTTGGTGGTCCAGATCCAATCAAGAATTCAACTCAGTGTGCATAGGAAGGAGACCAGTTGCGTGAAACTCATGTCTTGGAGTGAATGTGTGAGAGGCTGCAATGAGATTGGACTGGTTATTGTAACCAAGGTTGAAGTCGCCAAGTAAGATACATTTGGTGTCAGGTTTGATGAAAGGAGTAATGTGGAGGGTGATATCAGATTCGGGTAAGCCAGAAGAATTGGGTGGCGACAGAGGAGATAAATGTCTGTGGGTTAAGCGAAAGTTTGAGTAGCAATGTTTCGTAACCCTTGATGGGAGAAGTGGAAGTGTTTGAGGTTAATGGATGTTTTAGCAATGAGGGCTACATATCCTCAAGAGTCTAAGCGGTCTGCTTTGAATTTGGTGCATTCGGGACAGAGCCATTGAGAGCATAGGGCTGGAGGCGTCATGAAGCCAGGATTCAGTCTTAACAAGCATATCAAAAATGAGGTAATGGATGTCAGTAGTGTGTGCTCCAAGGGAGCAGACATTGATGAGTGCACAGTTAAGCACAGTGTCTTGTAAAGTAGGCCGAAGGGGGGTTGAGCAGGCTAGTTGGGAGGAGGTAGTGGTAGTATCTTGGGGGATAAGGAAGTGGACAAGTGCATGAGGAGATTCTAAGTCATCTAGAATTGCCCACACGAGGGTAGGATTTTAGCGGTGAACCACCAACTGTGCCGACTTTGGCACAGAGGTTGTGGAATCTTTGGGTACCCAAGAGGACTGGATAAGAGGGATGGCATTTTAGGCAGTCAGGAGTACACCAGTGTGGACGTGTCTGCAAGAGGGAAGGTCACTGGTACTAGAGCGGGTGCTGGCATAAAGATAGTTTTGCTTAGTGTCATGGGATACTATGATGGGTGTAGTGCAGTGGAGGGCTGGCAAGGCGATATCATCAAGAGTGGGTGGGTAATTAAAGATAGGAAGGAAGATAGTGGGTAAAGGGTGGTTGTGAGGAAGAGGTGGTGCCGTGTTAGAAAATGGTGGAAGATCGTGGTTACGTTTCTGGGTGTTGTTGCTAGGAGGGCTAGGATGTAGGTGTGGTAGGAAAGGCATGGGGTGGGATGTAGGCAAGTTGTGTTGGGGAGAACAGGGTAAAGGAGGGGCAGGTGAGGCAGACAGCAGGCTGTAAATGGTAAGAGATTAGGAAATAAAGTTGGTACTTGCACCGCTCTAATACCTAAGGGGCGGATTATAGTTGGTAGGAGCTGCATGAGCATAGTGGAGGACCTGGCTGAGGTCTGGGAAAACCAGCAAGTAAAGTATGCATGGCAGCGTCTGAGCTGGGCAGAGCGGTTGCAGGCTAGTCGGGCAATACAAGTTAGGCGGCTTAGGGAGGCGCACAGAGATGGTAGCGGGCACTGTGTTCAGTTGGTGAGCAATCACCACATTAGGTGCTTTACCCTGCTGGTTACTAAGTGAGGACCTGCAGTTAACTTGGCAACCTGGGTTGGTGGCAAGGTGTAATGTTGAAGGGTAGGGTAACGCATTGATGGGAGGGATATCATTGTTGAGGTCTGCGCATCTGCCTGCGCCTCACAGAGCCAGGCAGGATGACCGATTCTAAAGGGGGTCCTTCAAGGGTGGGCCCGCAGGCAATGCCGGTTCCCCAGGCCATCATCATTTGAGGCCAGGCAAGGCCAGTGGGCATTGAGCAAAGGCGGGACAATGGATAAACAAGGCCCTTGAGGAGACGTTGCTGCAGCGGCTGCCATTTTTACAGGGAGTCGACGCTCCATAGAATTACTGTGGTACCCAGCAGGTCTTACCGTACCTTGTTTCGCACAGAGCTACGCTTAGTGTTTTCCTTTTGCCCAACCACAATTATCCTTGATTTGTATGCATTGATGACCTAGTTAAGCTCCTCACAGAATCCTGAAAACACCAATAACCTATAGGGTCCACACGATTTTTGCTACCACTGTGTAGCCCCTCTCCCCCCCCCCGACCTTGGTTAAAGCAAGGGTGCGCACCTCTCACTCTGAACCAGAGACAGTCCGCATGGGGGCAACCCCCCAGGCCAGCTGACTATGAAGGGGGCACCAACTCAAAACTAAAATTGCAAACAGGAAATGGGCTACACCCTTCATGAAGGGACACAGATACCAGAGTGATTTTTATAAAGATCCCAATGAGTACCCCCTTTCTTTTTTTATAAAATACTCTTCTCCTTTAAACCTTTTACCGGACCTAGTATTTCCAGGTGTGAGCACAAACTGACTGGGGACCTGCTATGACCACTCACCCTTCCTGGGAGGGGTCTCAGGGTCCCTTAAAGTGAGGCGGCCTCAACTTACCCCTTTTCTAACTCAGGTACCAATCACCCACATGAAGTATGAGGACAGTGGATGGTCTCTGTGGATGGTCACATCTCACTAGGCAGCCTCAAGCAGGCCGTCACCCTATCCGCGAACTGGGAGGATAGCTCAGCAGCAAAGTGCTCGCCTTGGAAGCAAGACGACACAGAGAAACATGGGTTTGATCCCCAGGTCCACGTTTAGAAACCTCTGGGTATTAAGCGCATTATAAATAGCCTATCATATCATATCCCACCCCAAGGTACCTGCCCTCTACCCCCATTATCTAATTATCATTCTTATAAATACTTACTATCCTTGCCCTACTTGGGGGGTGTGGGTGGGGGGGAAAGGGAAAGAGAAAGAGAAAAAAAAAAGACAGTGTGCAAACTGTCCACTCATACATGGCGGGTAACAAACTAGTCCACAACCTACTTAATGTCAACAAAATAAATAAAAGAACTTAGGTGAAAGGGCCTAGAAATCCTGAAGTGTGCAAAATAATAGATGCTGCAGCAGGCACAGCAAGCGTTAAGAGTTATCCTGCTTTGCGCAAGTATCTTGTGAGAGACAAAATGGCAGGATTCAGTCGCCAAACAAAATACTTTTCATAACCAACTGAAGATGATGTGCCTTATAGTGATGGTTCAGAATAGTGGCAAACAATGTTTTCTTTGCCTATTATCCAATCTACCATGCGTAGCAAAATAAAAATCTAGTTTAACTGTACAAAGATGAGAAGACTGTAAATACTGCAAGGGTTATCTGTACTTCTGCCCTCTGTATGGTAGGGTAAAGGCACAGAACACCCCAGCAAGGCTCTCAATTTGTTAACAATGGCGAGCAGCCAGGCTTAAGCTTTCAGGAGGTGATGCAGGCAGGTTCTTAAGTGCAGTGTTTCCCCAAAGCCCCCAAAAAAGAAATGTCCATACACTAGGCTGGTGATAACACAGCTTCTTTATATAAAAGAAGGTTAGCTACCTCTACCATATAAATAATAACACTTTGTACATGGAATACTTATTCAGAGAATGGTAAGTATATGCACTCTATGTGGTACCGCACACTATTTAAACTCAGTAAGAACTGCACTAACTGCAGACAGTTTTAAATGGCAGGTGAATTCTTAAGTAAGGTGTAACCAGCATGTGCTTTCTTTTAAAAAGGTCCTACCACCCCCAAAATACCAGAGAGGCCACAGGAGAACAGGATCCAAGACGAGTCTGGGACCCCTGAGGCTAGAAGATGTTCTTCCTCGTCACAGTACCTTTGGTGCCATGGCAGGCAAAGTGGCAGCGTTTCTTGGCTTTACTCGACGATTCCCTCAGAGGATGGACCCCCTTTGGAAGGAGGAGCCACTGAGATGCTGAGCCCAAGAATTAAAAGGGACCAAAGGCTTTCGGAAGTGCAGCAGTTTTACTCTTCGCAGTGCTCGCCTTTGGTCGACGATTTCTCGGACTGTAGATGTCCTGTGGAGGCGACCATTGCTATGGTCTCCTTAAAGGCTTGGCAGATTGAAGTAAGACCCCTGGGACACTTAAATGACTTCTGGTGGCGACGGGTGCATAGGTCACTTTTGGTGTCGGGTCCGACCTTCGGTACTTCGGTGCTGCAGCCGCAGCACAGTAATCTAGACAGCTTCTGGCGACCTGGACTCCACTGGAGTGGACTTCAGATCCTCACCAAGTCTGGACCCTCAGGATGACTTAGATAACTTTTGATGGTTGGAAACCCGACCGCCTTCCATTGCACTGAAGGACTCTGGGCTCTTTCCAGCTGGAGAAGTGGACAGTAATGACTGCAAGGATGTCCTTTCAAATGTTCTTGGGCAGTTTAGAACTACAGCTTTGGGTGTCCAGCAACAATATGCCAGGGTGCCCCTTCATCTGGTCGGTAGACAGCAACGGCTTGCAGCAGTCACGAAAATGCCCCTCCGGACCCCGGGCGACACCAATTGCCTTCTCTGGCCCAAGGTTTCTGGCATTGCTCTTCTGGACTGGAAGACCCCTTCTCCAGACAGCAGGCACACAGGACTGGCTTCCAGGATACTTTAATGAAGAGCAGCAGTTTTACACAATGGTCCCTCATAGCTCGGGGAGACATCTCCTTTGAAGGTCCTCTCTGGATCAGTCCTTGGGAAGACACGACAACTTACAGATTGTTGAAAAAAAAAGGCAGCAGCAGACTTCTCGTCCAGCTGGGCTTCAATGAACAACTTCTTGCTAAGCTTCGACTTCAGCTTCTAAACAAATTGGTAAGCGAGAGATCCCCAGACATACATATCTGTCCCTCATTCACTCTGCCTGAGCCAGGCTCAGTCAGCCAATCTCACACCAGAGCAGGCAGGCAGCCAATCAGGTTCACAAGCATTCAGGCCATTCACTCCACCCAGACACCCATAACAAAAGATGTGGATTGGGGCAAGTACCCACCCTTTCAGCACACTTCACTGCATTCATGTCAGTTTCAGTCAGAGAGGCCTCATTCCTTAACTCACACACACAGAAACCAGACGCCCACAGCAGAGAATATGAATTTAACTCCCAACTCCATTCACACAGGTCCCACCCATAGGGTGTACCCACAACACACACCTGGGATGGCTCCAGTCAGTCTGACAGGAGGCAGCCCCAGAGCCAGTCAGGCTCACAGAGTTATATGTTGCTTTCACCCAACAGCCATTCAGGAGGAAGGGAGAGCGTCGGGGCTTCCCAGGACTTTGGGAAACAAGGTTAAAGGCAATAGAAACGAAGAGGCCACAGGGACCATCTTGCCTTCTATCAGGAATCAATTGTTTTCTATGGCAGGGCCTGGGTGTCCCAAAAATGCTGAGATCCATTGCCAAATCAGCATGTAGCTGCCACACGCCTATACCCAGCTCTGTGGGCAACACACGGGTGCCCAAAAACACAAGGGGTACAAGGGTGTACCCTCACCCATGGGTGCCATAAGGGTATCCCATGGGTGATGTTCACCAAAAGATACAAATGAAGAGCTGCACTGCCAGAGGGTCCCCCTCAGATTCAAGCAGCCCGAGCAGAGTGAGAGCGGGGCTGAGGCGTTTGTGCTGTTCCTCATCTCTCCAAGCAATTTAATGATGCCACACACGGGCTGGGCTCATACATTGATGTTTTTAGCCCAGGCCGGGAGCTTCTTCCTCGCCCGCATGCTGTGCACCGAGCACAGAGCTTAAAAGGCACAAACTTCAATCTGCTCTGGAAAACACATTGCAATTGGTGCAACATGATTATTCAAATGAACAGCAAGCCAGCAGTATTACATCGCAAATTGCGGTGCCAATATATAAATAAAATATTACATAGCCTGCAGTAGCGGCCGTGAAGGTGCTCAACCCATACGAAGAGCACTTTTTGGGCGGCTTATAACTTTTCCCCACCTGTACGAATCCTCACAGAACTTTGCAAAGAAAGTATATTGCCCCGTCACATTGATTCTGCGAAGTTTGGTGCGGTTTCATGCAGTGGGGCACAGTTATAGTGGGGGGTCCCAAAAATTGTGGATTGTCCCATAGACGCAATGTAAAAAACCTTTCGCTCACACCCACAGCCCAAACCGCTGGACGGATTGTCACCAAGTTTGCGGCGGGAACAGCAGCTTGATCCCAAAAGTGTGCTTTTGTAAATTTGGTGTAAAGCCATCCAGTAGTTCTTCTTAAAACGACCAAAAAGTAGGTTAAAAAAAAAAAGTGATATCTGGGTTCGGTCCGCAGACTTACTTCCCTGTTCGGTGCACGGACGGTCCTACGATTTGTCCACAGGGCAGCATGATGTCCACGGGCATAGGACGTGCCAGCTCATTGGATAGTGAAAAGCGTGAGGTGCATCATTTCTGGAAACGCCCGCCATGTTGGATCCGCCGACAGCTGCAGGTGTCCGCGGACAGCGCGTGGGGGGCAAAAGTCTGGAAAACATATTTTGGGTTATTTGGTGGTGGAAAGAGGCTGGGAAGTGTGGGGCAGTGCAAAAAAAGATATGGGCCTATTTTTGTAGGTGGAAAAAGGTCAAGCAGATGTCGTAGCGGTCCACGGACACTGCAGCAGTTTGTGGACAGCGCCGTGAATGGACAGCTTGGAAAAGACATTTGGGGTTATTTGATGGCTGAAGGAGGGCATAGAAATGGTAGGTAAGTGGAATGAGGGTAATATGGAGCTGTGTTTATGGGTGACAAAAGGGTATGGAAATGCCACCAAGTCGGCTGTCTATTTCGGTGTCTGCAGAAATCTTTTGATTGCAGGGGGTTTAGGATGAGTTATTATTTGACGGTCTATTGTATTTACTTTTTATATGGTTCATTGTATTGTGGTGGTTGTGGTCAGTGGCCAGATTCTGCCCACAACCACCACAGTACTAATGTGTGTAGTAATTATAGGTAATGTAGTAGGAGTAGGGCCAGAATTACCACAGTAATTATGTGTATAGTAATTGTAGGTAATGTAGTGGGAGTACAACGTTTTTGTAATATGGAGGAATGATGTTATTGAACTGTATATGGTACTTATGATTGTAGTACAATTGAGGAGATTGCTCATAGCATATATATTTGATTATACGCAGTATGGTTACTTAGTTTCATAGCATTATGAAGCTGGAATCTCTGGTTCATTTTCTGTGGGGAAAAAAAAACAGTACAGTGTGTTAAACAGGATAGTTTAAAAGCTCTAGTTGAATACAATTTTACATATACTTTTTTTTTAGACCCTCAAACTGGCTTTTTAAGTACCATGTTTGGCACAACGTTAATGTATGACACACTGCTGTTGTATTGACATTAAATAATCGTGGTATGCGGCCTTTATAACAAAAATGTTATGAAGAATGCATATAGCAAATCTTTTATAATGAAAAATATCAAAAATGTATGTGGCGGTGGGGTAAAGGGTTAAATATTGTTGATAAACGGTTGGGGTGGGATACGGTGGTATGGGCGGGGGAACCCCCCAAAATATATTTTTTTTTTAAATGGTTATATTTTTCATTATAAAAGTTTCATTATGAGTGCATTCTTCATAAAATGTTTTGTTCTAAAAAGACATGTACCCATAATCATTGGAGAAAAGAAATCCATACTGGAATAAAAAAATGAATTACAATTACATGAGTAAAAGTCTGATGATAGGTTTGTTTGAAGTATGTTGTGATTAAGGTAATGCTTGAAGTAGTTGGGTACCTGTTGGCGTAGTCTAACTACATTAGAGGTTATAAGATGTTTTGTCATAACAATTGAGGTGGCGTATTTGAAGTGTTTTGGAATGAAGGGTATTTTTCAAGTAGTTAGATACCCGTTGGCATATTCTAACTGTTAATTGTGCTACAATTTAGTGACAAAATTTGGATTGAAGGAATATTAAGTAGGGATTTGTTAAATTGGCTGTTAACCTATGTTTTGGAGTAACAGACGTATTGTTACATTCAAAGCAACCACTTCTTTTTGTTGACATATGCAGTGTAGTGCCCTGAAGTGGTTGTGGCACCAGTGTGGTATACTATACCTACATTTGTCAAGGTTTTCTTTCCAAGAGATACTTGGCTGTGTGTGAATCCTATAAGATTACCATTATGGTACCAACTGCATTGTACCTTAGAAGCAGCATTAGTATGGCATTGGCTAGCGAGTTCATTTGTATGGTGGAACGATTGTCTAAACTGCAAAAAGGTCATACTATGCCAGGATTTGCATTCTGCAGGAGCTGGTAAAATGCAATGTATTCAAAATGTGGTATGATACATATCCAAATCGTTCATTAGGGATGTGGTCTTGTGAAACATGGTTGCAGCGAGTGCATGCATGTTTCCAGTGTATGAAATTTGGAAGATTATTTATGGGGAGGTTTTTGGTTTGCAGTACTTTTAGTAAGTACATTAGGAATTCTTGTGGATCATCCTGTGCATTTATGGTAAATTTTACCATTCCTGCACAGCAGTCCAATTCTTGCCTTATACCCGAGACACTAAGTGTCAGGATTATTTGTGGCATTTCTATGAAGGACGAACATTTGCAAACAACTGGAGCAAATCGTTTATGTAAATGTGAACAATTGGTGACAATTGAAAGAGAAGATTAATTGTTACATTAGCATAACAATTTACACCAGTTGTGTTGCTGAATTTAAATGGACCAGAGAGTACCGTTTGTGGATCGTTTGATGGGCCTGCAGAATTTTCTGGAGAAGAGGCATTTGTCTCAGTTTACTGCTAGACGTGCAGTTGACTTTGTATTAGATAGTTTTGTGGTTGTATTGTTTGATGCCAGAAGGAGTTGGTTGTTTCTTTAGCGGTATTGTTGGGTGATTCGTTATAGATTGTATTACTTGTCTTGTTAAAGGTTTCTTTTTTGAGAAGGAGGGTACATATCTAGAGGGGGGTGTAGTGCCCATAGCCTGTTGTAATCCAGGATGCAAGGAATGTCAGCGTTCACTTTGTTTGCATCAAAGTTAACTAGGAAGAGAAAATTGAGTGTATGCAGAAGTGAAAGTGCTACGTAACATACCTTATTTATTTAAATACTGTGCTGCCAATGTCAATCAATGATTGATCTAGGGTTAGACCTTGTGATTTGTGAATAGTGACAGCATATGCAAGAGATAGAGAAAATTGCTCTCTGCACAAGTACAGGTCTACAAAAAAGAAGGAAACGTACTATTGTCCGGCAATTTTTTAAAAACTTCTGCAAGGTTGTCAAAGGAGGTTGACAAACTGAATGTTGTCGTCATGTGGCTATGTTTGGAAGCTAACAACTGTACCAATTGCTCCATTGACTAAACCGTGTTCCATGCGATACACTTTAGAATTACTGCGCAGTTTAGACACAGTCAATATTGTCTCAAATCCAGCTGTGTTGGAGATACATTTTTCTAAGCTTTTTAGTCGTGCTGTTCCTAGTTGACACATATGAAGTGTCATGCTGTGTACTTCTAGTTCATCTGTGGAGCCAATAGGCAGTATGGGTTGCATTTCTTTTTTCAACATGGTCTCGTTGAATTGACTACAGCTTGCAAGGGTTGGCACTAAGGACATGCATTTTAGATTTTGTTGAGTTATTGTTCCATGACATCAGGAGCAGATGTGTTTCGTCCATATGGCTCACGGATTAGTCTACTATTTAAGATGGATTTTGCATCTTTAGTAAGCAGACCAGCTCTAATGCTTTTGAATGAAGCAAAAATAGCCATGACTGAGGTAGAAAATACCATGTATCAATATAATCAATCTGAGGAAGACTTGCCATTGCTTGGATCAGAGTTAAATGATGAGCAACTCACCCTTTATCTACAAGTCCCTCATGAAATTGAGCATGGTTGTAAACATTTCTTTGTATTGTATGAAATATTCATTGGTTATACTGCTTTCATTTGCTTTGAATGCAGCTTCAAATGAGCCAGCCACCTAACATTCTTCTTTTCTACAAGGTTTAAAAAGTTGGAGTAGGGCCATGTAATACAGTTCTCTATGTTGTGGAGATTTAAATGATAACTTTATATGATTAGACTGGGTTTAATGAGTTTAACTAGGTTTCCCTCACAAGTTGAGCCTGAATATTTCCCAGTTATCTCATTTGGTGTTTCATTGTTTTTGTAGGTGTAGTTTTGGTCAATGTCGTACAGACACATGTTTTCCAAAGCAGTACTTTTTTTTGGGTAGTATGTGTCAAATAAATTGTTTATTTTTTATTTCCTGGCTGTTGGGATCATTTGTGGCATATATGGTTTCTACCTCTTGGTAGGATTTTAGTATTCTTTTTGGGATGAAGCTGGACCAAGGTCCAGCCAGACAATGGGCCTCATTACACGGATGGCGGTAGGGATTTACCGGTAAATCCTTACCGCCTTACTACGAGGTCCCTTTGCGGGTTGGGGGATTTAACGCCTGCTTTTTGCAGGCGTTAAAATCCAACCCGCCAAGGGACCTCGGAGCTAATTACGGCACCGCAAAATTGCAGTGCCGTAATTAGCGCCTTCCCCATTCCCATAGAGCCCTATGGGGCAGAAATGGGAATGGGGAAGGGCAATGGTGGAAGGGGGGGATTTACCGCCCCTCCAACCTTGGAATGGGGCGGTAAATCCCCTTTCCGCCAAGGCGGTGCCGGTATTTTACCGGCATGAGCCATGGCGCTAATAGCGCCATGGCTCACCGCCTACCGTGTAATGAGGCCCAATGTGTTCAGATTTGCCATATAAGGCTGTACCTGTTAAACAGTCTGCAACTTTGTAGCACCTGCATTCTCTATGGGAGAGCATTTTTATACCGAAGCTGTAAAATGTTTGTTATTGTGTTTTGTCAGATATATCATCCCAGAGGTCTTTTTGTTCGGTTTTCTGAGTTTTGGCGAGCTAGGCTGTGACATCTTGCCACTGCAGTGGAATTGTCTGCAATGTACTGTATGTTTACGTTTGCATTCCACAAGAGGGCAATATTTGCAGTGTAATCAGGATGCTTCATCCCTTTTAATGTTGTATGTATTTAGGGGGATTTGCCTTTTACGCTGTATTTAACAGAAGACATCAAGTTATTTACTTTTTTTGCAAACTGGTCTAGGAAAGCCAAAGCGACATTTGGTATTTAATTTGCCTTTGTTTTTATAGATACTTCAGCTCTATTTGCTACACTTATGTTTTTGGAAGCGTAAGATGTGTATGGAGGTCACATCTGGTTTCTGAAGGGATGTCGTATTTCATTCATTTTTCAAATAACCTTAAAATAGTGGCATCACTATCATGGAGAAATTTAGGGGCATGTGTGGTGCTGCTCTGGATTGATATTCTTTTCTCCAACAGAAGTGTTACACTTCTCCAAGCAGAGAGGTAGTTTTATTGCAGATAAAGTGCAGCATAGCAATGGTGAAAGTACCTTGACAGGGTCAAGATAACAGTTCTCCTGGTGTTTTTATAACTATTGTCTTTATTTTGGTTTGCAGTGCGTAAGAAGTCATGCAAGTCATCCCATGTGTACTCTGCACAACTTAAAGTAACAAACTATATGGGTGGGCCTATGATCCTTTGCATACAACGTACATCTGAGTGACATCAAAACCAGTATGTTTTGCATCATGTATGTTTGCCAAGAGATGTGGGATACGTGACTGCAAAGCTTCATCTTTGTCTTTTATCTTTAGAAGTAGTTGGGTAGAAGAAATGTTTAAAAACGTTAGAACCCGTTTTTAATGTGTGTGCAACTCCATAACAGAGTTGCTAGTTCACTTTCGAAGAGGAGGTGGAAAACATTCGACATTTTGTCTTAATCCAGGGTCTTCAGAATACATTCTTAAAGTGCGATATTCTGATTTACTCGTTTGTGTGGACCTTTCATCATATATTCCTCTTTTTCCTGTAGGAAAAAGAGTAGAGGAAAAGAATGTGCTTCTACACTTCTTTCCCATATGCTCATTGGGGATCCTTTGGCTTGATACATTTGATATGTTTCCAATGCATCGTCAATGGTGTCTTTGGAGTGTAGTGGGTGAATTGTATATTTGTCTCACATGTTGACTGCACTAATAGGATCTACACTTTCAAATTGGCCAGTTGCTGGTGAGTCTTGAATTATTTGGTTTAATATATGTTAGTAGTATATGCATACTTGCCAACACAATGCCTTCTAATCTGTAGGTGTTTATGTAGTTGTAGATTTGTTTGTCTTCTGGGATTTGTAGTTCCACTTTTCCCATTATCAATGTTGGACTACAAGTCCCAGAATGTCATGAAAAAATTTGGACTGCATAAGCAGCTAAAGATTGGAATGGATTATGTTAGGAAGTATGCATGTACTGTCAATATATTAAACTGGCACAACACTGAGTGCCAATTAAAAATGGTGTACAAATCAATTTTATCTGTTTTTATGCAAACGTGACAGTGCGACTATAAATGCACATATGCATTTAACTTTCTTCAAAATACTTCCCCAAAGAATATTTTTAAAAGCACAGCGTTTTATACGTTTATTTGATCTACATGCCACAGTTTTGAATCTTAGTTGTGTTTTTTTCCTTGCATTCTGGTACTTGTAGTTTGAGTTTTATAATGGGAGAAGTGGAATTTGAACTGACAGAATGCAAAGGAAAAAATGAAGATTCAATAAGCACCTATGGATTGGAATGGGTGATGTTGGGAAGTATGCACGTGCTGCTAACATAGTAGACTAGCAGACACCAAGTTCCACTTAAAAATGGTCTGTAGATCTATTTTATCTGCCTTTCCAGTGCTGCTGTACATGTACATATGCATTTTCTAACTATCAAAATGCTTGTAAAAAAACATTTTGAAATGCAGAGCATTCTAATGGTTTGCTGCATCATGGGATCAGGTGATGAATGCTGCAATGCATGGCATTTGCTAGAGTGGTTAAAAAATAAAATATGCTTATTGATAAGCTTATTACATGCTAAGTAGCAGGAACCATATATATACATATTTGTGAAGAGTTTAAGAAAACTTTCATTTAAAAAAAGCATACATGTACTACGTTTTGTTAAATGCAGATCTTGTTCAATCTGGAAATAGAAATCTGGGACAGATGCACAGTAGTTTTTGATGTGGATGCCTTTCATTAACAGGAGATCTGTACTCTTAAGTGTTCAAGTGTACATCCGAAGTGTTGGACTCCGATAACGGTGTCATGGGTAGAGGATTTGGATGCGATTGGTGCATGGATGTGTGACTCACTGAACACAGCCAATAAGGGAGTGTTGAGAAGATGAAAGTAAAAAGGGTAGAAGGGCTGCCCCTGTGTTAAGGGGACCAGGGACACCACAGTAGTCGCGGACGGCTTGTGAGACATACAGGTCTTTTGAGGATGCCTGGCATGGAAAGGGGACTTTGGAGATTAGCCAATCGGGTTTGCTGGGTGTGGTAAACAGGAAGAGAGAGTTGTGAGAGCACTGGAAATGGCTCTGGCTATGTGTTTGAGAAGGCAGACTCTGTGGGTTTTGGGGAACTCAATTCAGTCATTGAAGGTGTATGCTGAATATCATGGCATCTACAGTCATTGAAAGTGTATGCTGAATATCATGGTATCTTTAGAAGTATTGGGTACGCATAAGTGGATGTTTTGTGGCTTAAACTGGGCAAGCTTGTTTTCATTCGGAGAAAGTATGGCTCACTTTAAATGTCCAGACACTGTATCTGTGCATTGTGGAGGGGGCAGTTTGGGGTTTGTGATTCTAGTATTTGCAGGTTGCCCTGAAGGATTTCTTTAAAAAACCTAATGGAACGGTTTCCTGCTGCCAAAATACTTTTTTTCTGAAATAAATCAGAGGCAAACATGGAGATGTCCAACAAACGTGTTTAGTCCACAAATGTAAAAATCAAGGTAGCTTGTCAATAAAGGTGTATCTGCTTGTTTATATGCTACAGGAATGTCATCTTTTGAGAATTACAATACAAGGTCCAATGGTGTGATTTAAAAAATGTTTTAAAATCAAAATAGAGTTCATTTGACAGATGTTGGAAATGCAATTTTCCTTTACAATGTTAGGAATGCATTGAAAAGGTTCCTATAAGAAAATTGCAAGGGAAGATTTAGAGTGTACAGTACTACTGTACATAAAAGCAAAGAAAAGGGAAAAAGTGTTAACAAATCCCCCCCCCAAAAAAAGGTTCTTTTCAGAGCCACCACTAAAGATTAAATAACTTAAATTATTTTTAATTTCCCCCCACATAACTGCTTTGAGTGGCCACGACGTTCGCGGACACCGCAGTAGTTTGCGGATGTCACGTGCCACATCCAGGTCTTCTTATGTTGCCTGGCATTGAAAGGGTACTGCGGAGACCGCGGACAGTCGTGGGTGTCCGCAGACATCAGAAGGATCAGCCAAGCAGGTTTCCTGTGTGTGGTGTAGAGGAAGAGAGGGTAGCAGGATTTTTGATAGGAGTCGAGGACTGAAAATGGCCAATGGCAAGGTCTTTCAGAAGCCAGTGTGTGTGGATTTTGGGGGACTCTTGGGTCCATTCGTTAAAGGTGTATGCTGAGCACTGTGGAATAGCCAGGAAATCTTGATTCCCTGAATTGGAAGTGTTCTGGTATGGCGTGCGAGGCACGAAGTGGGTGGACTTGCGACCATTTTATGCAAATATGGTTGAATTGAAACATCTGGACATTATTATTGTTCATTGTGGAGTCAACAGTTTGGGGTACGTGACTAGAATTTCATTGCAGTTTGCAATGAAGGAGACATTGGGAAAGGTGAAGGAAAGGTTACCCAATTCGAAAATTATTTTTTAACCCATTTCCCAGAGACAGATGTGGATACTCTCGAGTTTATTTGGTCCGCAAAGGGAAAAAGTGAGGCGCAACGTCAAAGCTGTGTATGCTTTTCTGCGTGATGTTGGCATGACAGTTTCATAATCAGAACATGAAATTTGATATTGCAAACATTTTTCATGGAGATGGATTCCATCTAACTGATGTGGAAAATCAGATTTTTGTGGAAAACATTCAAAATGCTTTAAAGCAGTTTTTGTGAAAATAAGAATTAAATTCAGTAAAATGTTTTAGTTCAGTTTATAAAACCAAAAAAATATATAAAAGCCAAAAACACAAAAAAGGTTCTTTTAAGAATCACCATTTTTGAATGCTAAACAATTAAAATGATTTCAACTCTCCCACCCCACGCCTGGAATGTTTAGATGTTCGTGGACTACCGTGCTGTCTGTGGACTATACAGGCTCCACAGGGGCATGTGACTTTCCTCACTTCTATTTTTTAATGGTGAAAGGTGGCTCCTAAAAAAGAATTTTGTGGGGTTTTTTCCCCCCAGGAGAGGCAAGGTATGAGAGGGAAGAGAGGCAAGGGGCACCAACCACAGGGATGAAGGGGCAGGTTGGACAGAGGAAGATGTTTGGCAGGCCTTACGTTTAAGGTGGAGGGGCAGGGCTTCTCGTGTTCTGAAACCGGAGCCTCGAAAGCACTCCAAAACTGCTCCTCCCTACAGATTAGTGCTTCACAGTACAATTATAGTGCTGTGACTCTCGAAAGGTAAGGGTCAACAGCGTTCTGTATGGCGTGTGAAGCCGCTGCTGGAATCCTGTGCCCCAAAAGGTGTATCCTTTATGATAACAGGAGAAGATTAAGATGATGGGGTGGAGGAAGTCAACCTACTCTTACCTGAGAAAGGAATCGCCTTTCTCAGAGCAGTCGGGTGGTTAGATTTAGTGTGGCACCTCATGGAAGTTGTCCCATAGGAATACAAGCCAGGTTTCCCGCGACTGAGAGCAGCACTCAGCACATCGAATCTTGTTTGCCCAAGCCTTTGGGACATTACAAACGGTAGTAAAAAATTACCACATCTAGGACTCACTCAGCGTACTGGTGATAGTGACTTCCTCCACCTCATCCACTGCTTCCTCTTAATTCTCATCTGTATCTCTGCATCTATTCCCCTATCCAAGCCCTCCAAGTTGTTGAGGTCTCCACAGATTTACAAAGCAGCAATACAGGTGCTCTCTCCAGGATAGCCACATTAGGAATGAGTAAAAGTAGGGGCGTGGCCGGTAGCCGACCGTGCGGCCTGGCTCCTTAGGTGCTCCTGGACGGCTCAGTCATCGGAGTGAATTCCCTGCCGTCTGGGGCTCCCACCGAACCGATCAAAAAATCCACAGCATTATGAAGTCCTGCTGCATAGATCGTGAGGGGTTGGCAGCGAATATATGCCATCTGAAAGCCTGGTGAGCCGTGTTCGCTCCCGTCAGACATGCGTTGGAAAATCTAAAATGGCGACCGGGCGCCAGTAGCACTTGAGGCCTCGGTGGGGGATGGGCACCCCTCTGCTCCATCTTCTGCACCCCCGTGGGCCCTGAGCCTGGGGGAATCCCCGCTCTCAACCCCCACCAGACAACGCCGACAGCCACGCTTCCGGCGAGGCACCGGGAGAAATCCCATCGGACGGAGCCTCCTCCCCAACCCGGACACATCATCGTCCCGCGGAGGGCTCCGCCTAGAGAGCCCCCGAAAATCTAGATCTACATCGGGGGGGCATTCCTTCATCTAAAGCAGCACCCTCGCCCGACAACAGCAGCCCTCGATCAGGCGATCTTCACCTCCGCTCCTCCAACCTGGCTCCGGGGGGTCTTGGCCCCACTCAATCCACCCAACGCTCCTCTACCCCGCCGGCAGAGTCTAGCCCACCGGTCCTGCAAACAACAAATTGCCGGGCAGCTTACAAAACCACTCTGTACTCATTACCATCACCCGTGACGGTCTGAACTGACCATCAACAGAGGGAGGCTCGCCACTCTCCCCCGGATACTGGACCTGTCTGGCTGGGTTGGACCCGGGATCTACGAGTGGATTCGGCGGTACAGCAGCAGCTGCTCTTCCCCCTACTCCCACCACTCGGCAGGACCATGGCAAAGAGTGGTAAATCAGCGAAACAAGCAGATATTGCAGCAATGATGTCCAACTCTGGCCAGAACAAGGCAGGCAAAACCGACCAGACCATTACCCCGACACCCAACGCTCTTCCTTCACCGGAGCAACCACAGGTCAAACATTTCACCACCAAAACAGACTTAAAAGACCTTCTAGCAACCCTTACCAAGGAGATCCATAAGGGCACGGAGGACATCACCAAGAAGATCGCATCTCTTGACAGAAGGGTGGAGGAGGTGGAAAAGCACACACAGGTGGTGGAGAACAGCCTTTGTGACAACGCTTTCGAACTACAGTGCGGCCTAAACAGAATCACAACCCTGGAAGCCAGATGCGACGCACTCATACACAAACAGGAAGACAGCGAGAACAGCTCCCGGTGCAACATCCGCATCCGTGGGATCCCCACCTCAATCACTAACACAGACCTTGAGAGCTTCGTTAAAGACCTGCTCAGGTTCATTATAACCCTCCCTGACAGTGCCCCGCTGGAGATCGGCAGAGTGCACCGTACGGCACCTAGGCAAGCTTCATCCTCCCCTCCTGATGTGCTCACCCGGATCCACTTCTTCAGGGTTAGAGAGGAAATAATGAGAGAGGCCAGATCATCAAAACAAATCACTTTTAGAGGAGCAAACATCGCATTATTCCAAGACCTGGCGAGCATAACCCTTCAAAAAAGGAGAGCCCTTCGTAACCTTACAGAATGGCTTCAGGAAAAGAAAGTTCAATATCGATGGGGCCACCCCACATCTCTGTGCTTTGAGTGGGAGGGTGTGCGCAGGCAAATCCGGAACCTCAAGGAGGCAAGCCAATTCCTAGGAAGAAAACCCACAGACGAGGACTCTGACCATGCTACCTGCTCTCAATCCCAGCCCGGCTTGCCTATATCCAACCGCTGGTCCCGTGCTGGTGGGCGGCGCAGGCCCCGGGGCCCCCGGAAGCAGCATAACCCGGACTGATTGGCGGTCTCCGCTCGTCCTTCGTTTGCCGACTCTCCAGACTAAGGTCTTTCTTCTCTTGGTGATCCCTGCAACCCCCGATTTTCATCAGCTATCCAGCTTCGCCACATCTTACACGGGAAATACTGTGATAACATCCAATACCCAGGGGAACAGCAATAGGCACATATTCTAGTACACACCCCCAGGCCCATATGCTCTACACAGCCCCTGGATCCGTTATTCCACGACCCGGGTGGCTTCTCTGTTCACTTAGTGGGATGCAACTCCCGACGGCTGGGTCCGCCAGTAACCCCACGAATGAGCTTTATGGTCTCATTCCCAAAGTTTTGGGGAGGGGGCAGTTTTGGGTTTAAGGAACTGTTCAACTCTCCAAAAACCCCAGTTAATGGTTATAGTTTTATTAGTAGACATCGGTAATTGCAGCACAATACCACGCTCACTCGTGAAGGTTCCACAGCCCTGCAACCCTTACATACCTTGCCTGCACAATTCATGCTATGCGCCCAGAAGTAATAGACCCTAATAACGCTATAGAGGTCCGCATCCTGACCTGGAATGTCCAAGGTCTTAATTCCCCCACGAAGCGCAAATCGGTGGAGCACAGGCTGGCAGCTCTAAACGGAGATCTAGTAATTCTCCAGGAGACTCATCTCCTGCCAGCTGACGAACACCGAATTAAAATCAAGCGCTTCAAACAGGGCTTTTTCGCCTCTGGTGGGGAGAAGAAACGAGGGGTGGCAGTTCTTTCAAGCGACAAATTCCCTTTATCCAATCCCACAGTTAAAAAAGACCCATTGGGTAGATACCTTCTCATCCGAGGTCATATTGCAGACAAACCAATCACAATCGCTGGGATCTATGCCCCAAATGCAAATCAGGACAAATTCATAGCCGAGCTATATCCCCCACCCCCACGGTCCTAACTTTTACCTTAGGAAATCTCCTAGTCGGTGGAGACTTTAACTTGGTTCCTGACACCCATAAAGGACAAGTCCCTACCCCCATCCAACCCTGACTTCTCTTAAGCCCTTGCATTTGCTAGATTTCTCAGGGAATCGGGCACGGTTGACTTATGGAGGGTAGCCAATCCTGACACCCATGACTACACGTTCTTTTCAAATGCACACAGAGGTCATTCCCGAATCGATGTGTTACTGGCCTCCAGTACCTTATTCCCTTGCTTTAGCAACATCGAAATCCATACAAGGACGGTGTCTGACCATGCACCAGTCTCGGCAGACCTCTCTATCTCGGGAGGCCCAGACCCCCCTCCTAGATTCTGGAAGCTCAACGATTCCGTTATAGGACCAGGTGATCAGTTGCGAAGCAGAAGACTCGTTGGTCAACTACTTTAAAGAAAACCAGAACCCCGAAACCCCAATTGGGCTGTTATGGGAGACCATGAAACCGGTTATAAGAGGGGTATTTATTAGCGCTGCCTCTAAACAATTTCGAGTCTCCAAACTCCTCGCACAATCTCTAGAGTCCAAACTTTCCTCCCTAGAAAAAGATCTAAAAACCCAATATTCTAGAAAGGCGGACAGGGAACTAAAAAAGGCGAGGAGGGCTCTGGAGATGCACTTGGCCGACCGCACTGCGAAGGCGCTGGCATACACGAAACAATTTTATTATCACAAAAGCAATAAGGCGAACCGGCTGCTAGCGTACAAATTATGAAAAACTCACACTAGAAACAACATCACAAGTCTTACGGGGGCTTATGGGATAAGTAAATTTGCCACCTCAGACATAATTGAAATCCTGCTGGACCACCATAAAGCGGTCATGCAAGGTCCCCCCACATCTCAAGAGATTAGAGTCCAACAACAGCGTTATTTGGAATCTTTTCACACCCCCACGGTCTCTTCCCCCCTAAGCTCCCTGGAAGCCCCGATATGCGCTGAGGAACTTCTAGATGCCATTAGATCGCTTAAGAACACCGCCCCAGGCCCTGATGGGCTAACGCCCAAGTTTTATAAAACCTAGGTCACAACTTTATAACCTGGTTAATGGCATGTTATGTACACCCATCAACGCAACTCTGAGTCAATGGGAGGAAATCGACGAGCATCCCTATGTCCAGGGGGACTCGCTAGGGGTGCCCGCTATCTCCCCTGGTGTTCGTCCTCTCGATGGAGCCATTCGCAGCAAGAATCCGCCTCAATCCCAACATCAAGGGGATCATGGTGGGCGGGTCTGAACACAAGGTTGCACTCTACGCCGATGATGTTCTCTTCACCATCACTGACCCAACCAGCTCGCTGCAGCCCCTACTCGATGAATTAGAAGCGTTTGGAGCATGCTCTGGGTTCAGGGTGAACTATGACAAGTCCTCTGTCCTTCCGATCAACCTCCCGCGGCGCCAGGGAAACACCTTATGTCCTGAGTTTCCAATCCCATGGGCCAACACCTCGCTGGAATACATGGGCGTCCATATCCCCAAATCTAGCATTCTTATCTACAAACACAACTTCCCTCAGCTGTTTAAATCCCTACGCGCAGACCTGAAACGGTGGGACAAACAAGAAATCTCGTGGCTGGGCCGGGCAGCCACGGTAAAAATGAACTTCCTCCCCAGAGTGCTGTACCATTGCCACCCGCTCCCAACTCACATTCCGGAAGTGGATCTTGCCTCTCTACAACGGGATATCATGAAATTTATCAGGGGGGTGAGGGGGGGGGAGACCTTGCATTGCCAGGAAAATCATGATCCCCAGCCGTCAACTCGGTGGTCTGGGGGTCCCTGACATCTCTAGATATCGGGCGCAGCACGACTCGCGCCCGCTTAGACTTGGACCCGCCAAGTAGATCGCCCAGCCTGGCTGCAATTGGAGAAAGCATGATGTAAATCCCCCTTTCTGACTTGCCTCACATCCAATCTCAGAAAACCCCACCAGCAATGTCTCCGCTTCCAGCAACTTGTAACACAATGGACAGTTGGAAAGCTGCAAACAGAAAATGGGGAATCAAAACCTCACTGGGCCCACTAACCCCTATGTGGAGTAACCCAGGCTTCTCCCCTGGCCTTTGCATCTGTAGCTTTGCCAAGTGGCCGGAGGGCGGCCTCCACAAAATCTCAGACTTTTTAAAGGAAGGCCAGCCGCGTACCTTTGAGGACTGCAATGCGAAGTTCAATATCACCGAGGAGGAACGATTCCGGTATACTCAGATCCGGCGCTGGATCTCACAATACTCCGTTAGAGAACGTGGCTCCAGGGACCCAACTCCCCTTGAACTATCACTGACAGCATCCCCTCCAAGAGGTAAGATCTCCACCCTCTACAAACTCCTAGAAAAAGCTAACCCTGAAGCGAAGGACAGGTACATACTGAACTGGGAGAGGGACTTGGGACGCTCACTGGAGCCCGATGTTTGGGACAAAATTTGGTCAAGACTCCATAAGAGTACCCAATGTGTTACCAATAGGAAAGGGGGATATAAAGTATGCTTCAGGTACTATATTACACCAACCCAACTGCATAAAGAGGGCGCGAGGCCCTCATCGAACTGTTGGAGGTGGTGTACGCAAGAGGGCTTGCTTTTCCACCTCCTATGGGACTGCCCTAAGGCGGCGCACTATTGGAAGGGGGTCCTGACACATGTCCAAGCAATAACAGGCCTGAACATCCCGTGGGACCCCGGAATAATTTTGCTGGGTGACCCGGGGGAGGCGGATGTGCCGATGTCAGGAAACGCTGCTCGCCTTTGCACTCATCTATTATTGGCAGCCAAAATTGCCCTCGCTTTGGTGGGACAAGTGTTGGGACATGGTTACTGCGGAAAATAAAATCACTGCAAATCGCCTGGGCAACGTCAATCCCTTCCAGAACACTTGGGCCCCATTCATGGACTACACAAACCGTTACCCGGCCCTTACACTAAAGCCGCCTATCGTCCGCTGGCTGAACTGAACTTCGCATGGACGCGGACTGGTCCAGTATAAAGATATTCCCCCCTCTCGCCATTTTCCTGCCCAAACACTGCTATGAATGAGTTGCATACTAAATTCCCTCTCCTATTATCTATTCCTTCCACTGTAATGAACTATTCCGCCACAATCATGCACTAACTCCGATGTCTACTGTTGCATTTGTTTCTTTCTTGTTGTCACTGATTATTACTTGAATAAAATGTTTATTTTGAAAAAAAATAAAAAAGGAGTAAAAGTAATGGGTGGGTCCCTTTAGAGGAACTGTCGGCAGACAGTCATGCTGTCCTCGGACTACCGAGTAACAAAAAGGCAAGACTCAAGAAGGGGTCTGGGATCTGTGGAAGGGTGAGGTTTCTGCTTGAAATTACCTAGATTGGATGGAAAAGCACTTTTAAACAGTCTGTGGTCACGAGCACCCTTTGCGGACAGTCACATGACGTCGTCCGTGGCCGTCCGCAGACACCCATCAGGCGGGAATCACAGGGCGCATGCGATGCGTGTCCGGAGAACAGGCATGTATCCGCGGACATTAAAAATGCTTCATGGAAACCGTACATGTCTAGACATTACGCCTGTCCGGGGGCACCTCCATTTTGAGTGCAGACACCCCAGACAGTCGTGGTGTCCGCAGACTCGTAATTGCAACAACATACAAAACATTTATAGTATAAAAATATTTATTCAAGAAAGGGATGGGGTATCGGAATGGGAAACAAATGGGAGAATTAGGAACCTTTGTACAATAATAATGAGCGCAGGAAGGGAGTGAGGTTTCAAAGCGTCTGATTAAAATGTTCAGAATTTGATGGGGAGGATTGGTGGGGAGAGTTGCAAGACAGACAGTGATAGGGAAAATGTTCAATGACGTGATTTTTCACAAATTCTAAAAGCATTTTAAAATCATTACTTAGTTCAAATTATTTAGAGAAGGTCATGATTTGATGATTTACAGTTGGGGAATAGGGACTCTGGAGATTGTGGATAATTACAATGGCGTGTGGTTTCTTCATGAAAACTATGTTATGTAAGAAAAACGGAAATTATTTTAGTAAGGTGTGTACAAAATACATTTGTTTACATTAACATATGTATTGTATACTATTTGAGATGTTATCGTCACTCAATTCCTCTTTTTGAAAGTTCTCCTCTAACTACGCATGTCATTTGAGGGAGAAAAAAAAGTGTGCGTCTTATAACAAGTGTTTATATAATTAAAGCTAATGGAGAAATAAATACAATGAACTTACTTTTTAGTGAGAATTTGTTGTCAAATAAGCACCTGGTGTTTCTCAATCTGTATGATGTAGTGAGGAGATTAAATGACGTGTACAGCTATGGTTTGTGATTGGTGCATTCTATTGGAATGTGTGCCAAATAAAAAAAAATATATTTTATGTACATCTGTTTGTTGGTTGATGGGTACTTTTTTTGGTCTCACCTATGATTGAGCCTTGTGTAGGTTGTCCGATGCGGACTACCGCACCATTCACGGACACCTGTAATGTCCGCGGACTCCATATCTGCCACAAGTGGGCATTATAATATAAAGAACTTGTAGCAGATTAAAGATGCACTAGAAAATGCCCATAAAATTTAATGAAAAAAAAAACATTTGTTAAAGGGACATTATGGTTACAAGTAAAACCGAAAAACCCTTTGAATTTACCACTTATGGTAAGCTCAGAAACTATAACTCGCGTCACAACTGTGCACTGCTAAAACTAACACCCAGGACATGAAAGATGAGATCACAAATTTCATTGATGACATCACATAAAGGGGCCAGTTGTTTACTGACATGATTACGCTAGTTTTTTGGTTTTACTGACAATGAGAATTTCAAAAGATTCAGAAGGTGCTATATATCTACACATTAACATTTTTATATGTTCTTAAAATACTTTCGTTAGGGTTTAATATGAGTTCATAGTGCACATACATGGAGTAATAGGCACGCCTCAAACACAATGTGTGTAAATGATGATTACCTCAGTCATTTTTTGGTGAGGTTTCTTTCTTTAGTTTCCCCGTCAGGCCTCGCAAAATCAACGCGCCCACTAGCACAGGCGAGTACTTTCTATGAAGGACAAGCAACATTTGCTTGGTACTCGACCTTCCTGGCGAGACAATATTATTCTCAGATGTAAAGTTCAACTATAGATTTCACGTGTATGGCCTTTGGCCGGCAGCAGCGAGCAAAACATTATGCTCTTCAGTTTGTAAGGCCTGATCAGCAAGAAAGCCTCGGGCTTTCTTTACTGTCAACCAGTGGCAATCTTGTATCAAGGCTCCAGAAAAGCGCTGCTCTGTAAATAGAAAAATCTTTCAATGTGAAAGCAAGAGACTTTCGCGCGAGTAGGGAGACTCGTCCTGCCATGGGGCATCATGCAGCATTGTTAGGCAGAAACCTGTGCAGTTCCCTCTGGGACCAGTGCAAAAGATTTAAGACTACAGGTATTTGGCAGTAAACCCACTTGGTAGCAGTCTGTACCACAAAGATTCACTTGGTAGCTGTGGCTGAGCAGTCAGACTTCCCTCAAGAAGAGTTAGGCAGTATACAGAGTATTCACAATAGGTCAAGAGCACGCAATAGAACAAGTAAACACTGACCAGGGCTTGGTGTAAAAGAGATATAATTATTGATTTAAAACCACATCTAGAAAAACACACAGGCACTAATAGTAAGCAATTCAAAAACACGTTCACTAAAAGATATACACTCCCTTAAAAGAATAGACAAGTCTTAAGTAAAGCCCCACTTATTGTCAGACAGCGGTGAGCGCTTCACGTAGATGGCACTCTAATAGTTTGTTTTAAAAAGGGAGAGAAAAGCAGAGAACAAATTGAAACAGACCCCCACACTTTTATAAGAACAGAACAAGAGAGGAAGGCAAAGTAAAACCGTGAATTCAGAGTCAGTAGGCCGGATCTGCTTTAAGAGGATCAAAACGAAATGTGTCCAAGGTCACACGGTTGCAGTGCACAAAAGTCTTGTAATGGTTCAAAAAGGAGTTGGATCAGAGAAAGGGACCAGTTAGAGGGTCAAGGCGGCCAGCCCAGTCCAGAAGGTTAAGGAGTTATTATTACCTTGTTGCAATCTTTAGAAAGGGAGACCTGGCGGACACGGTACCTTAAAGTGGTGAGAACGCTCCAGCGGGGGCAGTTGTTCCTGGCAATGGATGCAAGTCGGTGCTTCATCCGGGGGAAGAGAGGATCTCGTCGTGGAGGAAGACAGGAGTCCGTTGCACTGCCAGGGAAGAAACCAGCCGCGGAGTTTCTCAGGTACAAGGAGCGGTCCGGTGATTCGCGGTTCAGTGGTGAGTGGCGATCCAGCCACCGGGGTGCTTGGCACGGGCAGTTCGACCACAAACCGGGCTGGGGTGCGAAGAAGGAAAGGTAAACTGGTTGTGCCCACCAGTCAGGGGAAAAAGCCTCTCCAGCCGGGAGATCTTCTCTGTCGTCGGGAAGTGGTGAGTCGGTTCTGCAGGGCTCCACCGGTGGTGTTGTCGTGGTAGGTCAGCTCAGCTTCTCCCTAGTCGGATTCTCAGGTCCTGTGGCGACTTCTGAGGTTCCAGTCCCGAAAGCCCTGCTTTTATGCAGCACACCCCCATTCACTCAGCCTAGCTGTCACTCAAACATGCTAAGTGGTGAGCCGGCTGGCTCACCCCTTGGGCCAATCACACAAGAGTGCGACTTGAGTTACCAAGGTAACTCAATCCAGGGTGCCTAAACCCCCTCCCAACCCCCTGTGGTACCCAGACAGAGTGGCACCACTTTTGGAGGCTTCTGTGGAGAGGCCCGCCAAAAAGTGGAACAAAGGGCTCGACTTGGGTTGGAGTCAAAGAAGAGAACACAAACGCCATTTTAGAATCTAGTCTTGGCAAAAAATACCAACCGGAGAATTAATATTAATTAAATAAACCGGCGGTATGTTCGAGGCTATGAGAATTAAATAATTAAAGTTGGTAGCCTCGAACAATGGGAAAATCCCATAGGAAAATATTTGCGGTCGAATATAAAAAGTCGTTTCCTCTGCCACCAGCCAAAACTCGATCAGGGGGGACAGAGACGTGCCCCCTCGACTAACAGACCCCGGGGCAATCGAATTGCGCCGACCAGTACGTCCACAATATGATGGTTTGTACTGGTTTCTGTTAATAATTTGGGACTAGTAAAGCCAATGGTGACTTTACATGCCCTGGGAGACAGTAGTCAGTCCCAGGGTATGGAATCTATGGTGGGGTGTCACTATGACACCCCTGTGTTACTGCACGGAGGGTGCTGTGTTACACACATAGGAAAAACGCATGAGACCCTATGGAATAAAGGACCCCATAGCCCATTACATTACCAGTCAAAGCAATACCACAAATCATGTCCAAGAGTGGGAGGAAAAGAGTCTCACTCTTGGCAGGAGGAAAAAAACAAACTCCAGAAATCCAGCAAAGCTGCTAGGGGACTCACTAGGTTAGGAAATTCAGCCTAAAGAGAATTCTCCCTAACAAGCATAATGCTGCCAAGTCTGAAAGTCACAATAATTGATCAGATTTATTGATGGCTACACATCGTGCTTCTCATGGAGTCATCCAAGTGTGACCTCAATCAATCAACATAATAGCAGCACACAGTCAATGAGTGAGTTGGTCCGTTTGCGTTGTTAACATTACAGAGTTCAGTCTGCCAGAGCAGTCGGAGAAGTTGACGCTCCGCTGGATGCTCATTCTCTCTCCAATCTGGGGCACGGGGTTTAGATCAAGCCGACTGGTCTCGACTGTAGACAAATGTTAAAATGATTTAAAACCAGTGTGAAAATTGTGAAGTTGCGCTTTTAGTAAAAGCTTTCGATTACATAAAATATCCCACAAATGACAAATAATTTGCACGCCTAAATGACAAACTTGAACCAGCTAGATATATATCTCTGATATTTCTATAGAGAAATCTTCATCAAGCCGATTGCAAGCAAGGTTCTCAAAAAGAGGTGCATGAAAGTGCTGCGGGACGTGACTAACATCATTGACATGTCAACCGAATCCCACAGTATATTCAGGTACCTCTTTATACCTCATGTTGAACTGTAAATCATGAACAGATGCATGACTGCAAAGTGCACAGGTTTTAAAATAAATCCTCCTCATTCGAGTTGGTTATGAATAACTTAATAACATAACACAGCAGAAGCAACACATTAATTTGTGCAAATTCTATAATTGTACTTTCACTAAACTTTTTTTTTTTTTAAACAACTTTATTTCGGTTACAGCGTTATCTATGCATTTCATGAGACACTGTGGTTCCCTTTACAGTTAATATGCATGCAGCATGTCCTTTACTCCCCCCCCCCCGCCCATTGGTCCCACCTCCGCCACCCCTTTAGTCTGTAGCGCTCTGATGGGTAGGAGACCCGTCAGGGCTTTGGGGGCCCGGAAAGCTCAATACCAGGCGGGATTGAAATGTTAGCGCCGGGAAACAGTAGTGGTAGTCCAATACTGGTGCCCAGCAGTCGGTGAAGCGGTTGAGAGCCCCTTCCTTCACCGCTGTGACTTTATCTGCCACCAGGATCTCCCAAACTTTTATCCACCAGAGGGCTAGAAGAGGACCCTCCCGAGCTTTCCATTTCCACACCACTGTAATTTTAGCTGCTAGCCGTAGGTGTGCGAGCAGTTTGGCAGATTGGCCCATTTAGGGATAGCAGCCTGGGCTCGCCACCCGAGCAGGACAACCTCCGGGTCCATCGGCAGTTTGCGTTGGGTAATGTCTTCCGCGATCTGCACGACTTCCCTCCAAAAGGTCTGTACTGTCGGGCATCCCCACCACATGTGGAACAAGGATCCCCGCTTGCCGCAGCGTCTGCAGCAGCTCGGGTCAATGTCAGCGTTGCAATGGTGCAGGCGAGCTGGGGAATAGTACCAGCGGTGAAGGAGCTTCAGGGCGCATTCCTTGTTTGTAACGCATCTGGATGTCGAGTTGATCCGGGACCATATCTCCACCCATGTCTGATCTTCTATGGTGTGTCCCAAGTCTGCTTCCCATCAGGACATGTATGGCGGTCTAATTTTTAGCATGTGCTCCTGAAGGAGGCGGTAGTTTGGTGATCTGACCTCGGCCTGTGCTTTCCTCTGTTGCCTGTTCAAGAGGGTGGAGGACCCTGTTGAACGCTTTGGTGGATCCAAAGTCAAGACCGCCAGGCCCCAACGTTCTTGGGTTGCGATTTCGAGGAGATTGAGCGCTCGGCAGATGTTGTCCCTGGTGCTTCTCCCTTTGATAAACCCTGCCTGGTCCTAGTCTATGATGGTTGGGAGGATTTGTGCCAACCTATTCGCCAGTACCTTTGAGTATGTATTACCGTCCACATTGAGCAGCGATATCGGCCTATACGAAGAGCACTCCTTTGGGTCCTTGCCAGGTTTCAATAGCAGGATTGTGGTAGACTCTTGCATAGAGGGCGCAATAGTGCCCGAGTTCTGAAAAGAGTTAAATAGCTCTGTCATTGGGTGCAGCAGTATGGGGCAAAAGAGTTTATCACTAAACGTCATTTAATAGAAGCACAATTTGCACACGTTTTAAGTCACTTTAATCCTCAATCAAGTCCAGTTGAGGATTCATTCAAATGGTTTAGATCATGTGTGCTAATTGTGCTTTTAGTAAAAGGGCGATTTCGCAATAGGTACAGCCATAGTAGATTCCTCTCAAATAGTGCCTAGATGTCACATCATTTGCCCACGCAAAAGTAACCCTGTGACTGACTTGATAAAGATCTCATCTCTCTGTGTCACCACACACAGATACATCTTTATCAAACCAGTTGTAACTGAAGTTCCCCTTAAGAGGTACATGATGATGCTGCAAAAATCCATGGACATCTTTTCATTGCTATGCCACCCACATCCCATTAATATATTGATGTACCTCTTCCCTTGTCTTGATGAACTGTTCATCCAGAACAGATGCATGACCAGTGGAGACTGGCCATGTAACCCATAGTCATGTGCCAGTCAGACTGGATCAGACCTTACTTTACAAAAGTGATCAGTAACCGGCTGCCATCTGTTTTCTGTGTTCCCCAATTCAAATGTAATCTTTCTTTGCATCTATCCCTTTCCACTCCTGCACCACACATCCTTAAAATCCACAAACCCTTTCCTGCACACACACTTTCTCTGTAGTCTCGAAGGAAACATCATTTAGGCTTCCCTTCTCTCACTCATGCTCACCTACAGCACCCTTCCTTCTTTGACTACCCATTTCCTTCAGTTGCCCCTTGCACTACTGTTCAGAATTTTAAAAAAAATGTAAACCTGCCATTTTTTGGGTTTACCCCCAAATACCGATGAGAAAAAAAAGGCTGAATGCACATTTAGTGTGCATTCGACTGGGTTAGAAAAGACTGAAGCCCATAATACCGAACAAGTGGAGCGGGGGTTGCGGGAGGTCCACTGCTCCCCTAGATTGGCATTATGGGCTGCGGGGGTGTCCCCTGCATACATTAACTGCCCAGCGGGGGACAAACAGACAATCGGAAACGCGTGAATTACAAAATGTGATCAAGTGGGCGTGGAAATTTTGTAATACAAGCTTTTGATATTCGGGTTTTATAACGTAGATTCCCACTTCTCTCATTAGTAGGAAAGGCCTAAGGCACATAATGATGATGTTTCATTGCATCACCATATCTTTTCAAGAAAAGGTGCTTGCGATTATATACTGAATAGTTCCTATTACTGCTATGAAAAGGCACATCAACAGCACTGGTAAAGTTGGTCACCCGTTGCCATGTTTTTTTCAACTAAAGTGTTTATCTCATGAGTTCATGGTTTGAGGGCATTCCTCGTAGGTCGACTAGATAAACTAAATTACTCGACCTGCAGGTCTAGTGGGATTTTTTTTAAAGAATTTGCAAGGCCTGCCTTTATGTGCCTCTAAGTTTTATGCATTTTGAGATTTTACATTCATTTGTTCTACCACAAGTGTGCAGTACATTTAAAATTGTTACCCATTCATTCCATGATTAACATTACTCAAAATTCTCACAAGGCTGCATTTATTTTACTATCGGAAATTACCAGATTAAAAATATTGGACTTCTGTGGTGCATACTGCAACCATTGCCTATATGTATGAATTATTAGGTTCATCAACAACTGGCCTGTTACAGCTTTTCCCCAGGGAGCCCTGGCAGTGTGCCAATACCTCCCTGAAGGGAAAAGCTGTAAAGCAGCCCAGCCAGAACTCCAGGATGGTTGAAGGTGATGTCACCGGCCTTGGGCATTCGTTTCCCATGTGGGTGTACCGTCCCCAAGAACAGCAGCAGCTCCAGGGAGCCCCGGCAGGGTCTCCTTCCCTCCTCAGAGGGAAATTCTGTAACGCAGCTCAGCCAGCGCGCCAGGACATTCAGGGTGATGTCCCTGGCTGTGGGTGGCTGTCTCCCGTGTGGTTGGACCATCCCCAAGCCCAACAGCAGTTCCACGGAGCCCCGGCAGGGTCTCAGACCTTTCCCAGAGGGAGAAGCTGTAACGCAGGCCAGCCAGAGCTCCAGGATAGTTAGGGGTAATGTCCCTGGCCTTAGGCGGCTGACTCGCATGTGGGTTGAACGTCCCCACTGGTTTAGCCTTTTCCCTTTGCTCCTAGTTAGGTGCACCCACACATGTGAGGTACCTTTTTCATTGGGACACGTGTGTGAAAAGCAAGAAGGCAAGACGTGTTGTTGGCAGCGTGTTTCGGTGGTGTGAATTTCTGAAAATTGAGTTTTTTCCCTAAATTTCAGACTTTGTTGGGAATTCTGGGGCGATTCACGCAAGTCGGACCTCTGTGGAATCCCACTGGTGCCTTTTCAGAAATTCATGGAGTTCCACGTTTTACTTGGTGGCTGTTACACCCCATGCCTATATCTGTAGGTTGTCCACAAGAGCAAATTCCCACAAAATCTGCTCTGCCGAAACACTTGGGGTTACCAGTGGTTTAGCCTTTTCCCTTTGCGCCCAGGTAGATGCACCCCGACATGTGAGGTACCGTTTTCGTCAGGACACCTGTGGGAATGTGGGAAGGTAGGACATTTGTTGTTTTCTCTTGATTTTCATAACATTTACATACATTTACTGCTGCACTTGGTTACACAACCCTTTCATTTCCCAAATGTGACCCACATTTAGTCACTGTACAAGTCACCAACCCTTCAGAAGATCTGCCTGTGCTCTTTCAACAAATGTATGCTTGCCATTCCTCACCACATTTGTTTTCCTTATTTACACATGCTACGGACGTCTGTTTAGGTGTCAGCATAAAAATCCTGTACCCTGGCTCAGCTTTTGGCTTGTGGGTCATGGGTGTTTTCCTAAACATTACGAAAAATATGTTATTTCCTAACTGGAAGTGTCGGAGGAATGTAGCGTGGCATTGCTTTTCTCAATATTCACAGAAGCCATTACCTTACAGGTCCAACCATGTCCAGCACATACCTTTTTTATCTATCATTTTTCCTATTGTTCCCCAAATAATGGGAATTTGATACATAGTTGTTGCCTGATCTGCGCAAATTACTACTTCATAAACTTGGAATTTTGTCCAATTATCAGGAATGTATGCCGTTCTGTCTTCCGATTCAGCTTTCCTACCCTCCGCTTCCATTCCGTCCACACATGTTCTAATGGAAAAAAGGGCACAATTGCCTACCCCTAACAAAACTGATGGTAAACATATGAAAATATTTTTTTTTTGGTTTACACTCAACCTGTTCTTGAAAGCCTGGTAAATGGCGAATTCAGCACAGCAAACCATTTGTTCCTGGATCCTACAAGGAAAAACCCACAGGCTTCTTTCCATATCATTTTATTGGCATTTTCTGAAAAACACATTTGCTTGCTTTTTGGTTATTTTCTCTCACCCTCATACAGCAAACTAGGATTCCTAGGTGCCGTTAAGACCGCTTACATGTGGGAAGAAAAGGGGCCAAATTTGGCAGCGATATCACATGTAACAAAAATGTTACAAGGGATTGAATGGTGACATACTGAAACCACCAACAAAAAAAAAAAAAGGGCTTGGTACTGGGGGGGTGGAAACCATTGGCAATTAAGGGGTTAATATATTAACTAGTTCATGATAGGTCTCCCAATCACCCCCAACATCTGGTTTCCAACATTATAAACTAAGCCCCTTGCAGGGACTTAGTATTAAAATGAATTGAAGTGATGTGATCAATTACATTTGTGATGTCATCTTTCATGTCCTGGGTGTTAGTCTTAGCAGTGCACAGTGGTGGCATGAGTTATGGTTCCTTACCTTACCATAACTGGTGAATTTCTGGGGGTTTTCGGTTTTACTTGTAACCATAACATCTCTTTAACAATGTTTTTTCAGTGAATTTTATAGGTTTTTACTAGTGCACCCTTAATTTCCTATAACTTACTAATATCATACTTGCCTCAATATAGCAACATTTTTGTCCAATTTACAAAGTCTCAACTTAAAACTGCCACTCCCTAACTTCTTGCATCATTTTTAACACTTCTATACATTTTTCCCACTGTTTTTGTGTTTGTCGATGTTCGCGAACGGCTGACGTCATCTCAGACTTTCCGGACAGTGTCACGTGGCATGACGTGTTCGTGAACGAGTGCGTGCTTTGCAAACAGTTCGGAACTGCATCGCTGATCTAGTAACTGAAGCTCAAAATGTACCCTTGCACAGCTCCTACACCATTTCTTATTGATTATCCATTAACAATCTAGCACAAAGCACATAATTGGAAGATTATTAGCAAAACTGCTATTTACCTTAAAAGTGGAATCAGCTATTGCCATCCCTCCTCCCCAGGAGCCAACACAACCACCAGCTGGAGGACCTACACAACAACAAAAAAGCGTAGTACTTCAAAAGACAATGAAGAGGACCAAGTAGATGAGGTAGAGGAAGTGCCTACCGCTAGCACCCAGAGAGAGTCACGGGTGTGGGGAATGTACCAAAGGCTAAAGCTACCAAAGTGAAATGCAATGTACTCAGTAGCGGACTACCTGGTCAGTACTCCTATGGGACCACCTCCACGCACCGCCACACCAAATCCAACCACTGCAATGCGCTCAGAAAGGTTGTTCCTTTCTTAGGAAGTAGTAGGCCATCTTCCTCCAGCTCATCTTCCTCAACCAATACTGTAACCAAACAGGCTACTTCTGTGGGACACAAAATCCCACCAACTACATTTTAAGTGATAAAAGAGGCTGTTGATCCATATCTTTCAAATACAACAGTATCTGTATATACTGCAACACAACACTCTGCAGGGGGAACCATTTTGAAGTGCTTTTGAAGCTGTAATGAAAGAGCATGAGTAAAAACTCCCCCCTACCTTAGATCTAACCCCACACGCAACATCTTCACCTGTCCACCTGCCCCTCCACATTTGTGGTTGGTGCCTCTTCCCTCATTTCCCTCCCCACCTTACTTCCTGACATCTCCTGCAAACAAAATGAAAAAAAAATAGAAAATAAAGTTCCTTTAGGAACCCCCTTTTGCTGTTAAAAAAATAGAGCTACAAAAATAATTAGCTTATAGACTCATCTACTTCAAATTTCTCAGTAAAGTAGTTAGACTCAATATTCTCAGACATTTCCATTAGCATTTTGTGTTATGCCAATGATAATGGACAATTGTATACTATGCAGAAACAATTTCCAGTCCCAAATACTTTTCTCTAGCATACAATAAGGACCATAATCGATGAATATTTATAACTATCCGTGATCTCCACAGTCCCCTTTTCAGGCCAGGAATCATTAAAAGACCCGGATGGCACGTGCACACCATCGCACAGGGCAGCCCTTCCACCCTTTTTTAATTTTGTATTTGCAACACTCCTCAAGGCCTGCTTTCAAACATCCATCCACTATCACTTCCAAAAACTATACATATAATCCTATGACCATATTAAGCTTCAACACACCAACTACCACTTAATCTTCTACAAATCTTTTGCCTCTGCATTTCCCTTACTTATACAAATACAATTGTACACAGTGGTCCTATAAATTCACATGTGCATTGTGCAGTGAGAGAAGCGCACAAATAGAAGGGGCAGAATGGATGGGCAAGTGTTCATGAGAACCCAGGAGGGCGATGCTAAGGTGGGACGCAACTGGCTAACTACTGAAGCAGAGGAGTCCCAAAGGTGGGATGCATCTTAACCGTAACATCCCTTTAAAAAAGTTCTGTCAATTTGATAGGTTTTTATAAGTGAACATGTTTCATTGTGTTACATCGTTTTATATAATTTATTAATAATTCCTCTTTTCATATGTATGAAAACTAGAAACCTCCTTTAAGAAACATTTTTTGCAACACATACTTATGTCTGTCGTGATCAGCAACGCATGCTGGGGATGCAAATAATCATTCCATTTCCTTACGGCATAAGGCTCAACCATGACCCCAGCACAATCAAACCACCCCCATTATTCACTACACCTACCCTGCCTCCTAGCTCAGTGTCCACTATACCCTAATAATGTAACCAATAGCCAGTGCTCATGGTTTGCAGCCAGGGCCAGTCTCCAAATCCATGGGGCATGAGCTTCGGCCATGCCGCATTGCCCAATAAGCAAATCAGAGTACACATTTGAGTTTACCGAAGGCCGCGCCCACTACCTAGGCACCAAATGTATATCACTAGTTTTTCTACTTACATTCTAACACTTTAGAAAAATAAAAAACACAAGACATTTCCAAAAACATGCTTTCAGGTCCTTGCGAATGCTCATCGCGCAAGTTTGTTGTAATCTAGTCCACCACCTCAGGCTGTAATCGCAAGTAGAATATGTTTTCCCATTCAAACCTACCGCTTCAGCCATGCTGCATGCCCCAATAAGCAAATTACAATACACATTCCTCCTTGCTGGCAACCAGGCCCATTGCCAAGACACCAATGGTATATCACTGCTGTGTACTTATATTTTCAAACATGCTTTGAAGTTGTTGCTGAACCTCCTCACGCATATTTGCTACAATCCTATCCAGCACTTAAACCTGTACCCACAAGAAGATTTTTTTTCCCCATTCAAACCTATCCCAATTTTGGAAACCTTTACCACATAGCTGGTCTCTGGTTGCCATGCCCACTTTAACCCCATTGCTGGTCCCTCTTGGTCATGGCCAGTAGACAGATTGTCCGAGTCGTGGATCTGGCCACTGCCCATGGCCACAGGCTATACCTCAGTCACCAAAGGTATATCACTATTTTTTCTACCTACATCATGACACTTTCAAAAAATAAAACAGGCACACATTTGCAAAACCATGCTTTCAGGTCCTTCCCAATGCTGCTTACATGAGTTTGCTGCAAATACGCCATGTTTTATTTTTTGAGAAGTGTCAAAACGTACGTGCATAAAATAGTCATAACTTAGGCCCCACTTGACAAAATCCATTCAGACTTTGCACAAACATTCAAGGTTGGGTCTATAAAACGTTCTGAAAACCTTTGTCCACATTCGCCAAACGCCAACAAAGTTATAAGCCATTTAGAAATGGTGAGCCCGTCTCCAATTTTGCCCCCTCTTGACAATATCCCACCAAACTTTGCAAACACATTCATATCTAGGTCTAAAATCTTTATTGCAATCTTTTGGGCAGATTCGTCATATGGAACCACATTTATAAGCCTTTAAAATATTTTGGGACCCACCCCCAGCCCCCACTAATTTTGTTTTTGTTCACTCTTGACAGAACAGCACCACACTTTGCAGAACCATTCAGGGTCAGGTCTAGAAGACATTTCCCAGGTTTTATGCAGTTTCATTGAGTGGTGCCGAAGGTATAAGCCATCCAAAAACTGCTTAAGTAATGCAGAAATAGGCATATATTTCCCCGAACATCTCATGTTTGTGAACATCACAGGACTGCCACGGAAATCTGGACTGTTTGCGGACAAGGGAGTTGAAAAAACACACGTTTTTGGAGCTTTTTAAGGCCATGTACCGTCCCATCCCATCCTAATCACCACTCACCGCTCCAGAGATTGTTTCATTAGTAAGTGCAATGTTGTTTTTAATATGTTTTTACCACGCTGTCCGTGGACACCGGCGGCTGTCTGCGAATCCAACATGGCAGGCGTTTCCAAAAAATATGACTCACCTCACGCTTTTCACCATCCAAACAGCAGGCGCGTCCAATGTCTGTGGACATCACGCCACCCTCTGGGCCAATCGGAGGCCAGTCCACACACCGAACAGGGAAGGGAGTATGCGGACCAAACCCAGATCTCACCAATTTCTTTTGCCCGTTTAAAGAAAAAAAAAATAATAATTTTACTGGACTGATTTACAAAAGAATGCTTTTGGGACCAAGCCGCCTCTCCTGCTTCAAATTTGGTGAAAATCCATCCAGCGGTTTGGACTGTAGGCGTGAGAACATTTATTTTTCCATTACGTCTATGTGAAAAACCACAACCTTTGGGACCCCCCCCAAATAACCTTTCCCCCGCCCCCCCCCTGACAAAACCGCACCAGATTTTAAAAAAATAATCAATCTGACGGGGCCATATACTTATCTGCACGGTTTTGTAAGGATTCATCCTGGGGTGGGGGTTATAAGCCGCCCAAAAAGTGTTCTTCCTATGGATTGAGCAACAGAGCAATAACTAATCAGCCATTACCACAGGCTGTTCAATTTAAAAAACAATTTAAAAACATAAGTATCTAGGAGCCCTAGGGAGGGCTGCATGAGATGCCCCCCCCATCCATTTGGGGTGGGGGGGGGGGGGGAAGAGGACCACTACAAAACGTGGGGCAGGCCCCCCAATGGATGGGGCATCTGCCCCAAGGGAAGTTCGGTAAACAAAAAGAAAATTTGAAAATGGTAAGATGCATTTTAGGGGGGCTGAGGGGCACCCTAAACCACCAGGGAATGTTGTAATGGAAAGGGGTGGCCCTCTACCCCCACCCAAAGTGGAGTGGGGGCCATCTCATGCAGATATCTCTTGTAACTAAAGAGTTACAAGGGATTGAATGGAGACATACTGAAATCACCAAAAAAGGCCTGGTCACTGGGGGGAAATACCCATGGCAGTTAAGGGGTTAAAATAACCTTTTTTCTCGGTTTTGATTTATTTTTTGGAGCTTCTCGGTTTTTTTTCCTACAACTACTTAGAAATATTTTCACATGAACTCTACACCATTTTTACAGGAACTTTGAGTGCATTGTGACTGTTTTAGAGAAAGATTTGATTTCCAAAGTCAGTTAAAGTCATGCCAACACTCAAGGAATTGTGTGCACCATCCAGCACAATGTTCTCATTTGCTAAAGACGTCATCCCAACACCATTAAAAAAATGTACAAACCCATGTGTTTACAAAGCGCCTTCCTGCTTCTTGTTTGGGACAAAACACATTTGGTGCATCTCCATACCGCCATAGGATGCATGTGTGAAAAGATAATCTTTCCACGTTGAAATAGTTCCATTAATTTTTTAAAAAGGTAGCAGGCGCTCCTCTCCAGAAAAAACATGGCATAATAACCTGTTCTGAGATGAGAGTTTGCAGCACAAACTTTTTGCTCACTGTACCTTTCACAGATGGGAAATACCCATTTGCATATCAGTCTTTGTCCCGCCCACATGGGCAGTCCAGCACCGAAATGCTATGGCAATTCCTCTCTGAACAAGAGTACCACTAGCAACCCCATACACGTGTTTCAGCCTTGTTGGGCCTCATCAGTGAGGTGAAGCTGTGCCTCTCTGACCCTGAGTTACCTGGGGGCAACCAGACGTGGACTCCCTGCTCACTGTGCTAAGAGAGACAAAGCTTCACCTCACTGATGAGGCCCAACAAGGCTGAAACACGTGTATGGGGTTGCTTTTTTTGGTACTCTTGTTCAGAGAGGAATTGCCATAGCATTTCGGTGCTGGACTGCCCATGTGGGCGGACAAAGAACGATATGCAAATGGATATTTCCCATCTGTGAAAGATACAGTGAGCAAAAAGCGTGTGCTGCAAACTCTCATCTCAGAACAGGCTATGATGCCATGTTCTTTCTGGAGAGGAGCGCCTGCTACCTTTTTTGAAATACTTCCATTAACGCTTGCAGCCTATCTTTCCATTGACTGATTGATATTTTATTTTTATCGCGCTCGTACACAAGTGTTTCAGAGCGTAACAAGGCAAGGGAGGAGAGGGGAGGGGAACAGGGGAGAACAAAACAGCGATCTTACTAGGCCCAGTGACATTGAGAACGCGCAAGTGCATGGAAGAGAGGGGGGGAGGGGAAAAGTGCATGGAAGGGGGGAGAGGTGGTAAGTGCGAAGCAGAGGAGAAACAGATAAATAACAATAAATAAATAATGCTAGGTTTATTTTGCAATCAGCAAAGATATTGCACTAATGGAGCCCAACTTATGTCCTCTACAATGTACCAAAATCAAATCTGGACTTTGAAAAAAAGAGACATGCTTTTGCTAAATGCAAATAAACTCTCCCAGATTTGGCCAGGCACACTATACCAAGAAACCTCCACTCCCCCCAATCCAATGTTACCAGCAATGCCACACACTTCTGTGTGCCTTTTAAGATATCCCATCCAAGAATCTCCCACCAGCCACACAGTATATAAACCACAACCAGAACACCCCTTTGGTTAATCACCACAGTCCCCTTGCCATGCCAGCCCTCCTTAAAGACCCGGATGTGGCACGCCCTGTCCGCAGACTACTGCGCTATCAGAGGACCCCATAACACAGAGCAGCCTTTCTTCACTTTAATCTGTGTAGCACTCCCTCATTGGCTACCAAGCAGTCACACACCCATCCACCAATCGCATCCAAAAACTCTACATCTGTCATCTTAGTTCAACACTTCAGAATTACTGTTGAAATACACAGTACATGTCTCCTATTACTCACAAGCACCTGCATCAAAAACTACTATAAAAATCTCCAAGATTTCCATTTGCAGATTCAACCACATCTGCATCTCAAAGTACAGGTATGCTTATATTTTTTAAAATTATATTTCCAACCCATTTACAAATGCATATAAACAGGGTTCCTGCCACTTATCCTGCATTAACCTACTCAATCATACTCTTTTGTCCCACCTCCTGACATCAAGTGGCAGTTACTTACAATGCTTTCTGGTTACAATGTTTCCTTTTAATGAGCATTTTCATAACAGTTTAAAAATACATATTTGCAATTCCAGCAGCACTGTCTTTTTTATGAAAGAAAACATTAAAAACATTTCTACAGCATTTGTAAATGACAGATCCTGTGTGGAAGTTCAATATGTTGACAGTGCATGCATACTAGCTAATAAGACCCATTAAAATCTATCAAGTGCTTTTTTCTTTCATTCTGTCACTTTTAATACCACTTCTCCCACTAACAAAGTTACATTGAAACTCGCAATCCAAAGTCAAAACGAAAACTGTATGTATGTTACTACAGCAAGGCATCTACATGGAATGAAAAATGGCAAAATAAAATGTGTCTTCTTTATTTCAGCACCATTTCAAGTACAACTAAAAATGCATGTATACATTTACAGCAGTACTGTGTAATAAAAAAAAGAAATGAAAGAAAATGGAGAGGATTTGTGCAAAACTTTGAAATAATCAGTGTGTGAAATGTTATTAACTTTGACGCACATGCATACTTGCTAACATTCCCCTTTCTAATCCGTATGTGCTTATTGGCTCCTACATTTTTGTCTGCATTCTGGGACTTTAAGTGCACCTTTTCTAATGCAGAAAAGTGCACCACAACTCCCAAAAAAAAAAAAAACATTTAATAAGCAACTATACATTGGAATGCATCACATTGGCAAGTATGCATGTACTGACAACATAATAAACTTTCCCTCAAGTGCCACAAAAGTGTTCTACAAATATGTTCCATCTCCATTTCTTTTACGCAGTGATGCTATAGATCCACAAAACAATTTTTTTTTACTTCATGTACAGCCTCCCATCACAGGACCAACGGCCCCATTAGCAACAGAACCAGTGCTCCTGTGTCCCCATTCCCATACAGTCCTATGGTACTCCACAGGAATAGGTACTAAAATTTCACAGCACCTGACTTTCCAGGCCAAGGGGACTTGTAATGTCCTGGTGGCACCGGGAAGCCTGGTGACGAAAGATTATTAGCAATCTGGTGGCAACCCACCTACAGCCCCGGAAGGGTTATCACCATACTCGTAATGAGGCCCAATGTTGTTAACTTTCTTCCCAACTGCTCCTCCTACATTCATAAATAATGTCTTCTACTAAAATTACTTCACCATTAGTATATTTACCCACTAATTTTCTTCTTTTGCAATTGCAGTGAACAACAACCTCCAGGAAGACGACCTGAACAAAACTACTATTCACATCCTACAAATTAAGATCATTACTGTAGTAGTATTCTTTGTTACTCTTACAGTATAGTTTAGCCGCATAGTAGCCTACAAAATTCCTTTCAAAATCAACATTTATTTTGCTCTTGCTCACATGTACACTCTTTCTAGTCTCACCTAAACACCATTATTATAAAACCCACTATTATCCTGAAAATATCGTAATGTCCTGACTTATTCATTCACACTACCACTCTTACGCACTAACCCAAGCCCTTCACACATATATACACCCACACAGCTACTCTTACTATCTTCCCAACCACAACTATCAACCCATTACACAATCACACAGCCCTCTATTTATGTCTGCCATCATATTCACACACATTCACAATACACGCATAATATATATATATATATATATAGAACAACTTTCAAACCCACCCTTTTTCCGACAGAACAGAATGCCTTCTAAAAAGGAATTCCGTAGAAAACAAAGGAAGAACAGAGCAGATAAAAATAAAAGCATACCAAATACTCAAATCCACCTCTAGCAGAATGTATAGCAAATATTCAAACAAAACTGCTAACACAATCAGTCAACAAAACCAGCAAAACAACTAGGGCCCCCCCTCTTGCAAAAAAAAAAAAGTATAAACAAGAAAAAACTGCTAATGACCCTACCACTATAACAATGTTAAACGCAGCCACAGTTAAGGATTCTAAAAAAGTGTTCCACAGTTGAGCACATCATAATCTTATGAAAACAGTTGAAGTCAGTCTAGCCTTATAAATTACCACAGAAGACGAATCCTGGAAGCTCCAATTGACAGCACAATTTAGCTTAAAAGAAAATTGTTTATATTAATTTTAAACAGAATGAAACCACTAACAAAATTGATCAGTTAATTACAAAAAGTACTTCTCAACATGCACAATGTCAACATAGATACCTTTTCAAACTTCTGTGAAGGTGAATGGATTCACACAAGCAGAACATAGCCATATTTCAATGAAGAGGCTTATAAACAAGAACAGAAAAACCCAATTGCCACACATAGTAATGGGCGAGGGGATGAAATGGTAGAAAACGCCATTATGGCGCAAGAAACCCTTATCGAAATAAAATCCCCAACAAACTTTCAATCAACTGTTCCTTTCACCCAACCAATCCATCCAGTCTACAAATGGCCATGCAGCTGAATATGTAACATAAGCCAACAATCCTTTAAATCTTTACGACAATTCCTCAATCACTATGTGAAAGTAAGAGACACAATTAAGAGTAAAAACTTTAAACCATGGACTCCTGACCAGTGCGCATACACACTTGACTGCAAGGACATTCATAAGCCTGCATTTCGTGAACTGCTTGCAATGTTAGGAACACACCATTCCACTATACAGAATCTTCTAAAGAGACTGTAAAGTGCAAAATGTTTGCAACCTTTTAATAACATTCTCCTACATGGAACTGCCAATGAACTTCAACCGATGGAACACATCCAAAGTAATTATTTTGGAAGTGAAGACCACTTTGAAAATTCATTAACTTTAGAAAACATTGGTGTTTGGGAGGTGTTCACTAATCTTCTAACAAACACATACAAAAAAGAAATAGCAAAGTTTAAAAGCACATCTGCTGAAATACAAAACCAAGTATGTGTGTGTTGTAGATATGAATTACAAAATAGAAGACAATGAGGAATCACAATGGTTCCAATTAGCTTCATATTTTATAACCAAAAATAAATACTAAATAAGTGACCATTCAATACTTTGCACATACTGCAATACAAAGCATGATAATAACCAAATGCCATCACGTGCCGTCACTAATAACTTGGAAATATTCCCACTTCTAAAAGCTCTCCAACATCTTTATTTGTATGAGCATTATAATCCAAAGAGTACACCCATTTCAAGCTATAATACGCCTTCAATCCAAAACACCCAAATTGCCTCCTTCTGAATTATTAAAAAGGCATTTGTGGCAAAGTAGTATATTTGCCATTAGATACTGACCAAAAGGTAGAAACTCTAAGAGTGCAAAGGCCAATAGATCAATCTTTGATTACCCTAGTTAATGGTGTACCAACAAAAGACAGAAAAGGTTTTCCAACAACTAGTAGACTTCAAAAAAGTTAGAAAACCCTGACAATATCTAAAAGAAAACAATGGATACTACAAAGATATAAACCTATAAGAGAACTTAAGAGAAACCACAAATAATTCAGGATTCATCACCAACTGGCTAATTTGAACGTGTAGATCCTATTACTGCAGCCAATATTTTGGACCAGTATACAACGGCACTCCAAAGACACTATAGAGGATACATCCAAAAAGCATATGGGAGAAAAGTGGAGAAGCATGTTCCTTGCCTCTACTCTTTCCTACAGGAAAATGAGGAAGATATGATGAACGGTCCACACAAATAACAGCATCATAATATTGCTCTATACAACCCAGGATTCAGACAAAATGTAGAATACAAATTCCACCTCCTGTTCGAATGTGAACTAGCAACTCTGTTACAGAGTTTCACACACATTAAAAAAGGCTACAATTTCCTTTTAAACAGGTCTGCTACCGAACTGCTTCAAAAGATGAAAGACAAAGATGAAGTTTTGCAGTCAAATATCACAAACCTCTTGGCAAACATGCGTGGTACAAAAGAATACTGGTTCCGACGTCACGCTGATGTACCTTGTATGCCAAGAAACCTTGGTCCACCTACATGGTTTGTTACTTTAAGTTGTGCAGAATATGCAAGGGATGACTTGCACAACTTCTTACGCATAGCAAAACAAAATAAGGAATAGACATAAAAACACCAGGAGAACTCTGTTCTCTTGATGCTGCACTTCATCTGCAATAAAGGTACCCCTCCTCTGAGAGAAGTGGAACACTTCTTTTGGAGAAAAGAGTATCAAGAGTATCAATCGAGAGGTGCACCAGATATCCACATTATTTTGTGGATGAAAGATGCTCCTAAATTTGGTCATGACAGTGATGCCACTGTTTTGCAGTTTATTCACAAATACATATCCTGCAACATCCATTCAGAAACCACACATACTGATATATGTATCCAAATTTTACGCTTCCAAAAAAGGTTTGGCAAATACTGGCAACGCAGATATAAAGACAAAGGTAAATACTAAAACCAAATGTCGCTTTGGTTTCCCTAGACCACTTTCAGAAAAAGGACAACTAAAACAGCTTGATGTCTTCTGTTAGACACAGTGTGAAAGGCAAATAGTCTAAAAAGACATACAACATTAAAAGAAACAAAGCTTCAAAGTAAATCAATGACTACAATGCAATCATTGCCCTCTTGTGGAATGCAAAGAGATATACAATATATTGCAGACAATTCCACTGCTGTTGCAAGATATGTCACAGCCTATCTCACCAAAGCCGAGAAAACAGAGCTAAAAAGACCTCTGGGAGGACATTTAATCTGACAAAATAATGTCACAAAAAAAAAAATGCTCTCCCATAGAGAATGCGGATTCTACGAAGCTGCAGACTGTTTTATAGGCACAATCCTCCATGGCAAATCTGAACAGAGTCAGGTTAAGCCTTGGTCCAGCTGCATCCAGAAAAAGGGTGCTGAAATCTTACCAAGACATAGAAACAATAGCCAGAAATGATCCCAACAGCCAGGACATTTAAGAAAAAACTATTAGACACATAGTACTCAAAAAGAAGTACTGCTTTGGAAAACATGTGCCTATAACACATAGCCCAAAACTACTATTTCGAAAATAATGTCAAACCAGATGAAAAAAACTAGAATATATGTTTCAGCTTGTGAAGGAAGCCTTGTCAAACTTACCAAACCCAGCCTACTTAATCATATAATATTAGCATTTAAAACACAACATACAGAACTTTATTACATGGCCCTATTGCAACTCTTTAAAACCATGGAGAAAAGAAGTATTATTAGGCAGCCATGACTCATTTAAAGCGGTATTCAATGCAAATGAAAGCAGTATATGTCAATTTCAAGCAATACAATAAAATGTTGGACAATGGAACGCCAACACGAGGAACAAGTTCAAGCACAACAAGATGGAGACACTCCCGAGGGCAGTCAACCTTCTCTTACAGGAAGCCAAGAACGACTTGGAGAGCCACTCATTCTAAATGAAGCAGAAATAGATATTTTCTACTTCAGTCATGGCTATCAATATAAAAAGTGAAAAGAAAACTCATCAGTGCCGAAATCACAGCTAAATGATGAGCAACTTAGCATTTAATTAGAAGTCAGGGTCGGACTGGGACAAGAAATAGGCCCGGACACACAAGAAAAAGTGGCCCACCCCTCGCCTCACGACCCTTGACATCACCTGAAGTGATGTCATGTGACCCCCCCCTACAACATGGGAGGCGTTAGTTTACACCGACTACTGCTCCTTCCAGTAGAACACCAAAACAAATTAGACTACAAACTATCAGAAGAAGCGGCTACTGAAGTACGCAGAATTCTGAAACAAATGAAAATGCTCCTAATAGGAGGAGGTAAGCATTGTTTCCAACCCAATATTGGCTTTAATTCACCTCGGATTGCAAGAAGTCCTAAAAACGGACTACGAAGAACTCTTTGGAGGAAAACACATTATTGTTTTTGGTGATCTCCTACAGTTAACACCAGTGAAAGGTGAACCTATTTTTCAAACCTTAGGACACAAGCAGTCCCGCAACACACTTGGCAGCATAGGAAATGGCAACATTTCCAATACAGAGAACTAACTGAAAACATGCCATCAGTCTGCAGACCCCACCTTTACTAACATTTAAAAAAGCATTAGAACTGGTCTTCTTTTTATAGATTCACAATCCATCTTAAATAGTAGCCTCATACATGAGCTATATGGGTGCAACACATCTTCTCCTGATGTCATGGAACAATTAGTACAAAAACAAATGTAAAATGCCTGTCCTTAATGCCAGCCCTAGCAAGCTGTAATCAATTCAACGAGACAATGTTAAAAAAAGAAATGCAACCAATATTGCATATTAGCTCCACAGACAAACTGAAGTGCACAGCATGACACTCCCTATGTGTCAACAAGCAACAGCACGACTAAATAGCTTAGAAAAATGTATCTGCTACGCAGCTGGATTGGAGAAAATGTTAATGTGTTTAAACTGCAGAGTAATTCTGAAACGTAACCTTGACGTAGAGCAAGGTTTAGTCAATGGAGTAATTGGTACAGTTGTTGGATTCCAGGCGTATCCACATGACAACATTCAGTTTGTCAACATACACTTTGACAACCTTGCAGAAGTTAAAAGGATAGGACGCTTAACAGCACAATTAATTCTTTTCAAGGACATATGTTTATTTATATAGCGCCTAGACACAATGTGTTTTAAAGCGCATGTGTATGTACGCAGAAAACAATTCCCTGTCTCTTGCATATGCAGTCACTATTCACAAATCACAAGGTCGAACCCTAGATCAGGTATTGATTGACATTGGCAGCACTGTCTTTAAAAAAGGTATGAGTTATGTAGCACTTTCACGTGTACGTGCACTCTGACTATTTCAAGTCAATTTAGATGCAAACAAGTCAAAACTGACGTTCCATGCAGCCTAGATACAACAGACTATGTGCACTCTACACACCACATCTAGATATGTACACTGTTCCTCAAAAAGTTAAAGTTTCAAAGAGAACATTCATGCAAACAGAACTTATAAGAGATCTCCCAACAATACCACCAAATAAACAAAAAAACTGCTACTCCATCAAGCAGTACAACCACAAAACTATCTAGTGCAAAAGCAACTGCACATCCATCAGCAGATATAAAGAGAAATATTTATTCTTAAATTGTCCAACACAACCAGTGTAAATTGTTATGCAAATGTAGCAATCAATCTTCTGTTCCAATTGCCACCAACTGTTCAAAACATTTACTTGAACGGCTCAGACCAGTTGTGTTTGCAAATGCTCGTACTTCATAGAAATGCCACAAATAACCTTAACACTTACACTGTCTCAAGAATAAAGGCAAGAATTGGACTACTGTGTAGGAATGGTAAAATTCACCATAAACACACTAAGATCCACAAGAATTTCTAATGTACTTACTGCAAGTACTAGAAACAAAAAACATGCCTATAAATGAAATCTTCCATTGCAGTCTCTAGCTGCCATTCGCCCGAGAATCTAGCCACAACTCGTCCTGAACCTCCCAATTCAAATGACGTCTGCAGACATCGAAATGGACCACCAACCATATTTTTCACCCATGTAAATATCCCCATATCATCGATATTCCACTCCCACACCCTGACCAGCCCTCTTTCAGTCACCAAAGAACCCCAAATAAGTTCTCAAGCTGTCCGCCCAAGACTCTGTCCGTGGACTAACGCAGTGCCCTGGACTGCCGTGCCACTGTACGCTCTTTTTCCAGCTATACAAAGAGCCGCATATGACCTTTTTTCCAATAGTCCACTCTTCTCAGCCCCTCTTTCCAACACCAAATGACTCAAAGGGTGTTTGCGGTCAGTTGCGGCTGTCCGCGAATCCAACATGGTGGGCATTTTGGAAAATATGACGGGCCTCGCGCTTTTCCCCGTCCAATCGATGAGCGCATACAGAGTCCGCAAACATCACGCCGCCCTCTGGGCCAATCGTAAGCCTGCCCGTGGAGCGAACAAGGAAGTGGGTCAGCGGACTGAAACCAGATATCAGTAATTTATTTTTACCTACTTTTGAGCCATTTAAACAAAAATAATACTGGATGAATTACACCAAATTTACAAAAGCACGCCTTTGGGACCAAGCCGCCGCTCCAGCAGCAAATCTGGTGAAAATCCGTTCAGCGGTTTGGGCTGGAGACGGGAGCACAATTTTGGTTCCATTGCATCTTTGGTTTAAAAAAAAAATGTTGGGACCCCCCTCTTAATGAAACCTCACCAAAGCAGGATCAATCTGACAGGGCCATATACTTTTTTCGCAAAGTTTGGTGAGTATTTGTTTGGGGGTGCGGAGTTATAAGCCACCCAAAAAAGTGCTTTTCCAATCGGTTGAGCAACTTAACTATAACTACACACACACACACACACACACACAAACAGCCTGCCCAAGAAATATCCAACACCGTCGCAGACTTGAAAGAAAAATCTCGGCAATCCTTCTCGAAGGGTGCTGCAATGCAGTGCAAATATTTGAAATCTAAACAACATCAATACATTAGCTGGAGACAAGTACATCCATGGTCCAAACAAAGAAAGCCAGTGAAGCGGGTTATATATTGCCACACATTCCGTCTATCCTAGTAGTCAGGCATTTTCAAATCCCTAAAGCTCAATATTTTAGAAGGAAGGCAGAACCCTCACTTTCTATCACGTAAATTATAGGTCAAGTGACTCAAAATGAAATATACCATTTCCACAACAAATAAGAGCTCCATCTTCGAATAAGATAGCAGTTTAGCAGCCATAATGGAGTCAAATGAATTCACAATTATATACATGGTAAATAGTCACAAATACAATCAATCATAGGTGATTCTGGAAGGAGAGAACCGACAACAAAAATAGAACAGCAAAAATGTGCTAGCTAAAGTGCAAGTACAAACTAATTACTAATCACAGGTACCACCCACATGGAGTGTGAGGCCAGAGGAAGGCTAGTGGGACCAAATGAAGACTATTGGTAGAGCGTGTGCAGTGGTCATGGCATAAGGACAAGGCCAATGGGCCCTGAGGAAACTAAGGTATAATAAAAACCTTGAAATTCAATTAAAAACCATTTGTTAAGAAAGAGTTAAGGTGATCAGATGTTATGCAACAAAACCTCTGAAATTCAGCACTCGCATTTCAATAAAGTCCACCTCGGAGAACAAAAATATGTCACACGTACCAAACTGTGATAAGGGGCACGGGCCAGGGAGGAAAAAAAAAAAGCAGTTGAGGGGAGTGGAAGGACCACAGAAAGAGGAGGGGGGGGGCACTTGGCAAGTGCCTATAAGGACAGGAAAGTAGGGTTTGCAAGCATTATCGGGGGAATACAGGGAAAAATATATATCCATCTATCTTGCACAGGAAATCCTATGGGCATGGTTAGCTCAATGCTGCTGTATGTGTGGTTTGTTGGGAATATCAGGGGAAATCGCACAGGGAGGAGTGAGTGAGAAACTAAGTTATTTTACACCTGCTTTGATTACATCTTCTAGGCAGGGGATAAGGACAACTACGAGGACGACACGCAGGTAATACTCCCACTAACTGGGACCTATGAAGAAGATGCGACAGCCCTAGCCAAAATCTATACAGCCATCCAAACCTGGATGGCTGCCAATGGCCTCTGTCTAAACGGGGACAAAACAGAGATCCTCCTACTAGGTACTCGCAAAACTCTTAAACTCCCACCGCAATATAAAACCTTCAACATTGACAACTCCACCATCACAGTTTCCAAGACCGTCAAAACCTTAGGTGTCTACCTAGACACCTCACTATCAATGTCCCGACATGTCAACGCCATAGCCTCCTCTGCAGCACTCACCAACAAAGTGATCAACGCAGTCAAGCCCTTTCTCTCCACCAAAAACTGCCTATCCATCGCCAGAGCCACAGTAGGCACCAAATTGGATTACTGCAAAAAACTCAGTCACGCAAAATAACGCACTCCGGCAGCGCCAACCATCCCAAAAAGGGAACATATCCCTCAAGCCAGTAAAGAAGCCCATTGGCTACCGGTAAAAGAACGTATACTCTTTAAAGCCATGGCCATCACACATATTTGCCTCCCATCAGAAGCCCCACCCTACCTTTCTGAAAGAATCACCCTCAATTCTTCAAACAGACCCACCAGATCCCACCTCTCCAATCAGATAGATGTACCTACTTTCAAAAGAACCAAACGGGAGGATCTAGCTTCCAACACCTCGCACCTAAAAATTGGAATGCCTTGCCAACCACACTTAGGAATGAAAAATCATACACCACCTTCCGCAAAACCCTAAAAACCCTGCTGTTCTGCTAAATGTACACAATTAACCTGCATAGTCATGCTATTGCACTGCAACCATAGCAAAAGCATAACACACCTCTTTCTGTGCCATCATTTCATTCCTGTCTTTACTACTGTGTTCAATACTGTATATATTTCTGTAACCGACTGTTTCATGTTACTTATGTAAGTTCAAGCTCGCTGTAACAGCGCCATGATGCCCCAGGGCCGCTTGTGCGCTTTATAAATGCAAATAAATAAAAAAAATTATAATGGATCTCTGTGCCCAAGGGCATGGCTAGTGGGACCCAAAGAAACCTATTGATGCAACATGTACAGTGGCCACGGCTGAAGGCCATTGCTAGTGTGCTTGAAGAAACTATAGCATTACAAAGCCCTTGAAATTAAGTGAAAATACTTTAGTTAGGAGAGAGTTATAGTCATCAGATTTGGCGTTAAAAATACAGAGTAACAAAACATTGGAAATTCAGTGAAAAAAAACATATGAAGAGAGTGGTAAGGTGATCAGAATTAATGCTACAAATCCCCTGAAATCAGCGATCGTATTTCGAGCAAGTCCACCATTTTTTTTTTTTTAAAAAGGAAAAAAACTTTAGTTGCATGGACGTTAAGATGAGAACTTAATGCAACAAAACCCCTAAAATTTAGCTAATACCACCTTATCTCTGCACCCCCGCTGCACAGCCTATGACCACAATAATGACATCACAGATCACATCACTGATGGCGATGACATCACTAATTGCATGTTCTACGAGAACACGGATGACCTAAATCCCAGTACTGTGACAACATTGAATATAACTTATTACATCAATAATGGAATTAGACATAAGGGAGTAGTATCTTACCTGCAACTCCATTTCTCCAGTGTCGGTATCTTTCATTGATCCACATGCTGTGAATATTTCCCGTTGTCAGGCTGGGAATCCCCAGTTACTTTGAGTAATTTTCCTATGGGAAAAGCTGACACATTGAGTGTCCAATCGACGTTGTGGGTGCTTTTAATCCCCACTAATAGGATGTCACATGTATAGCTCCGCCCCAGCAGCTTCCCCTCAGATTTTAACCACTCCACCTGGAGGATAACCCCCTGTAGAGGATGTTTGCTTGTGGGGGTAGGCCGGAGGGCGCATGTGAATCGATGAAAGATACCAACGCTGGAGAAATGGAGTTGCATTTAAGAAACTACTCCAGTCTCCAGCATTGGATATTTCATGGATTCACATGCTTTGAATAGATTTTATAGCAGTGTACATGTTATGAGATAAACCAGGCAAACAAAGTTTCGAAACCTTTAAATTTTTCTGCGCTCATGCGCGAAGTATACATAAGAAAGTACAAGAAAATACCCTGGAAGCTGCGGGGCTTACCTTACTGGAACAGCCGTTAAAGGACTGCCTGTCCCATCTGCACATCTTTAGCGTGCTGCTGTTGAAAGCAGTAGTGCCTGGTAAATGTGTGAGGCACTGCCCATGTTGTCGCCTGGAAAATGTCTTTGATGGGCATGGTGATCCTCTTCTCCTTGGAAATCGAGATTGCGGCCAAGTGCACCTTTATAGAGGAGACTGCTAGACCTTCTTTTGCCAATTTGGGCAGGTAGGCAAGAACCGGTTGGGGTTTTATGGCCAGTGGTTGAAGGTTGGGCTGCTGTGTACACCATGTACAGAACCTTTTCAATTTGTGGGTGTAGAAAAAGTTAGTGGACGGAGGCCTAGCCGCAGCTAAAATGCGCTGGCAGTCTTGCAGGATTTTTAAGCAGCCGAATTCTGCGTTCTCAGGAGCCATGCTGTTAATTTGAGGCAGCCCGGGTCGTCATGTAGAATCACCCAGTCATTCTACGATAGGAAATTGGCGCGAGATCCTAGATGGATTGGATTATCCACCACCAGTTGAAGGAGGTCCGAGAACCAAGTTTGTCTGGGCCAGTACGGTGCTATCAGAATTATTTTTCTGTGGCATCCGAGTATCATTTGGATTGTTTTCCTGAAGAATGCATTCCATTGAGAGTCGGGATGTGGGATCCTGCTCGCAAATATCTTTCACTGCTTGTTGCTCTGAATGGCGAAGAGGTCTAGAGGAGGATGACCCCATGTCGAGAAGATTTTGGGTACTTGGTTGTTGTGTAGTTGCCATTCGTGGGACTGCAACAAATCCCTGCTGAGGGTATCTGGTTGTTTGTGCATCACCGGGAGATGGAAGACTTGCAGCAGAATGTTGTGAATGGACCAGTGCCAAATGGTCTGTGCTTCTTGGGACAGGGTGTTCGACCTCCATCGTTGGAGAGGAACTTCTCCACAAGTCTGATGCGGTTTTAGTCGACAGGCATGAGCCTTTATCCCTCTGTTTTTCCGATGGCGTCTTCGTCGACAGGAACTTGGACATGTGCTTAGACCCAGTATGGGACCCCTCACTGCTACCTGGTGTTTTTTTTTTTTACAGGAGGGAAGCTTTTGGCCTCATCGCAGCTCATTGAGGGTATGCTCCTTCATTAAGCCAACAAATGAGGCAACTGTTTCTGTCTTTAAGGGTTTTTTGTTAAAAACCCTGGCAGATCCCACATTCCTCCGGGGAATGGTTAAGTAGAGGCAGTAAAGACAATCTGAATGCCAGTCACCTTCATACATGTGTTTTAGCTGCAGGTGTCACAAGGCCTGAACAAGGACTCTCGGTCCAGAGGTCTTCATGGTCGTAAACGGGATCGTAGAGGAGTCGTCGGTTGCTCCAGTTGGAGGATAAACTGAAGAAATGTTAATTCTGTGAAAAATTATATTTTCTGTCAGGAGAGAAGAACTCGAGGAATCCCACCAGTTTGTAACACGGTTGAAATCTGAGGGAAAGCTACTGGGGCGGAGCTATACACTCGACGTCATATTGGTGGGGACCAAAAGCACCCAATACTCTTCGATGGGACACTCAAGGTGTTTACCATAGGACAATTACTAAATCAAAGTAACCAGGGATTCCCAGCCTGACAATGTGGAATATTTACAACATGTGAATCCATGAAAGATCCAATGCTGGAGAACATCATTTATAAAAGTTAGCTCATAAAAAGTTTGCGTACCATAATAACAATTTAGGCCATGGACTTGCCATGACAAAGCCAGTACCAAAGGCCATAGCTAGTGGTCGGTTAGTGTTAAAAAAATACCAATGTGCACAGTTAAAAGACATGTCTAGTAGCCCATCACCGTTTTAAAATATACATTGGGCAACATTGAAAGCTGTAGTCAGTAGCCATGGCTAAAGGCCATAGCTAGTGCCCATTAATATGTTAGAATACACAGTCGGCACAGCCAAAGGCTGTGGCCACTGGCTAGTACTGTGAGGAGGACCATGGCTAGTGGCCGGTTAGTGTATATAATATTATATATAGTGGGCACGGCCGATGGCCATTGGTTATTTCATTTTTTTAATTTTAAAATATACAGTGGACATGGCCAAAAGATGTACAGACTGCTCAATATCAAAGGCAATGGCTCGTAGCCCATTTATATGTTAGAATATATAGTGGGCACAGCAAAGATAGTGGCCATTATCGTGCTAAGTCCATGGCTAATCAGTGTATATAATAATATACAGCAGATACAGTTGAAAGCTGTATCCACTGGTAAAGGCTAACATCTACAGTTGGTAGCCTGTTAAGTGTTTACAAATATTCAGTGCACATGGCTGAAGGTTGTGACCACTGTCCATACCTGAAGGCCATGACTAGTACCCATTCATGTGTTTAAATATATTCGGCCATGCACACTGACTATGCTAGAAGGCCATGCTTACTGCCAGTTACTGACATAATGTAGTTAGTGGTGTGATCTGGGATGTCATCATTGTGGTCAGATTAGGTGGCTTTAGCGGAATTTCAGGGGTTTTGTTGCATAGGTTCTCACCTTCAAGTGTTTTGTTATTCTATAGATTTTTCGAATGCTTCCAGACCACTAAAATGGTCTTTGGCCATGGTCAGAGGGTAAGGGTTTTGGCTATGCCCACTGTCCATTTTAAAATGCTACTAGACCACTAGCCATGGACTCCGGATTGTAGGCTTTGAAAACGCAGAATATTTAGGCACTGTGCAGTGAGATTAAATTATTTGCCATGTAGCACACACTTTGTTTAAGCAGCATGCTCCAAGCGGTATATTCCTTTTCAGCACGGGGCGATTTGGCACGCCCATTCCACCACAGCACCCAATTTGGTGCACACTTTTTGGCACAAAAGCCATTCTGCCACTGTTATTTTGGCACAAGGGATGTTTGAAATTGGCTGATATGGCAGCCAGGTCTAAACGCTCTCATGCAAAATAAGATCATAGGACTGCACTGCATCAAACCTCGTCGCCTACCAGTTGCGTTGCTTTTCTTTCAATTCAATTAGTTTTTAAAAAACATTCAGCCTTGAACCATGGTCTGCCAGAGTTTAAGGCCTAGTATTTAACCACTAGGGAACAATGGATGTGTGCTTCATGGGGCATACATGTCATACTTAACCTATGATTTCATATGTTCAATGATAAAAGGCTGGGTATGAAACTTGTGAGAATCCAAACAATAACATTGTTGTAGCATAATGGTTAAGTTCTGCATCTCAAATTCCTTCTGGACAGGGTTCTCCAATTTCAGTATAAATATGATTGTTTATTTTCTGTTTTATAATGTTACCCAGAGATGGTGTAGTCCTCTTTTTGAATATATGCGCAGTGTAAGGGGTAATGTGTGGTGTGAGGGTGTGCAGGCAACGTGTGTTTGATGTGAGTATGTGTGTCATGGTGTGAAGTTGTTTGTGAGGGATTGTGCATTTGCACCCGTGTATGCATGTGAGCATTTTAACACGTGAAGTGTGTGAAGTGTGCGCGCACACGTCTCCATGTAATTCGGAAGATGCCCATCCAGTTCTCGTTTTTTGTGCATTTTGTGACTTGTAGTTTTGTCCATCAAGTGTCCTGTAAGTCCCAAAATGCAAAGTAAAAAGGAAATCTGAATAATGATCTTACAAAGAACAAGGGACGTGTGGCAGAACACAAAATATACAAGAGAAATAACTTGGGTATATTCACAATTTCTCCTGCACCACTATTTGTTTAAGTTGAATGGCAGTAGGGGATCTGTAAATTATTGAAGGAGGAGGTACATAGAGTAGCACCAAAGGAGGGTGGTGGGGGGGAGGGGCGGGTTAGTAAAATGTGTGTTTTCTTAGCTGGCGAAAGTGAGAATAAGGGGCTGGAGAAGAGCAATGTCTACTTGCCCCTGCCGTTTTCCAGGCATAAAAGTAACGCAATATATTAAAGGGAATAACGGGACTGTGTGGCAAGCCCTCCATTGAGCTGCAAAGAAAGTCTTGTTTGCACTGGCTCACATGCAATGAAGACGCGCAACTATTATTAACCCATTAGTAGTGCAGCTCAATAGACCACCTTAGAATCATGCAGAGATTGGGTGAACGTTTCCATAAAAGGAGGCCACATGGATCAAAAGCATGCCAGTTAGACTACAAAGTACATCACAGAGTGTTTAACAAAATATACTGTTTTAAATAAACATTGTTTTAAAGTCTTGATCCCTGGTCTGCCAGAGTTCAAGGACCAGCATTCAACCACTTTTCCACAATGGCTTAGTGCTTCGATTGATTGAGGGATTTATATTGCACACGCAACAAACCTAATCGAATCCAGGCGCAGTTTACATACATCATAATATGAATAACCCATCATCAATCATATCGACAGTGACCTACAATAGTAAAAGGTGCATACATTTCATACTTGGCCAACAATTCAATTCGTCCAATTGTAAAAGGCCAAGAAGGATAGTTGTGAGAATTCAAACAATAATGTCACTGTAGCATAATGGTCAAGTTCTGCGTCTCGAAGTCCTGCAGGCCACGGTTCTCGAAGGCAGTGTTCAGCATAAATGTGTTTTTATTTCGTTTTATAATGTTGCCCAGAAATGGTGTAATAAATGTTCTATTCCGTTTTATAATGTTGCAGTAAATAAATGTGCTTCTTGTGTAATACGTGTTCACTTCTGCAACAGTGCAATACATGTCCCATCCTGTTTCACAATGTAAATAAATGTTTTTCACGTTTAATCCATATTACAAAATGCAAAGGGCCTGCAGGTTCATGCCAATTGCGACCTCTCACACCAAAACATCCTTGCGCCGAGATATACAAAAAGCGAAGTGCTTGCAGGTTCATGCCACGCCAATTGCGACCTCTCACACCAAAACATCCGTGCACCGAAAGGTCCCTACGCCCAACTGGCTGCGTATAACTGGGCGCACCCAAACGGGACCTGCAGAAAAACGGCTGCGCCACAATGGCGAGCACGTAACTGGCAGTGCCGAAATGTCCTGTCCCACGCACCAATCCCCCTGTGTTATGTCCGGTCTCTTGGGATGGTGCGATGTGTCACAACAGTCACCAACTAGCCACATTTAAGCAGCACGGAAACGGGAAAAGAAATGACCGGCTCCAAGAATAGCATATGGCCAAATATTTTCTACACATGCAGGGAAAATCAAAAGCTGGCACCAATGAATGTAGGCACAGTACTGCTTAGCTTCAAAGTGAGGAAGGGGCCAGCCCCCTCAGGCCATATTGCTCTAAGTGGTGTTGTAACTTTGCCTCACTTAATAGGCACTATGGCCTTAGGGGACTGGGCTTTTCCTCACTTTGAAGCTAAGCATGGTCGGTTCTTGTTACTGCATGGATGGGAAAACCAGGTCACCATGGATTTTTCCACACTCAATTTCACTGTAAAAACATTTTTTTGTTATTATTTATAAAACATTGCAGGGTTGGAGAACTCCCAGTGTTTTTAGTTAAGGTACCTTTGTGATTAAATGATTTGCAGAGGATCACACACTTTGGTTAAGCAACGTGCTACAATCCCTTGTTTTATGGCCGGTCTCTTGGCGACTGTTGCTATACATCGCACGACCATTTAAGCAGCATGGAAAAGGGTAAAATCAGCTGCAAAAAGAACATATGCCCAGGTACTTTTGCCCCATAGCAAAAATCAAAAGCTGGCACCCATGAATATACGCACAGCTAGTGACCATACATTTTAAAGTGATATATACAAATGTAGTTCCATTGACCTTCTCCTTAGAAGAAAGTTTGCAAGACAATATAGCATTGGACTTTTTTTTTTTAAGTAATGAACACCAGAAAAATAAACAGAGGAAATATTCCAATAAATGTCCTGTCAAAGTAGAAAAGGTGCTCACCTTTTAAACCCAGCAAGCTGTAGTGAAATTTTCCATGGAAAACAAAATCCCAATATGAAGCAAGTGCTTGGGGTCATGTGGGTAAGCATCTGCACTGGGAACATGACAACCCAAGTAAAACCCGGGTATCGAAATACTTGACAAAGCTCACCAACCTCAAAAAACCCAAGGGGTTGCCTCTGCCCTTTAAAAGTAAGTTATGCTGTCCACCCAGAGTGTCCTTTACTGGTGCCCTGAAAAGCAGCCACAATCAGGGGGAAATAACTGCACCAGTGTCCAAAACTGCAAACTCTCTTATCACATTGTGGGCAAAAACTCACAACTTACTAGCCGTCTCACGATTTCCCCTCCTCACCCCCTATGTCTGGCTTGCTGCTTTATAAAGCCAACTTTAAAAGTACACACCCCACAGTGTCAGTCAAATGTATAAATCCTTATTGAACTTGTAAGGCAAAAAGTGGACAATCGTGGCATTATCTCCCCCCCACCCCTATCTTCACTCTGAGATTATACATATCAGAATGCAATTCAGTAAAAGGCAAAAAAATTGTCTCTCCAAGCAAAACTTTCAAGGACTGACAGTAGCATGGTTTAAAAAACATTATTCATATGTCCATTCGGTCACCCATCCATGCAGTAACCGGGACTGACCCTGCTTAACTTCAAAGCAAGGAAAGGACCGACCCGCTCCTCAAATTGGTCTTGTAAGATTGGCTCATTTATCTGGCAACATGGCCCTTCGTCACTATGAAGCTAAGCAGAGTCTGTCCTGGTTCCTGCATGGATGGAAGACCTGGATGACAATCGAGTTACTGGCCATGGGCAGTTATTTTTCACTCCGAACATCACTATAGCTGTAAAAATACCCTAAAAAATAAATAAATAATAAAAGAAATATAACCGCAGGTACTGAACTACACATAGCCGAGGACATCAGTAGTCCTTTGTAGCCTCAAATATAGCCACAAATATCGGCAAAATGTCTGACCCCCCCCCCCCAGCAACACATCAAGTGCCCCCCCCCATCCTTACCAGCTCCTCCCACTCCCCAGATGGCCTCCTCGCTTCCCCTGTCTTCTCCCCTTCACCCCAGAACACACCCTGCTTCTGTGACACAGTTTGCTTTCCTCATCCTTACCAGCTCCCCCCACTCCCCAGATGGCCTCCTCGCTTCCCCTGCCTTCTCCCTTTCACCCCAGAACACACGCTGCTTCTGTGACGCAGTTTGCTTTCAGATGTCAGCTATCCAAGGCTACAGAAAGCTTTGTACTGTAAACACAGCTCTTTGACTCCCTCCAACTCCCAAATTTCACTCAGTGCCCCTAGACATCTCCCCACATCTATCCTGATGGCATTTGTATGTTTGTGACCTGCAAATAGCTTTTTAACTGTTACATTTTCCCATAACGTCGCCTATAGCCGCAAATACCTCTCGCATAGAGAGAAAAACAAGATGGCAGTCGTTTCATTTCTGAAAACAATGATCCTGCAATGCACCATGGGAGATTGCTATTGGGGGGGCGGTGGGAGGGGTTGGCACCCCCTTCTCCATCAAATACTGCACGGAATAACCCCAAACCAAGCAAAGCACGTTTTTGAACGCTTCGTGCCCAAGTTGTTTCATAGCTGGTCCAAATCCGTCCAGCAGTTTGGGCTTTAACAGAAATGAACCTTTTTTCACCAATGGGAAATTGAATGGGAAGTAGGCCACACTTTTGGAAAAATAAAATTTTGACGCTTAATAGCTTTATTATTTTTTCATGAAACTCTGCAAAACTTTGCAGTCTGGGGGGCACAGACTTTTTTCTGAAATTTCTGTGAAATCCGTTACTTAAATCAAATGTTAATAACAATAGAATTTTGAGAGATTCCTATGTGTCTACTACTCACCTCAACTATAGGGTGGCTATCGCCGCCCTATAGAATATATAATTTTGTTTGTATATAAACAAGATCATAGAGGGACTTGTGACTGGCTGTCTTGACGCACCCAAATTAGGCTCAGACAAGTTTCTGGCACTATTCTATGCCGACGATGCCATGATTTTATCAACCTCCCCTATTCGATTGAAACACAATTTGAAGCTCTTTTTAGAGAAATGCAAGGAACTCTGTGGAGCTCAATATGGAGAAGACCAAAGTAAAGGTGTTTGCCCAGAAATCCTCAAAAAAGTGTAACCTGGCAATAGAAGTTAAGAGGTGTGTGTTGGAGCAAGTCTGCCCATATGGCTATTTGGGGACAAGGTTCTCGGAAGATCTGAGATGAGCGGCCCAAATCACAAAGGCAGTGGCTACACTTGAAAAATACAGCAGGGGGAGGGGGGTATGTCATTTTCAACACAGCCACGGCAGAAGAGCAATTTCACCAGCAATTCAGCTTTATAAAACCTAAGAACTAGCAGCCACAATGTACGGTGCAGAGCTGTGGGCAGTAACTGAAGCCCCAGCACTAAAACGGCAGATGACAATTTCCTTAGAGCACCCAAAAGTGCACCCATCGCTAGCCTTCACTGGGAATGTGATCTAAAATCAATTTATGAGGTGCTGGAGACAAAACCACTACTGTATTGGTGTAGATTATGGAGTACCCCGGAACTTGAATTTTACAGAAATGCACTTAGAGGTCTGCTAGATGTTCCCGGCTCAGGCTCCTTGCCTTGGTTGAGATTTGTACACAGAGGACTAGAAGAGTTGGATATGGCAGGCTTCTGGCTCGCTCCACAGAGTATGCCATCTGATGTGAAATCAAGGGTCAAGTTAATTTGCTGTATTGCGTTAAATAATGGCAGGAAAAAGGCAGGTCGTACACTAAGCACAGGCACTTTATTCCTGGATCTGAAACTAAGGGAAGGGTTTGAATAATATCTGGATTGGGTAGGCCCCGACTATGCTCGGTCATTATTCATCCAGCTGCAGAACAACTTTCTAAAATGTGCGCTATTTAAGCCCTTCCAAACCTGACACAAGTGGCATTCACATGGCACAGTGTCATAATTCACTTCAATGGGCCCAAGGTAACAACCAACCTCTGGTGTACCACAATTGCTCATTTAATGAACAGCTTACCTCTTTAGCCAGAAGCGTGCAGTGCTAGATAATGAAACTGTATACGAATAAGAATTTCACCTCGACACCTGCAAAACACAAAACGGCCTATTTAAGGATAGCAGGCTTGTTTTCGTGGTGGTGGCAGACGACTAGCTAACAGAATAGCATGCGATTAATTTCACAAACTCTGCTCGTGGTGACTGACAAGAAGGAAAGACGAACTGCAACATCTGAAGATGGTGCTTCGGAGACTTCAACAACATGGAATAAAATCTGAACGGCTATTAAAAGAAACTTTTTCCACGTGCCTTTTTCGCTTGATGTCATTGCTCAAATTGCGAAAGGTTTTCAAAGAAAGCCACTATTTGTCTTTGAAACCCGGACCATATCAGTTCAGATGTATTTCTCTAAAGAGAAGGTGGCTTTCTTAGGACTGCACACTATTCAACTCTTTGTACCTGTACCCACGGAAATGAAACAAATATGGTAAACAAACAGTGTTCTTTTACTGTGCATCTACTTTCAGAGGAGTGTACGGGTCTTCAAAAGCTAAACAACTGAAATTAACAAATATGCTAAACTGGTACAGTGCAATTTAATGAATGCTATCAGATATTGGATTTTTGTGTTAGCAACTTGAAAAAGCGGGGCATTACCAAACCCGAGCCCCCACTCGGTCCATGATCTGAAGCGCACTTTCCCATTGAGGCCTTGCTCAAGTGCAGAATCCAGAGACAGCAAAAATAAACACCAGATGAGACAGAAGCAATACAACGCGGACAATGTCAGGTTGTAAGGAACTAGGGACAGGTGTATAAAACTTGCCCACGGGCATGAAGGTCAGTCCCCTGCATGCACTTAGCACAACATTTTATGTCAGCAAGAGTTAATTATCACTTGCTAGTGGCAAATGTACGTTTTGTGGTCTGAGCTGTATCCGTGAAAAATAACAAAATTCGTTAATTTACAATGGAGGCAGCGGGGTGTGACATAATGGTCCTCTTCAATCCTCTCCGAGGAATATTAGTTTTTGGCAACCTGAGCCAACCAACTATGAAGTGGCCACAATGAGGCATATCAGCGCTAAATAAAACATCTACAATGCTAAAATGTTTTACCTGCATGCTTAAACATATTGAACTCCTGTTTTAACACATTCCTGTTGAAGTGTACCCTCTGAAGCAATTTTCACTGAAAGGACCCCATCTTCAAAGGGTAGAATTCTGTCAGACTCAGGATAGGCCTTGCATTAGGACAGCTGTAATGCTTGCACAATGGCAATCTAACAAAGACGCAAGACTTAATTTCAGGAAGAACACAGTGACGCGTCCACCTGGGCATGTGGAAGTAGGTACTGCACATCCAACCCGGCGAGCATGCTCAGTAAAGCCCAAGTTCATGCACACACACTGCCCCTAAAGCAGGACCATTTTCACTTTTTCCAGGGGAAAAACATAGGTTTGTAGTGCTTGTGCACTGCATTTAACAAACCTAAACTTTAAAAGGTGGGGCCCTTGTCTCAATAAGTAGCATACAGTGGATGGGAGGAAAAAAACTTCCTACTTTCCTTTCCCCAACATTATGGAGTGCATAATGTAGCAGAAGCCTCTCATTCCCCTTACCCATACTATGTTTTATCAGATCAACGCATAAAATAAGCAGTGATGCATAGCAATTTGCTATGCAATTCTGTAGGTTTACTAATTAAATTGGCACATGTGTCGCAAAGCTAGCTATTTAAGAGAACCCTGTTCAATGAAAGCATAGCTCGGCCTTCTTTCCTCTTATCTTCAGGGCTCATTCCAAAGTCCTTTCTCTGTTCACTACAAGTTTAAAGGGTCTAATGTAGAAAAGTGCAGCACTAATTACTTGTACGTTCTTCAGTGCTAAAGGCCTTTGTGGGAGTGCTAGGCAGGTTTTTGTTTTCTTTCTTTTACTAAGCAAACTATAATCTGTTTGGCAAAGATTTGTCTTGCAATTCCATTCCTAAACATTTGAGTTGTTAGATAACAGTATTGCTACTGTAAAACACTGCTTTCCCTCCATGCATTGCAGTTAAGCGTAGGTTAGTGTATCTAAATCTCATAGGGTCAACTATATTTAATTTTGTAGGGGAAGATACATGATAATGAAGAGTGAACACTTGAAAATGAACATCACATGGCCAAAACACTTGATGGCAAACCTCGTTCTGTAACTTGCTGGTTGCATGCATCATGCAACTGCTGCTCATGAGCAAGTCCCATGCTCCCCGACATATCTGATTGCAGCAAACGAGAATATTCCAACTAGTTTGCCTAGTTCTCTGCCTGCTACGCCATCCACTCTACCGAGTGTCTTACTTTCATTCCCCTTATATATTGGATATACTAAACTAATGTTTACACAAAGTAGTGATCAAACGTTCCATCCAGTCTGTAGATCTACTGCACTAACATACACTGTAGTTAGCCTACAGAGGTCGCTTTGCTCTAGTATTGCATTATATATTAGCATATGTGTGAGCAAGCTAGCCAAACTGCTTTCAGAGCCTTATCATATCCATCTATTTGTCTCCATTCATGCGGCTAACCTTTTAAATTTTACAGACATCCATCCAGGGCTTGTAAAGTCACTGCACCCACTTACATAGTTCAGTAGATTTTATGAAGGGCGGCACCATTTGCAAAGGATGTTTGAAACTTTTAACATTTACTTTATTTGCAGTAAATGTCAAATAAAGGTTTAACTGTGCATGACTGGCCTCTGGGTGGCAGCAGGGTCCCAAACATCAAGTAGGTTTGTGGTGACATGCACCATTTTACAGAAAGCCTATGGGTCGAGTGCATTTCTCTTAGGTTGAGTAGGTAAACTAAAATATTCTACCAGCAGGTCTAGTGGAATTTTAAAGAATTTGAAATGCCTAATGTTGTACTTCAGCGGTACACAAAACTGCTGTATTCTTACGTATTTTATGTCTTGGGTACAAATAACTTCTGGTGACATTAAAAATATTAGTACAAGATTGCTAATCAAATGGGTTTGTTTGTTTGCTAATCAAGAACATTTTCATTAGCAAACTCTACTTATCAATTTAGGAAATCTCATTTATGCTTTGCAGAATAAACGGGAGATGGGCGAGAAGGCAGACAGCCATCACCTGGCCCACTCCCCACAACCCACTCATAGGACCTTGAGGGAAAATAACTTCTAGTGCCCACCTTTCGACCTTCAGTTTAATGGACCATGTAACCTTGGATGGGGAAGCCACCTAGTTCATTCTACTGGCCTTAACATTAGATGCATGCCAGGGTCACGCGGGCAACATACAAGAAATAGGTCTATGCTCTTGAGTGCAGAGAAATGTTCTCCTCAGGACGCCAGGCTATGACGACTGGGCTGTTTCTGGACAACTCTGATTTTTACATGCCTATCCATGCATCCCAACAGTTCGTATGATTGAAAAAGCATTTAGGGAAGTGGTTTAAAGATGGTCGAGTCAGCATACACACACCATCGCTTAGGCACCTAAATCTGTTTCCGCAGTGTGGGTCAGATTCGCCTGCCTCGGGATTCCCAGCAAGAATCTCGTCCAGCTGATCCTTATGTTTATTATGGTCTATCTTGAATGAAATGGATTAGAAGAACCCGCTGTCACATGGCCGGGGCAATACACAGATACTCATAGCGGAATATTGTTAAAGAGGTTTTATTAGGCAACAGTAAAACAAAACTAGTGCATGGAAACAAAGGTTTTTGGGAAACTTAGTACTTGAACTCAGGATTATATATGAAGGACAGCAACCAAAGAAGCATTCAGAACATTCCAGACCGGAAGATACCTTCCTTAGTTTGCTCTAACACTCAGTCCCTATCCCTTCTTGTTGGAAACACCAGGCTGCTCAGCCTCTCTCAGAATTCAGGGCTTCCTCCCTTTGGGCAAGTGTCCCAAAGGTCCTCCCCTACTTGGGGCTCTCCTTCTCTGTTACTTAATCTCCCCCTCTAGGACCCCCTATAACACATCTCCTATTCTGGGGATCATAATGTGACAAGGCCACTGACGTTGTCAAGAGAGGACAACACCCCTTTCAGCAGGGGTGGAAGGCCTACCAGGGAGAAATCATGAGCCAGTCCTACTCCTAAGCGAGACGGTTGCAGTCGAAAAAGTTCTAATTTCTGTTGCCCACCCCTTTCACCAGCCAGTTTCTAAGCAGTACACCTCTTGCTCATGTCATAACGCCATTGCAGGATACTTGCCAGTGTGTCCGTTTCTTTTAGAAACACCTTATCCAGTCCAGAAGCCAAGAAGAAACATAAAGGGCAAAACCAGATAAAACACCTCACTTTCCTGATATGCAACTGAAGCCTGGTCACTACCCACCCCACTTAGACAGCACGGTGAAAGAGACCCACAGTGAGAAGCTGCAACATCCCTGAAGACGGGGGCCACAGGCATTATCGATTATCACCAAGCTAGGAGAGAGGAGCATAGAGAATCAAAACTCTCAGGCAGTTTGATGTTACTCTTTTTTATACAAAATACATTTAAAAAAAAAAATCAAAACACACTGGTTTAATGATAAAGTTTATTAAGAAAGGGAAATATGCGGGAACTGCATAAAAATAAACCCAAGACCTTTATATTGGAGGGGAAGAAATAAGAACAGTATGGAAATGTTATAATCCGTACAAAAGACTAGACCAAGTGAAAATGGATCATTTGATTAATGGTGCCAAAATGCCAGGGGTGTAAAGGGGTTCAGGGACTATTATCTCAAAAGGCCTTTGGAAGCACGGGTTGTCTCCCAAGTTAAGAAGAAACATCGGTAAACTCATGTCTACAGAGGAATTGTACAGCACAGAGTGATATGGCCACCCACCTATAGGCAGTGTTTGACTCATGCAGATCGTTATTATGCTGGATGTCAAGAATGTGAAGTTCCGCAACAGATAAACATTTGTGTGTGTCAAACTTAGAGGTCATTGAAATTAAGTAAATCTGTTAAAAAGTGGGTGGTTAGGTGGCACAGTTTGTCTTGAAAGAAGGCATACGTTTGGGCACCGATACGGAGATGTGTGAGGCTTTGCCAAACACATGCCCCCGTTGTAGTTCTTGTCAATAAGCATGTACCTTAAGTATCATTTATAAGGAGCTTCTGTCCTGGTGAATGGTCACTCAAACAATCCATTGCCAGTGACGACATTGGCCGAGGCAAGTAAGTAGGGACAACATTTTTAAGGGAGGTGGCAGCCCATGGTGGGGGGCAGCCGAAGACAATGATTGCAGGCGTTGGGGGAAAATGTTAGAAAAGCAGCCTTTTTGTATATTTTCTTTGTTTTAGGTGTAGATGGAGAAGACTGCCCGTCTCTGCATCGTTTTAAAAAGCGAGGGTTTAACAGGGATTGCAATAGCAGCATTTGGCAAGCGTTGAGGGCTATTGCGTCAGTGTCAATGAAGTGGTATGGTTTTAGAACCAGACTGTGGGAGCATTTCGTTTAACTACTTTGTTTTTTCCAAGCTTGCATGGCTCAACTCATGTTTTGCCTAAGCAATGGCTTGACACTTGAGAAAAGCTGAAGCCAGGCACTGGCTGGCCAAGGCCTCACTGTGCTTCCCCACCTATACCCTAAAATGGTGGCAGAAAGTAAAGCATGTTCATAGAACGTCACTTGTGCATTTTAAAAAAATATTTTGGATTTCAAGCAATGCTGGCAAATGTATACTTTCATAGGCAGAGACTGCTGTAGCAAAATGCATCGTTTAATTTAACCACTCACTGCCCTCCAGGACCCTATCCAACAGTTTCTCTCGCTCTCCCCCAACCCTGAGCTCCAATCTCAGTGGCGGCTGGTGCATAATGGACAGTGGTGTATGTTCCTACAGGGGCAGATACTGGCATATTGGGGCAAAGCCATCACAAGTGGACTCTTACAGGGGCAGATATAGGCATGTAGTGGCAAAGCCATCGCAAGTGTGTTGTTACAGGGGCAAATATTGGAATGTTGTGTCAAAACCACTGCAAGTATGTTCTTAGAGGGGCAAATTTTAGCATGTTGGGGCTAAGTCATCTCAAGTGTCTTCTTACAGGGGTAAATACTGCCATTTTGAGACAAAACCAGTGTTCTTTCAATGGTTAAGACTGGCATGGTGGGCCAAAGCAAACACAAGTGTGTTCTCACAGGGGCAAGTACTTCCATTTTGGGCCAAAGCCATCATGGGGGTGGCCTTGACGGCGTTATTGGGCAAATCCAAGATCATGTGTTCTTACAGAGGCAGTGCTGGCTGTTGTAACTTTGCACCACAAAGTGGCTAACATGCAGGGGATGTGATGTCATGTTTGGGAAGAAAGGGCCACATCAGTTCTGAGGTTGGGCCAATTACACTACCATCTCCAGTGTGTGTGTGTGTGTATTCATCTGGGCCTGCATAACATTTGGCAACAAGGTGGCTTGCTACCCAAGCGACATGCGCACTTCTGTGACGTCCGCTGATGTACCACCAGTGCCTTTCATGGGTGCACCGGCGATCAAGATCGAATAAAGTATGACATCTGCATGGTGCCAAAGGCGAGGCTACGTGTCGACCCGGCCTGAGACAGTTCTCGTGGGCGCCGCTCACTCGGCGGTGCAGCTCGCTTCGCAACGAGACACTGAAGAATTCATTGCGAGAACCGGAGCTCATTTAAGGTTCCAAAATGACCAGTGTGAGAGACCAAATCATATCTATATGCATTCTCCATGCAATCCGAGTCAATTTGCTGACACAACTCAGTGCCTATTACAGGTGCACCATAAGAGGAAGGCTCTTTTCTCACATTCTGACCGCCTGCTGAGGAGAAGTTGGTACCTTTGCCTGCGCATCAGAACAGTCTTGATTTGGACTGTCATGTTCTGCAGCTCTGGCAGCACGCAGTTATTTCCATCATACAATGATGTGTGCAGACAAAGGAGTGGGGAGGAAGACGCAAGCAGGGATGATACAACCTATGGGACAAAGGGCGCAGGACTAGTATAGAACATCATCCGCCACTCCATCCATTTCGCAGCAGCCAGTTGACGGAATTTGTCCAGTCAGGCACGCCTGTGACCGTAGGCCCACGATGGGCTCTCCGGTGCGAAATACTTAAAATGTTGTTTGCGGGTGTGTGTGGGATAACAACGCCCCCAAATGCTCAATGAGGTTTTATGCTGAAGTGAGGTCCACACACTACAAATTTCTCCCTCAGGATGAAGGGTCATACGCTGCTACAGGTGCTAAGTTAAACTATTCCACCCTGATGGTCAATGTAGACTATGAAATATTTCAATTACGCCAGGCACAGCAGAATCTGACTGAGTCGCTAGATGCGTTTTACACCAGATTGCGACAACTAAAGTCCATCTGTGCATTCAGAAACAATGAAGTAGAAATCCAGGGACAAATAATTCAGGAATGCTTCTCCTGCCAACTGCAAAAACAGATTTTAAAAGAACCATGGCTACTGCTGCTGATCCGCACATTAGAATTGGGAAATGCTTAAAAATGTGCCAGCTCAAGGGCAACTCACGTGAAGGATGCCATTAAAAGGTTGAAACTTTAATCAGTGTAAATGGTTAAGGCAACACCATCGAAAAACTTCAGTAGCAGAGGTAAAATCGAGGTCACAGCCATAGCTGCAACAAACAACCAGATAAGTCGAAAACGTACTGTGAACAGTGTGGATGGTTCGTTTCACTTTCTCGAGGGTGCCAATCCACCGGTTAACAATGCAGAAGATTAGGTCAAATGAATCACAACGCTAGTATGTGCAGAGGGGTGTGTCCTCCACCACCAATTCCGAATACCACTTAAAGCAAAAGGAGACCCGGCCAGAGTTTCTGTAATATACCAGAGAATACTGAAAGGAGAAGCGAACCTGAAAATGTTTTGACACTGAGGATGTATTTGATATCTCTGCAATATCGAACGAGAAACCAGGAAAACACAGACAGCCACGCTGTGCAGTACAAATACTCTCCACCAATGTCCCAGTACTCATTGACATGAGATCATCCGTTAATGTAATGCTGACTGAGCAAATTCAGAAGCTATCACCCCAGCCAACACTAATGACTTCCAAAACTTGAATATTTATGTAGGAGGGTAAGACTCCCTTACCGTTGGAAGGTGCATTTTACATGCAACTCTACACCTGCAACGTTCTACCTCACGTCAGCAGCTACTGACGTTACTAAGCTACATCACATTCAAGGCTTTGGGGCTAGTGCATTTTACATTTAACATGTATGCCATAGACAAGGACAACCTCGGTCAGAATTCCACAACATTTTCCAAGGTAAACAAGTGCGACTGTATATTGATACGATTCAGACAGTCGCCCTCAGACATAGACGCATCCTCTTCCATTTGAGGAAAAAAGTGGAAGAGGAGATAAATATGTTGGAGTCAGATCACATTGAGAAGATTGGAGTCCCCAGAGCATAGATATCTCCAATAGCGATGGCAGCAAACCCCAAAAACATGCTGCCGTTTGGATATGAGGATCCCGAATACAGCAATCAGAAGAGAGCATCATTGCACCCTGACTCTTGAGGATATACTGACGGATCTCTGGGAGGCCAAGATATTTTCTACCAGAGATTTTTGTTGCACATCGGTTTATTCTGATAAAAAGAGATGGAGTTTTAAAGTGTCACAAGTGGCAGAGGTTTTCCAGCACAGCGAGAGGAGTGCTAGCTGGTCGGGAAGGAGTGATACATGTGAGCAAGGGGGTACCCATACATGCAACAACATCTAAGGAGGTTGAAACCATTTTTCCTGAAATTGCATTTGAAAAGTCTCACCCTCCATGAGAGTAACCATAGATTTCTGCAAAGAAAAGTACATTTGCTCAGCTTTGTCTTTCAGGACACTGGCATCTCTGCAGACCCTGAAAAGGTAGACGATATGATATTACGATTCCTGTATAGATGGCGCACTGTGGGACGATTTACCTGGGGAGATGAGAACAGTTACTAAGGATTATGGTGATGTACGTCCTGTGTATGTAGCTATATCATGGGGTGGGCCAGTTGCCAAAAAGATGCCCAAACATCTACATGATGGTGACTATTGACTGGTTAAGATTGCTAGTTGGAACACACAAGACTTTAGGCACTTATTAGACCAGCATGGTCCCTTGACTATCTTAACAAAATTTGATATATTGATGTTACAGGAGACCTGGTTGTATAGCTCTCTCCAGGTGGTGGGCTACCATATTTACCAATCCTTGGCTAAAAAGGTCCCGAAGGGCAGACCCTTCTGGGGGTCTTAGAATTGGGGTTAAACACAACTTTCGCTCCCGCCGGTTGCTGGCCTCCTCGGCTGATGACATTGTGATGGCAGTGGAGGAGTGGCAGGAGGACATTGCAAATGATTGGAAACGTTTGATGATTTAACGTGTATGTACCCCCAAGCACTAAAGTATTGGATGATATCCATTCAGGCCTTGAAAAGCTCTTGTTAACATGTGAAGGGAAATTAGCGGACTACTCAGTCATTTGGGGGGGTGGGGAGGATCTAAATGCCAGGTGCATAGATGATAATGTGTGTGTGCAGCCTACTGGAAAGTTAAAGAAAGGTGTGTGATGACCCAAGAAATATGCAATCCTAAGAGTAAACTGTGGGTTGCTTTCCTACGGCAGTGGGATTTAATTATGCTAAATAGCAGAACCGAGGGAGATATCCCGGGGCAATTAACTTTGGGGGGGGGGGGGGGTAATGACTGAGGTCACGCAAAATTATTTCTTCGGAAATAATGCCTGCTTACTTATGGCTGAGGAGCTAAAGGTCGTCCCCATAGAGTTCAGCGATCATAATAACTTATCACTTCACATTAATCGGCATCATACTAGATTTAGAGCAAGTGGATTTGTTGGTATTCATACTAACCATGCCAGCAACTGAGTTTGCTGGACAGCGAAGCATTTGCTTAAAATGGATACCAGGATTTCCAGATTGTGTGATGATATTGGCATGGATTAGAACATTGACTTCTAACATTGCTGCTGGTAATAAAGTCTCAGGGCAGATTTGTAGTAAACACCTACATGCATTCGATCCTGCTATAAGAGAATGCTAAGAGATGCATGCTCAGAGAAATAAGTTTGATAAGTAATTTGGGGTTTCCAGACCCCTTAGTGGCCAAACGTATAAGAGGCGCCAAGGAAAAGTATCAAGGATGGCTTAGAAGGTGGAAGTGGTCCTCCCTTAATGTAAGTTGGCAGGAACTGTTTGCGGCCCTTAGGAGTGCCAATCACAGGAAGATCCGGGGTATGTTGGCTAAGGCTAATGGGGACAGTAATAAACGAATGCTGAATCCTATACAAGAAACTGAATAGCTCGGACACGTCAAAAGACATAGTGGCGACAACAGTGTGGTTTCACATCCGGAATATATGATTGGAGGGTGGCCGTTGACCTTCGATGAAGTCAACATTCGACTGATTATCCTGAAAATTAAACTTTACAGGGACTTCCTGTCCAAATGGACTTGCAAATATGGTATTAAAACAAATGGTCTTTCCTGGCAGCAGTCTGTTCTTATCACGGTGTATAAGAAAGGCAACCGATTGATGCCAGAGAATTACAGGCTTCTATCATTATTGGACGTGTCTGGGGAAAAAACATTCTAATTTCGTTCTGAGGGCGCTTCAGTCCTGGGCTGAGGAGTCCCATGTGCTGCAATTTATGCAGACAGGGTTTCTTCCTGGCTGTTGCACGACACATAACCTAAGGATGCTTGACTTTCTGATCAGGGGAACATTGGAACCCGCAGGGTGCAGTTTATACATTGTCTATTGCTGCTTTAAAGTCAACGAAGGCAGAGTTCACCATACGATACTGTGGGGTAAATTGCTTGCCTGGGGCTGTCCGAAATGGATCATTAATGTGCTTGAAGGCTTACATTTGAATACCCAAGCACGTGCGCGAATGAATGAGGAGGGTGTGGGCTTTCAGCGCCAGTCATGATCGGGAAAGGTGTGACGCAGGGCTGTACTATCGCGCCATTGCTCTGCAACCTCTAACAGCTGATCTCTCGGCTCGACTTATAACTGATATGGGGTGTTGTCCCAAGGTGGGTGGTAGGACTATCACCTGTATGCTCCATGGCAATGATTTGGTTGTGCTGAATTATACTTGTAGGGGAGCAAAAGCTATGTTCGACACCCTGATTAAGTATGCAGTGAAAAATTAGCTGAGCATAAATATGGGGAAGACACAAATGTTGGCGGTCCACACTTGTCTCAGTAAGGTTGATTACGTTGCAGGTTATCCTTATTTAGGATTAGATATGAGCAGTAGCAGAACTTACATGTATATAGTGTCTGCCAAGAAGACTAAGGCGCTGCGCATGATTCAGTTAATTGGCAACTTCGCAAGAAATACTACAGGGTTTCCCATGGAGTGGATTATTACCCTCTAGAGACAGTGCTTCTGCCCATTGGTCCTATATGGTATGGAGTCGCTGGCGATGGTGGATTTGCGCTGGTTAGACCAGTTGGAGGGATCTTTCTGGAAATGTATTTTCAAGACGAGTGTCTCAACTTCAATAGAATATATTCAGCTTGAGTTGGGGTTGGTCTCGCTTAACAGCAAGTTGCTTATCAGAAGAGTTATAATACTGATTAAAACCCATACGCAACCAAAATGCCAATTCCTCTCTTTATTAGAATCAGACGTAAACTCGACCTAAGGGAGTATGAACAAGCAGTTTGACAAGTTAATTGCCAGCCTATACAAGAGTATTGGGTGGCACCCTTATTTTCTCAGAGAGAATATCTTTAAACGTAAAGTTAAACAGTGGGACTCGACTAAAAATTATGCCCACTTGGCGAAGATTAGATGTTACTGCTATTTATCCAGGGTGGTGCACAAATATCTGCAACCTCAGATACTTGAGACAATGTCTGAATCCTTCGGTCCAGAGTTTTCGACTTAGGCTGCGCACAAATCAGTTGCCAACATATGTTTCTCTGGGTGCACAGTTGAGGATACCTCTTATGGATAGATATTGCTGTATATGCAAAATACCTGGGAAACTGGAGAAGGCAAAAACATACGGAATGCCCAGCTATAGGTATAGAATACATGACCATCCTAGGAGGCATGGTACACGGTTACGATTCCATAAAGAAAGACTCGTTTGGGGACTACTGTCAAAACTGAGACTGAAAGTATGCATATTGCACTTTAACGCTTGTGGTGTACTATAGAAAAATGTCTACTAGTGATAATGGACCAAGGGTCAATAATGTAAGCAACCAATTAATTTTATTTGCATAGTTTTATGGGTTTTTTTAGAATTTTAATTATTTATATGTAAAAAAAAATTATATAGTAGCAGCATTATAACTATTTCGATATGGCTTAACACTTGCGACTAATACCAAACTACTAACATCTGTAAACTTTACATATTCAACACCTAATATTTATATTAGATATTTAATACTAAATGTTAAAAACTGTATGTGTGTGTTGAGGGACTTCGGGGAGATGCTGGGGGTCGGGGCTCGCGATCGGTAGCACTTGTGAATAGGTTCTTGGTAAAGTTTAGTAAACCTCTGAGGATTCTTTCAAGAATTTGTTAAACATTTTGTGATTCTGTGTCAAAGCTAACGTAATTGAAATTGATGAACTAACTGTGATTGTGACTTAGTTATAGGAGAATTGTAACTGTGATTTACACATTCATGTGTATTGAATATTGTGATTTTATCATACTTTGTAAAAGTTCATTTAGAATTATATACAAATAAATAAAATAAGATGTCAAGTTCTTTTCCACCTCCTCTATCCCCCGGCCCCTCGACTTCACCTGCTGAGGTGAGAAATGTAATGGGAAGGATTAACTTTTGTGAGAGATTCATTCCAAATCTGGCAATCTTTACGGAACCTCTGTGAAATCCAATCAGCAAAGATACTGATTGGAATGCAATCACCCACAAGGCTTTTGAGGACGCCAAGGCTGCCCTGGCCAAGGAAACCACAATGGTGTTTTCCGATCCACTTCAATGATCCGAAATCTTAGTCAATGTGAGCCCAGTGGGGCTAGGGGCTGGGGTAGCCCAAGTAGATGCAGATGGAATGGGACACCTCATTGCATTTGCCAGCAAAGCTTTGACTCTCACAGAAAGGCAATACTTCAAAATAGAGGACAAGGCCCTGGCAGTGTTATGGTCACTTGCACATATACGTTTTGGCCACCCCGTCAAGGTGATCACTGACCATGAGCCATTGCTGCCGATACTTCAAAGTTCTGCACTGTCCCTCCAAGATTAGAAAGATGGATGCTGCAGCTCAGGACTATGGGCTCACTCTCGGAGGCTGGGGCAACCAACCTGGCCGACTACTTGTCACGCCATCTAACAAAGGGTGTACATGGATCGACAGAAGGTGAAAGCAAAACTGAAGAAATGGTAAACATGATCACCACGTCATTGGTACCCAAGTCCATGTCGCTCATTGACATAGCGAAAGAGAGGTGTAATTGGTAGGTATTCAGCCGTCTCAGAAGCGGTCAATGGAAGACTCTGCTGGCTGACCTAGGGCACTGCATGCCAGAAACACAAGCATTTGTAAATGGCCTCTGGAGGGTTCGGTCAGAACACTTGGTTGGAACCATAGGTGTGCTACTCTGAGATAACAGAATCATGGTACCCCCGACACCGGTTCTACAGGTCCTAGCAAGATCCCACACCGCACACAAAGGGGCAAGTGAAACTGAATCCTGCTTTAAGGAAACAGTGCGGTTCTCTGAACTTAAAAAAACAAGTGGGACCATGAACATTTTTAAGTGGTGCCAGGCAGCAGGAAACACCCCAAAAACACCACCAATAGAATCATCCACGATAGTGAACAAACTATGGCATGTGTCAAGCGTGGAATTGGTACAGTTCAGCAGAATAGGCATGTGTTGGCCAAGGGCAAACAGGGATGTGGAACAATTTATGTGCACTCTCAATGAAATGTTCCAAAATGCGCTGAAAGACGTCACACCGCTGTAGAAGACTATGTTCATGAGAGCATATCGAACAATGCCACAGATGGCCTGATAAGCACAGTTGCACCATAAGGTCCAATGGACAATACCAGAAGATTGATTGAGGGAGACCGCAATTGTTGGCGTGACGGAACTGGGTGACATACAGCGAGAAAATCATGAAAGAAAATCCAGGCGTAGACGTCTCATACCATCCCAAGTACATGTGGGAGATGAAGCCCTCTTGAAAAAGAGGAAAGTGATTAAAAAACTAAACCTCTCTCATAAGGCCACAACTTGGACAATAAAAAGAAGGGAAGGATCCATGATAAAAGCACAAGGACACTATGAAGAGGTGACACACAACAGCAGCTGGTTCAAACGGGTGTCATCACTCGGTCAACAGTGATATGCAATGAGAAGATGATACTGTGGTGCCCACGGACCAAAATGTGGATGACATGGACATACCTGAAAAAGATATTGAAGAAGAGAATGCAATAGGTGACACACCCATCGCAGAAGGGCTAGTAGAGTGCCACAGGGATGGTAGATATCCCTAAAGTGAACACAGAAGATTGCCTCCCAGACGGGATGATGTTGTAGACTAAAGTGAAATAACATTAACAAGATATTATCCAGAACAACTATACCAGATGTACATCAGGTTTAGCATTACTGGGCTAAGCCATAATGGGTGTATACTTACGGTTGCAGAACTGGCTTTATTGAGCAAAGTCAACACAAGTGTGTCCCTACAGTGGCAGTTCTGACCTTACAGGGAAAATGCTGATATATTGTGGGCACTGCATCATAAAAACGTAATGGAAAAAAACTCCTGCATGCTGTTGGGGACCGAGCATATACTGGATTATTTGTCACGTTACCTTCCACAACCAATTGTAAATTGTATGGGTTTTTACCCACATTTTCACAATGTATGCTGAAAATGCTCGACTTTAACCCATTATTTTAAAAAAATGTCTCAGTGGGAATACCCACCATACCTCCCGTAGTGCGTGCTCTCCCACTATGCTTAAGGACTTGCTCTAATTACTGGGAAATATTTACGACCCCCTCATTGCAAAGAAGTCACCAGACACCACTGTCAAATTTTAAAATGCCATAGTGTACTTTTTAAAATCCTATGTTCACCACTGATGTGATGGGCATTTAATTGCTTGTTTTGAACGCTCCTCTATATGCCACAGGGCTTGGTTTCCTGTTACTTTGAACAACGCCGACACTGAATATTACAGGCAGTGTTCACACCACCACTGTGATAAGAGTTGGTAAACGAGCTGCGCGGGTCGCAAGTTAGAAGGATTTAGACTAGTCTATAGTCCACTCCAGCCACGTACGTCTGCGCAACTAACGCACGAAAGGTGCATATTTTCGACAGAAATTGGTCAGTACAACCCGAGACGTACGGTCTGCTTCCAGTACTGTGTGTTTCGGTCTCTGTCCTAAGCTGCCTACTCTCTATATATATTACAAGCAGACAACGCCATCTCACTCTGATGACAGGATTCGGTACATAATGAAGGGTACCTTTGCTGAGCTCGTAGGGGCTGACCTCCAGCAGGTCTTGGACAGTCTGGAAGCCAGCGCTGATGAGTTTCACCTTTACAGCTGGGGGCAGGGGGAAGCTTCCCACGTCTCTCTGCATAACGCACTGCACTTTTTTCCCCTTTGGAACTGCATATGGCAAAGGCACGCCAACCCGCCAAACTACGCTTCAAACCAAACATTTTTAACCGTGGAAATTAAAGACGGACTACAATTCCCAGGACTTGATGACTAGAGCAGTTCCTGGAGTCTAAATAGGGCGGCCATCTTGAAAATAAATATCAACCGAATGTGTACACATACATGGAATGTTTATTTTGCACGCTGCTCAGGATGCAGGAAATCAATGTTTAGCAAGTGCTACTTGGTACGAGCTTTTAAGTTTCCCTTGGCCATACCGAGAATTCACTCGAGGTGTGTTTTTGCCTGGAAATCTGGACCTTGTAGTTTCACCAAATTTGAAGTATGACAGACAAAATTAGATCTCCTTGAACCCATTGGGAAATACAGGCCCGGATGGCCCTCGTGCCCTGCCCACTGGAAGCTTGAGAATTCTGCTTCATGGTGCTTATGATGCTGCACCTTTTTAAAGCTAACGGGTCCCTGCTTAGGGCTCGTGATTATGTCACATGTCTGTGACCATGTCACCAAGGTAATAAAAGCAAGGAGCGGTTTCCCGCTCATCAGTCAGTTCCATCAGATTCCTGCCTGCTGTGTCTCATCGCTGCGCCACAGGCAGAGGGCCTGCTCCTGCATAGCTCCCCACCATGTCAGTGCCCAAGCAAGGCAACGCTGCCCCATTGTAATTAGCAGAGCCCCTGCTGGGCAACTCTGCTCCGTGTGCCAGAGCCCCTGCTGGGCAACTCTTGTGTATGCAATAGCCTGGGTGCCCCCACGCCATGATCCGACTGTGTCCTCACAGTCCAACAGGGTGATTGCAACTGGGTATGTCGGCTGGGTGCCCCCCAGCAACCATCTACCTCGACCCTGTGCCCTGGGTCTAGACACAACAATGGCGACAATGGGTTCTGAGCCCATACATGCCAACTCTCCCGATTTAGGCGGGAGACTCCCGATATTTCAGTGAAAAATATTGCTATATTTCACAGTCTCCCACCTAAAATAACCGTAACCCCAGTGCATTCCTAAGGGAAAATGCATGTCTCCCAATTTCCTTGTGGAAATTTCCCTCTCAGGTGCATCGCAATGTTGGCATGTATGTGAGCCCAGTGATGGTGATGCGGCCACCCGGCAGCGTACAGTGCCCTGCGGCTGCCAGCAAATCATGTGTGCTCCATGATCAGAGTTTCGGTGAGAAGGTGGGGCGCTGTTGGTAGTCTCCTTTGCTCTTGCACTATCCGTGTTGGTGTGGAAGAAACTGCCCCAGGTCTTACCCATGGGCTGCTTATGCTGTGGGTGTTGACTGGCTCCGTGACTGCGCTGTGGCGAAGAAAGGAAGTGAGTGCCGGAGACTCCAGAGTGAATGTGGGGCCCGGCAATGAGGGCTCCGTGCTCCTGTCATCAGAGCTCGTTTGAAAGCAATGAGAGAGAGCCTCCAGCTGCAATGCTGCACCGGCTGCCACATTACTGTGTTCGCCTCTTGCCTGTGGTTGGGAGGGGGAGAAAAGAAGTAGAACGTCTGTCCGCGCACCTCCAATTGTACCCGGGCCCTGGCGGTGCAATTTGATACGCTCCGTGTCGGAGCAGGTAATACAATGTACATGGCCCTCCTGCTATGAGATCCTGGGCCCATCGGTGGTGATCTGTCCTACTCCGAGTTCAGAGTTTTGGAAGGAAGAGTAAAACAACCAAAGGAATCCCACAATGAGGTTCCCGGGCCGACCAGCAGTGAATAATGCAGCACTCTGTCTTGGAGTGTGAAACAAAAATGGAAAACACGAGCCACCTTCATGGGAGGAACCCTCCAGTGCCCTGCCTGTATTCCACTTTACTGTTCCTATACTTTAATTTTAAAATTAAACCGTTCAGTAATGGTTTTATTTTGAAATAAAAGTGTAGGAAGAAGGTGAAACTTGTACTTTTAGTGCAGTGCGCGTTCCATTAAACAGCAGGCGCATGTGTTTGGGGGTTTGTATTGTGCGTGGGAGGGGCGTGGTGATAGGGTTTGTGGAGAACAGGGGCAGGCCGGGTTCACTACTTCTTTTTGTACACTTCGACCACTGGATACTTGGAGAATGAAGGATCACATTTTCATGTGCGAGTGTAACGTTACCAGCATGTGATGAGGGAGGTTGCTGACTAATAGATGCTGACATAGATTGGACTTTTTGAAAGGCTGTGGGTCAGGCGATGGGTGTGTGTCATCGGACTAGTACAAGTACAGAGAGGGAAAGTAGCAGGTCTGATTTTCTGAGGGGGAGCGAAGCATATTCCCAGAGGCTGACAATGTGTTATCTAAGAGGTTAGTTTCCTTTTGTCACCTTCTTGATAGGTTATACAATTCGGGTCTTGGGCGGGGTGCTACGGCTGCTGGAAGGTATTCAGGTGGATGTTGTCTGTTCTTCTATTGTGTTGCAATGCAATGAACTGTCTCTGTCCTTGCTACTTGTCAAAAATATATTGTGCAAGCCTAGTTTCTCAGACAGTCTGAGGAGGGGGGTGTAAAGGTTTTTCTTTCGGACATGATGGGCAGGGCATGCAGACACAATGACCAGGACACAGTGGGGAAATTGGGAAGGGATGCAGGAAGGGCAGGAAGCGACATATGGGGTGAAACTCCCTAATGGAGTCAAATAGGGAGGACTGAATGTGGCAGGGGAGGCATGGAAGAGGAAGGGAGGGGCAGATGCATATGCCATGTGGAATTTGGGAATTTGGGAAGTAAAACTGCCCGATAGTGTCAGAATCTCACCTGTTGGAGGCCACACGAAGGCAGCCAAAAAAGCAATCTTTTTTTTGGAGCTGTCTCCAATGGGTAAAACATAGAACCCGTGCAGGAGGATGGCTCTTGGGCCACACGCTGGCTACCAGAACTCGGAATAGGGACTTATGCACCGGACATGCCCTGGATTAAACTGGTAGGCAACAGGATGGTTCTGGAATGCTTACAAAAGCTTTTTAGGGCAGGATCTTTGTGCGCTGTGCAAACTGGTCGGTCCCACCATCTCAAGGGTTGAAGCACTGACAAGGTTCTTCAGGTGATTTATCAAGAGAAGCAGTGCTTCCCCAGGACTTCACTGGAGGCAACTATGGACATCTTCAATAGTCATCCTCAGGTCTTTAGCAGGCTGCAACTCTTTGTAGGAGTCTTGGCTCTAATAATAATCTGAAGAACGGCTCAAGGACTTCTCCTTTTATCCAAAATTGGAGCTAGGATTGCCCCCGCCCACCAAAGCAAGGATCTGCATCATTCAAACAGACATGGTCTGTTCAATCATGGAAAGCCACTTGCCTCACATCTGCCCTGCAGCAGACATACCAATGGCCAAAGTGTGGATTGGGATTAGACAGTCCAAGCCCCACATTTTCCAGGGAAACTGAAAAATGTATCCACACAAAGGGCTTACCTTTTATGGCATTTCCTGACCTGAGAATGCAGGAAGAAGGGCAAAGGACAACACAGCCACACAACAGGGCAGAAAACGTGTGGCACAGCCATTGTGAGTTTATGGTTCTTGAAATAGCATTATGTGATAAAATGCAAAAGTGCACACAAGAAAAGCAAAACATGTGGTAGAAAAATATCTGCTCCCACCCGCTCCTCTTGGACACATCACAAAAGTAGCAGAAATGTTACCAAACCAAATGAAAGGGGATACAAAGTATCCATGCAGCACTTTGCTGTCAGGTGACACGTGCTGCATAAAACAACAAGGAATGTCTCAAAGGAGTAGGGTCCCCATGCACTGGTAGCCATAGAGGCTGGCCAGTACACCGAAAGGAAATGAGCTAAGCAAGGAAAGTAAAGCAAAAAGGCTTTACTTACTTCCAAAAGTCATGACAGGAATCAAATCATCCAAAAAGTGTGGGGTTTCCATTGATGTCAATTGAGAGAAAGCAGCACAAAGAAAACCTTTCTTAACCTGACAATCCTTGCTGAACATGAACCTGACATTGACACCGTGACCAGAATCGTGAAAGTGAGTTTTTATTCAATGAAGGTAAAGCTTTTCGTCTGTGTCCCAATTTGTCAGCATAGTTCATTACGGTTAGCCAATACTATCTATTCTTTGTTTAATTATTCTTTTCTATCTTTTGGCCTCAGGTGAATAGTCTCATTGAGCGATTCATAGGAAGCATTAGGAATGTCACAATCATGCAGCCTCACAAGAAAACCTCTAGTTGAAGGTCTTTACCAGTTCCTACAGGAACACCTCTCAAGGGACCATCAACAGATGCCCCCAGCACTCAAGTTAGGACACATTGCCAGTAAACAAATTCCTCACATTCCTCTAATAAACAGATTGCGCTGGGATGCAGCCAATGTCAAAGGATTTTTGGTTGCGTTGCAAAATAATTTCATCTATGCATAATCATAACATTTTCTTAAAATGCTGATGATATCATGGGGAGGATTTAAATATTTAAGTGCATGCAAGGTATTGTAAATAAGCAAATATCCCTGTGTGTGGTCTTCTGCTACAATCTCCCGATGAGCCAGCCTCACTTTTTACTGAGCCTTATCAATTAGTAGGGAGGCCAGTGCAAGACCCTGAGGGCACAGGAGCACATTTCCCGCAGCTAAAGGACAGATAAGCCACTTTCAAAATCCAGGTCAGATATTTCAGCAGTACAGAGAAAACAACATGCTGCCTGTTTGCATTGAAAGACTGAAGCCTCTAGTAATAGTCTTGGAAACCTGACCTTCTGTTTCTTTTCTGTGATCAGCTGCTAAGGGTTTTTCCATATAAGCACTTATTTTGTGTTTAGAGAATCGAGAATTGTCTCTATCATGATTACCTGTTAACAGTGTATCGCAGAAAGGGGACAGAAGATTCTCCATCAGTTATACCTCTGGGCAGTGCTTATATATATAACATTTTTAAAGCTGCTTTCTAAGGAACCTTAGTGAGGCTCTTATTTGTTTCATTTTGTTTATGCTTGGGTAAGTAAGGAGGAGCAAAACAACTATAGGCTAGATTCTGTGTCCAGTTGTTTCATTTCCTACTATTCTGCTGCATAATTCTGGAAGTTTGAAGTCAAATGATTTTTTAGGAAGCAAAAAAAGTAATTTGCATTGCTATGGAGATACTACTTAGGTGGGTCAAAATATACTTTATCTCAGACTCTCATACTTGGACCTGAATACCCAAGGTGGGGTATGACACTTTTCTCCCAATCGACCAGCCATAGAAGATGTGCAAATACCTCCCTAGCCTGCCAATTAGACAAAAGGTTGGAGGATTGCCACGTGGATCTCTCTGGGGCTGTACGAAGGATAACAGGTCAGAGCAGAAAAAATAAAGACTACATCAATTAAATGCTCTTCCTCTCCTAATCACCCCACCAAGTTTCCCCGTTACCTGAATCTCCTGTTGATGGCTGGTCAGTCTAGCTATACTGAGAGCAAAGAGGAACCGCCCAGATGAACGGAAAAAAAACTCCAAAAAGAGATGCAAGAGGACCTATCCTCGTTGGCACAAGGATGTTACTAGCAGGGAGATGGAAAAAGAAAACCAATTTGTAGCCCAAACAGTTGTCAATAGTTCTCCAGATCCTTTACTTTAGGACATTTCTATGACACTTCTCGTGAACAATGAATCCAACAGTCCAAAGTCCCGAATCCAGATCAAAACACCAAATCAGTCTCACACTGGTACCACTGATCAGTAAACAAATCAGTGGAACTTCATGGGTAGAAGCAGGGTATTGTCTCTTATATGTCAATTAGTTCCCTTTTCCGTTTGGCATATTTTATGTCCCAATTTGTGGGAGTGTTTGCTTGTCTGTCGGAAGTAAAAGTGGCTGGTATTCCTTTTATCTGTAAGAATGCTTAACATGTCATCACTGCTTCATTCTCGGTGCAATCTAATGGTAATCACCAGGAGTGGCACAGTAATACTGATTGTCATACTCTATGCAGCAGCAATTCTGATGCAATCATTTCACCGACACGTAGATTATGAGAGACATGTTCTCCTGGCCCCATTCTAGTGGCACATGAACTCTTATGGGCATGTTTTATGGCAAATGTTGTTTGTTTGCCATTATTCCTTCTGTAAAATAAAGTATCATGTCTGAATTTTTAGGCAGCCATATATAAGTGATATTTGCTCTTTGTAACACACTTAATCTTTTTTTCTCAATAATTTAAAGACATAAGTGTGATGAATTGGATTCTGCTCCGCAGGAGTACAAGGATGAGTAGGAGTAAACTGGCCCACTCAGCTCTCACACTTCTACAAACCAAAACAGAACACAATCATAAAGGTAAAACTGGGGCAGTTAAGAGATATACTTCCTTTGCCTTTTGTGGTGACATGGGCCAAGGGAAGGCTATACTCTTAAAGAAAGTTGTGAAGCTGAACCAGTAGTGACCCAAACAACACAGTATCACAGTCCAAAATAAAGGGAATGCCCAATTAAAGTTCTATAAAAAAATATAAACTTTAATTAAGCACACCACCTGCATGTAGAACAAAAAGAGATGACTATACAAAAACCCATCCCAAAGGAAGAACAGAGAAGATGCAACAGACTGGAGAAAGTAGCACTCTGAGCATAGTTCCAGGGGTGGTAGGTAAGGTACTACCATAAAAAGCATATCATCTTGTTGAAAACAGGCGCGATTGTGACCTAACTAGTTTCTAGAGTCCATGTGGACCATGGGGGCAGTTCAAAGCCAACAGTACCCGGATTCAGTTCTTGGTGGGCTGACGCAGTCAGACCCGGGTTTGAATGTTGATGTGACCTGATCAGGCTCAGTTCAAGCACATAGGATCGTGGACACCCCAGCAGCAAAAGTGTGTCACATAGGGGCGAATGCTGGTACTCTTGTGGTAGATCGCCAACTCTTCAATGATCCAGGTCAGGGGCGGCCATAGGAATTCTTCGCAGTTGGCGAGGCGAAGTTAGTCTTTAGCAGCTGGGAGGACTGTATGAGGGATGCTCCAGTGGTTTGAGTCAGTGGGCGATAGCCGTTGAATTGGTGATCTTGGTGCATCAATGTGCGATGAATCTGGCAGCATTTCAAGGGGTAGCTTCACCAAGCCGTGGTTGTAAATCCCAGTAAGAGTCAGCAAGTAACTCTCCAATGATTCGGTTCAGGGCCCGGCAGGCATAGCAGGTGACTTAGTTCGCTAGGACACAATACAGTGTAGAGCTAGTTGAGATGCAATCAATAGTTCTGCTGGTTGGAGGAACACAGACACCAGCGCCTGCTCCTTCCCTTTTCTATCAGATGCTGCGAACACAGATCGACCGGTTCAGTGCAATAGAACAATGAGCTTTGGCTGGTCTGGCCCTCCAGTTGCTTCGAGGCCTCCGCAGAGGACTTTAGGACAGGATGCTTCTATTCATGGTCTGCTCCCCTAGGTTAGGAGATCCATTACAGAGTGGTTGGTCCTGGTCCACAGCACTGGTCACTCCCGATGCGACCTAGGAGTGGTTAGGAGACAGATCCTCCTTCCGTCTTGAATGGCTCCATCCTCCCCTCAGGCCGAGGTCTCTGGGCAGTACAACAATCCCAAAGAAAGTCCAATGAGTTCTTCAGGTCGACTCTGCGGCCTTAAAGGATCTGGGAGGAATCTGCTGAAGGGGTGAGAGACCTCTTCTTTTAAAGGCACAAGTCTCCAGGTGATTGGTCTAAAGCTAGCCTGCTTTAGCGGACCAATCCCTACTTCTGGCCGGAGTGGACTTTGCCCTGTTGATTTTTTTTTTTTTTTGCATTTATATAGCGCTACAAACCCTCAGGCATCTGAACGCTGCTTACCCACAGTGTGCTTTGGGTGTGACACGGTTTATGTCACACCCAAAGTGCAAATAGGATGGTGGAAGGCTAATTCCAGTGAACAGAGCCCTCCTGCCTATCCTACTCCCACTACCATCCTTCTTTACTGACAAGAAAGGACTTTACACATACAGCACATTGGTGTGAGGCTACTCCTTCTGAATGGGTGTGCTCCTTTGATACAAAGGCCCAGGATAGTGGCCTGCTGTGCGGCTGTCTCTGGGGGAGGGTGTTGCAGGCCCTCACAAAGGGGATCAAAGAGAGTCTGGGTCCTCTGGGTTTCTGTGCTGCACATTCCCTTCCACAAAACAACCCCCCCAGTAAATTTAGCATTAGATCAGAAGAAGCACAGCTGATATTGAAAGTTTACACTTTGGCTTCACCAGTTTAGTGAAATTGTGCATTGTAATTCAAACCAGTAAATACATGAATCTGTATATCTGTGCTAAATGTATCATGCAAAAAATTGATTTGCTGTTTTCAAAACCTGTAAATTACTAGGGGAAAATTCAGCAAGTAGAAAGTTTCTAGAAATGTTCTCAGTAAAATAACTGAAATGTGTGTTCACTTAGTTTGCTAAGAAAATCTGCAAAACAATGTTATCTATAGTTTTTTTCTACCAAAGTGGACAACTTTAGTAAATTGTTTTAATCTAGAGTTTTCTACTTAATTTGCTGACAACAATTCCTTCAGACTAAGTGGAAACTCTTTATGACAGTTTTGCTGAAAACACATTCTGCTCATTGGCTTTATTCATGCATTGTTTTTTAAGAAGTTTCATTAGAGGCATAATTGGAAAAACTGCCATAATTTAGTGAAGTGAAAATTAGGAATTTCACCCAATTACACTAGCACCATTCAAATGTTACACCTTCCTACTTTCACATTCACCATAACACCAATATTTATTTCTAATATATATTTTTCATTTATTTAGCATAATGATCATAAAAATACGACCTTTCATCCAGTTTCAAAAATAAATGAATTTGAATAAATCCCAAAAATTCACACTAATTAATATTGTAAAAGATAAAAATCTTAATATTGAATCACGTAAGAAATAAAAGAAAAGAGTAGGGGCGGAGCATGCTGCTTGATTTATATAATTCGCCTAGCTTGGCAATAAGTATTATTAGCACACCACATCATTCAACCTATCTCTGCTGTCCCAGAAAAATATATGGTAGATCTTTTTCAATGTCCCACCAGAGTTTTGTCAGATGATATATTATAGGTATATCATTAACTGTCATGAATCTAAACCATATCAGCTCATGATCAACACTGGTAGCATGACCCCCCCATAGACCAGCAGATGTTTTATGCGTTAGGCATCCAGAGTGCTGCATTCAGGCCGTAAGTGTCTTTAACACTTTCCACGGCACAACCAGCTGTTGTTTGTTATGCATCTTTCTATTTTAATGTAACTCCAGTAATTTACCTAGACAAAATCATGTTAAATGTAATCTTTAAGTATTCTCTTTTAATGCCTTGATTGGGGAACTCCGAGATATATTGTGGTTGAAGGCCCAGTTTAGGGATGAATTGTAAGTATTCTCTCGATGGTGCCTTAGTTGCTAAATCCACCCGGTTTTGCTTGTGGTCAATGAGTGTAACATTTTTCTGGACCAAGGTCTAGATGTTACTCTGGCCAAGCAAGCAGAGAAGTTGTGTGGCCCAGTAAACTACCCCCAATGTCATACTTCCCTAATCAACCAACTCATAGTACAATTTTTATACTGATTTTCCTATAAAGGATCCCAAATTAACTGATCTGTATTCGTGTACTGGGTTTCACTGTTTGGTACTTTCTAAGCAACATATATCTATGTTGCATAACCATGAGTGTTGCAGAGGGTATGGTTAGTTCTGCCCATACGTATTAAACTGGTAGGCTCTTGGGTAAACTTGTAATTGCTCTCAGACAGTAATTTTCAATCTGGTAAGATCTTTCTGCTTTCCAGGAGACCATATTTCAGCTTTGATATGATATGATAGATTATTTATAACGCGCTTAATACCCAGAGGTTTCTAAGCACGGACCCAGGGATCGAACCTGTGGTGCTCTGTAATGTCTTGCTTCCGAGGCGAGCATGTTGCCCCTGAGCTATCCTCCCGAGACCTGTGTATCCTGAGTTGTGCTTTGAGTTGAGCTTTGCAAAAGATGTTAGAGACATAATTAACTGTTCTGTTTGTTGTCAATCTGTGAGCCAAGACATTTTGCTGTCTATCAGTACCCCAAGAAACGTTTATCAATAAACAATTTCAACTATGCTACCATTTAATTTCCAGCTGAATCTCATACCTTTCCTGTCCCTCTCACTAAAGTATAATCTCTTTTAGCAAAAAGGGACAACCAAAAAAGTGATGGGTGAAGATTTTGAATACATCTGAACCACTGGCAATGCTCTGGGCAGCACCTCTTTTGTTTTGCATAATATATTTTAGCGACATTGATTACTAACTGGCTTTCATATGTATAAATAACAAGAACATCCATTTGGGTTTGTAAGCATATAGGAGCAGTGTGTAATAATTAAGTCAGCTGTGTAGCCAAGCAGTGGCGTAACACAACATGTCAGTGCCTGTCTGCAAGCCATGCTTAGGCATCCCCTTCTGCCCCCAGCCTCTCCCCTGAGCTCAAGAACAAAGCACAGCTGTGCTACACTCCAGCCGGCATGGGCCATCATGCATGCGCAATACCCATGATGATAAGGATGCTGCAGGGCACTCCTCGCGCTGCACTGGCTGAAAGATATAAATATGTATTTTAATCAAACCTTAAATCTTTCACCAAGCATATGAACAAAGGGGCTGTGCCTGGCTACGGGCACTGAAATGTACCAGCCAATTCTGTGCGTAATCAGTAATCTTATGCACTGTAATGATACCGTAAGAACATTTTCATGCTGGTTCTGCTATTATATGCCAGTATTCCCATGTACGAACATTCTCTTGTTGCCTTTGCCATTGAAACCAGTAATAATCTCCTGCCAAAGAAAAAATATGCATTATTACTGGCCTAGAGGCTCCTGTGCTCCACACAGACAGGAACAGTTCCTGTTATGGGCAGAGCAGAGGAGCTGGAGGCCTACTATTTCTGGTAGGATTAATTTCTTTATGAATTCAATGTTACTTTAGAAAGAAATTGAGTCTGAGACCCCCGCCACACCTCGGGTCTGCAGGGTGCCCTGCTATGCCAATGTAACCATGCCATTTTAAGTCTCCCATGCACCAGTCCAGGAGGATATTCGTTGGACATTCATCAAAATATGGGGGGGGGCAAATAATTGAGTTCACAGGGAATACCCTGGCTTAATCAATTGTGTAACATGAAAGTTTTGGGCAATTGCCAACTGTATTGAATTTTACGTGAAGATAACCAAAGCCATGTCTGTTTTCCAAAGCTAGGTTAGCAACCTATTCTTTGGAATAAAACCACCGTGGTTGAGGGCACAGTTATTAATCACAGAAGAAGATTCTGCTGTAGGTTTTAACACCCACAGTAGCAAGGCTGTGTAGGAGGACAGGAAAGGATAGAGTTAGATTCTAAATATCCCTTCCTACTCTTCTGTCCCTGTGTAGCGCTGATGCACCGCCTACAAAAAGGGGAAAGAATAAGAAGAAACACCATCTACTTCGAGGTGTTATACAACATCCAGCCTTGCGTAAATACGCCCTGCAACCACTCTCTTCCCCTGTGTGTTTGTATGGGAAGAGACAAGTACCAGAAATAAAAACAGTGCTTAAATGATGAGGTGTACATCCATCCACTGGATTGTACACAAGTTTAATTGTCCAGGGATTGTTTGTAAAAACCCCATCCACTATGATTTTAAAAGGAATGTCACAAAGTCAGGTTGCAAGCACTCTGAGTTTGTGTTTAGACTGACATCAAAAGACAAAAGATACAACACTCTCCACTATGTATTCTTCTAGATCTTCCTATTGCTATAGCAGGTGGAGGGTGGTAAAATATTGCTCATGTATAGAGGGTAAATTGGTGTCTATCCATAGTAGCAATCAATGTCTACCGGTTTCAGCGGCTCATGTTCATTATGGTCGCTTTCTTCAGGACAGTCTTTTTGTATTGTCAACAAAAGGGTAAGTGAGCTAAGTACTATACCACCATGTTGAGTTTCTGGTTGGGAAAGTGGGTAACCAATACTTTACCACCTCCTCAGTGTGGCGGGGCTGACACAGACGGGTGACCTGTGTAGAAACACAAAAGATAAATACCCATGTCACCATTGGTTGTTCACTGCCAATGGATGGCTTTCAGAATTAGCGGTATTACTAGCGCTAATCATGTTCTAAAAACACTACGCTGAGCGTGGTGTGATTTACCTCTTCACATAGTTGTTACTGGAATGTTAAACATTTTTACCGTACTAACCCATTTCCTCAAAGGCCCATTTATCCAAAGCCCATTTGTTCTTTATTATAAATATACATAGGGGGTTAGGGTTAGGTATTTATTAAGGTGGGGGAATGTGGGAAAGTGGTTGCAGGGGTTCTCCCCCCTCATTTTGTTGAAGCCAAATGTATATAAAAAAAGAACATTACATCAAATTGTCCTCAACATTTTATTCTTCTTGGAAACATTGTAGATCCACAAACAGCAACCAAATGATAAACAAGACTTAAGGCAGCAACCCTCTCACCTCCAGTCACTGAGTCACTGAGCTTCATACAAGAGAGCACACATGCATTTCAATGGTGAGGGAGGCTCCAGACATAGCATATTATCGTAACAGTGTTTTAAGTGAATGAACAGTGTCTCAGCACACACGTTTTAGGTAGAGGCTGCATTGTCACGCTCCGGATGACATAATTAGACTGGAAGGCAAACAGTGATACATTTGTAGTTCTGCTGTGCAAGCGACTTCTACAGTTCACACACAGCTCAATTACTACATGACAACTTTCGTCTGCTAAAGTCGCCTTGCTTAGGAAAGCAGGGCTCTAATGCACGCTTCTTTATGCCAAAAGGGAAACACGTCAGGCATGAGAACTGAGGAAACAAGCACCTCTAGGTACTAGGCAGTAAATCCTTCGATGTTAGGACATGCCCATTAGAACATAGGACTCGCACAGCAATGGCAATGAGGCACTTGTTAAACATGGCAGTTAGCATCGGCTAAGTATTATTGTAATGCAGCAAAGTAAGCAAGGAGCTCATTAAAACTATTTCAAAATCCAGATTTCCCTCCACAATTTCCCCCTAAGAGACCTTCACTCCAGTCTCATCCATTACATCTTTGGGGGAACAAACATCATGTCCTGGCAAGTCATAACACTTTACTTCTTCCGCAGTAGGACAGTAGAACACCTGAGTGGTCTGGGGAGCCTCGGAGAAATGGACATGTGCATGATATTAAAGACATCTGCAACTCATCACTAGGCAGGACACGCTCAGCATTAGAACCAAGATTATGAGTAGGATTTGGAAGATGGAGGCGCCCAGTGGTCCCGGAATACTCAATACCCAAGGAACTGAAGAGCCAGGTGGACTCAAGGCTGATGTGGAGGTGACTTATTGTACCACGTATGTGTGAGACAATGTCTGAGATGTTACTGGCATAACTGGCTACGAAAGTGCAGCACTCAATCTTCAAGATTACCCAAACCCCTCCTTGTGAGGCTAGGAGGGTGTCCAGCGCAATGCAGTTCTGGAGAACCATTGTTTGGATGACTATTTGCTCAATTGACAGTAGTGTTATGGAAGATGGAGTAGCATTTGCAATATCCTCAATCAGATGTGACAATCGGGTCAAGTGGTCCCGGTTCAACTTGACCCCAAGATCTTGTATAAGGTAACCCATTCCAGCAACAAACCCTTCAACCACTGTGCTTCTTTTCGGATGGGGCTGTGTTGGGAAGGTGTGGGTATGCCAGACAACAGATAGGACATGTCTAATGCTTCCTCCCCAATTAATGGGCAACTAGGGATGCATTTTGTCCCTTGTGTGCAAGAAATGCTTGCACTGGGGTTGCCTATGCTATACCTGCCTGCACCGCCTTGGCCTGTACCCCTAGAAAAGCTTGCACTGGTTCCGCCCATACCCATACTATACTGTTTGAGGAAAGCATGGACTGCCATGCCAATGTTGTACCTATACCTGTTTGTGAATAAGGCTTGCACTACTGGTCATAGCCTAGCTGGTAGTAAAGCTTTCAGTGAGTGTGCACGTCCCACAAGTACACCTCTTTGTTATGGAAACCTGTGCATCTCCTGCCCATGGTGCACCTGTTTCTGAGGGAAGCATGCACTGGCCCTGACAATGATTGTTCTTTGCCTATTATGAATGAAGCATGGACTGGCTCGGCCCATTTTCTGTTAGATTTGCTAGGGGTGCACTCCGTCCCTCTGGGTTGTGTGTGCTGAAGAAAGGGAGTTTGTACACACACTTGACAGAATGACCATAAATGTGAAGAGACCGAGCTCATTTGTGGGCAGGGCATGTTATATTCAGGAGCACATTTAGAAAGCACAGCAAAATTACCTTTTTCCTAGGGTAATAATCCTTGCACCGGTTCTTCCACACTGCTGTCGTCCTCTTGTTTCTGTAACAGCAGTTCCAAGATGTTGTATGTGACAACTGTCATGTCTATTAATTTAAACTGTCTCCGAAAACCCCACACATCTACCACAGTGCCCTGCAGTCTCAGAATCAACAATAACGACCTCAAATGCAACAAACTGCTGGTTTGGAAAGTTTACTGAAATAGGGCCCGATTCATGAAATCCGGGAATCAATCCTGGAAAAACAGCCCACGCGCTGAAACCAACTCTGTGCAGCCCCATGGGAAAACTTTTCTCTGCGCGATACGTGTATTCATGGATTCCAAAGCGCATTTTGACCCGACCCGCAAAGAAAACCGAGCAGCGCGAGGAACGCCTACAACACTCCCTCACGTAAACCAAAAACCAAGCCATATCCCAAACTTAGCGCAAACCTCCGCGTCCACCCCTGACCCACCATCCTGCACCCCTGCAAAACTGCACAAGCTCCCTCATGAGTCAAGGGTGCACCCCTGTGAAAATGCACAGCTCCCTCATAAGTCAAGGCGGCACCCCTGCGAAAACATGCAAGCACCATCGTAAGTCAAGGCTGCACCAATGAAAAACCACAGAAGCTCCCTCGTTAGTCAAGGCTGCATCCCTGCGGAAACGTGCAAGCTCCCTCGTAAGTCAAGGAGGCACCCCTGCAAAAACATGTGAGCTCCCTCGTAAGTCAAGGCTGCACCCCTGCAAAAATTCACAAGAACCCTCGTAAGTCAAGGCTGCATCCCTGCGAAAATGTACAAGGCCCCTCATAAGTCAAGGCTGCACCCCTGCGAAACCAAGCCAGTTCTCGCTTAAGTCAAGGCTGCATCCCTGCGAAAACCATGCTAGCTCCCTCGTAAGTCAAGGAGTCACCCCTGCAAAAATGTGTGAGCTCCCTTGTAAGTCAAGGCTGCACCCCTGCAAAAATGCACGAGAATCCTTGTAAGTCAAAGCTGCACCCCTGTGAAAAGGCGTGAGCCCCTTCGTAAGTCAAGGCTGCACCCCTGCGAAACCGAGCGAGCGAGCTACCAAGTCAAGGCGGTACCCGTGTGAAAATGCATGAGCTCCCTCCTGAGTCAAGGCGGCACCACTGCGAAAACATGAAAGCTCCCTCCTAAGTCAAGGCTGCACACCTGCGACAAACACATGAGCGCCCTCGTAGGTCAAGACTGCACCGCTGCAAAAACATGCAAGCCCCCATGTAAATAACGGCTGCACCCCTGCGAAACTGTGAGCCCTCCCACCCTACTCTCAAGGCATCCAAATTGCTCGCATATACCCCTACTGCACATCAGCCAGCATCAAGTCCAGACACCACCTCTGCCACCACCCATTCAGCCCCCTGATAGTGCACCCCCTTCACTCACACCACCCTTACCTCTGACACTACCCCCAGTCAGTGCCCTCAAGTCCCGACACAATGCACTAGCCCCCCTCACCTCTACCATCACCCCAGGCAGCCCCCTCAAGTCCTCACACCACCTACTAGCCCCCCTCACCTGTACCACCACCCGAGTCAGCCCCCTGACAATACACTCCCTCCCCACACTGCCCTCTCCTCCGCAGCTACCCTCAGTCAGCATCCTGGCAGTCTCCCACCCTACCAGTCCAATGCATGAATGCAATTCACCTGAACCTCTGTGGTTGGGCTCCACCATGAAGCAGACCTCCAACAAGCCCACCAACAACACAATCTATTGGAAGCACTGAAGATCAATCCAGGACCGGAGCAACCCCAGTCACTCTCTGGCAGACGTGAATCTGCAGCACCTCAACGAGACTGCACAATATTGCACCAATAACACTGTAGCCATCCCATCTACATGTGACAAGTGAATGAAATGCTAAGTGGCATGTGCATATTGGCCATGGGTGATTGCGAAGGCATCAAAGCACAGCAAATGAATATGAATTGAGGACAGAAGTAAACAAAATCAAACATTGGCCAGATCCACAAATAATGACTAGACGTGTTAAAGCCTGAGCATAAGTAACGCGGGTAGTAGGGGTGGTAAAGTCCCTGTCAGGGACAACAACATGACAGGCGTATGCATGGGTGATGGGAGGTCGTCAGAGATTGCATGACTCAGCGAGACAGGAAATGTGTGCTGCCACACAGAAACGGCAAACATGGGACACACATGTATTAAAGTGGCAGAGTTGGAGAAAGACATGAGAGCAGGCAGTGTGTGACTCACATGCTGGAGGGCGTGAGAGAATGACATGGGAGTGGCACAGCAATGAAATAACAAATGTGCAAGTGATGTTCCAGGTGACCTATTCACAGTGAACCCACCTCCCTCCGCAGCACCCACAATCCCAAATACATACTACAGTGAATAGAGTGTGAGCACATACACAATCCCAAGCATGTGCAAAGGGGACACATAAACATCAGTGGACCTGAAATAAAAAAGATGTGAAAGAGTGCAAACACACATGCACAGGTGGCATTCCATCCACAATGAGAGTCAAACAATAAATAGATAACACATTGATACATCACTACAACCATACCCGTATGTACATAATCACACACACAACAGAACCCTCCACGTCAACCACACTAAAGCAAAACCTGCAGTGATGCTGCACATGTAATGGAAAATGAAGGCATCCAGTGCAGCCTCCAGTCGTCTGATGACCCACCCCACGTGTCAGGCACATGTGCATCCCTCGACCCTCAAACATCACAGCAACAACATGACACAAACAGGAACGCCACAATCCACATGACCTGCAATGAAGAGATGCACTGGGTGAAATGTAAACAATCAAATATGCAAACACACAAACTGCATGAAGCGTGGAATGTAACCAGATAAAACCTGCATTCAATAAAACTATATACAACAAAAACTGGGAAGGAACGTTCAAGACGTCTGGGTAAATGAGGAAAACTGAAATGAACCCTATACCTAAAGAACTATATACATGAAAAACAGGGAAGGAAAGTCACTGAGGTTTGGGGCAAAAGAAAAAACATAAATGAAACCTATGCCTAAATAACTATATACAACAGCAGCGGGCTAGTCCTCCTCACCGATCTCTGACAACCTCTTGACCAGGGCTGACTCACATGCCACGTCCTCCCACCTCAATTGGGCCTCCGTTGCTTCCTTGAGGGCTTGCAGGGAAGACAACAACTTGTGTTCTGCATCCAGCGCAGATATGGCGTTCAACGCTACCACGTGGTCCTCCTAACTCATAGTTGCCACCTGCCTCCTTGGGGTGGTTTGCCCTGCAACAATCTGCCTCCTGGTACTTGCCACATGCTGCCACTGTACCCAGTGCAGGCTCTGTCGGTATGCCCTCCAACATGATGACAATTGTCGGGGGCATACGGCACCTGCACTGCCTTGAGGTGCCTACTGTCCCTCCATTGCCTATGCCCCTGTGGGTGCCTGGGTAGACATGGTGACCACCTCAGCTGACATACTTTGGACTTCCACCTTGGGGCGGGGACATTAGCTCCGGCAGACGGGGCGTTGGGGGTGGGACTGGTGCACAGGGGGCTGTGTTGGTATGTGGGCTGGACGGCACCCTGAGGACGACTGGCGCACAAAGGAGGAAGCTGAGGGGGGGGTTGCAGCAGTGAACAGCCAATGGAGCCCACCAGAGAATAGGCCTGCTGCCACCAAGCCCATGAGGCGGCCCAGCTTATTGTGATGATGGGCAAGCATACCACAAGTAGCCTGCCCATTCATCACAAATGACTACGGTCCGCCTCATAAGGCCAGCCAGCAGGGGCAGCACCTGATCCCTGATGGACACATCAGCTGGTAAGGGGATGCTGGTCTGGGTGGAGGCATCCCAGAAGGTGTGCACTGCTTCATCCAATGACCCAGGGACAGGATTTTGAACAGGCACCTCCACGGTGGCCTGCAGAGCCTCGTGCCCCTGGGGCAGGGTTGCACCATGTACACCCACCTTGGCACCCCACCTGACCCCATGGGTTGGGCTGCAACAGCCAGCTCATGTGCCTTCCCCTCCACCTTCCGGGATGACTCCAGGGGTCTTCCGCCATGGATGACCCCTGTGTGGCATCACCCTGTCCCATTGCTGGGGAGAGTCCTCTCCCACCGTCGCCTCCTGGGACTTACCCACAGCAGCCACGCCCGATGGTCCTAGTGCTATCTCCGCCACATTGCTCCCCAAAGATGAGCTGTTACAGGGTTGTTGCTGGAGCCTGCGCCTTGGTCTGGTGGATTGGTCCCTGCTTCCATGCTCCACAATACCGCTTCCGCCCTCTTGTCCAGCTGCAGCAACTGCAGTAAAGGAGACACAGAACAGCGACATCATTGTACAGTGTTAAAGCCTGTGTGACATATACAACAGTTACAGTAACATGAATTGTCCAATGTACAACCAGCAACATTCTCACTCACACACATGGACATGCAATTCACATTCAAAAAGACACAACAACCCAGGCTCAATGACAACCACAGGCATGATACATCCACATGTAAACACAGCACAATGAGGGCAGTGTGCAAACACATAGCAAGGGAAATTACATGGCACAATGGCAAAGGCAACGTGACCAAACTGCAACCTGCTGCATTGCCATGGGAGACATGCCACAGGGGTGTGCATGGAATAAATGGGTAGAATGGCCAAACACGGAAAGCATGGAAGCACAGACGGGCTGGGCTACCGCTGTGGACACTTTGTTGGCAAGACACACAGTGCAATGATGCCCACCAATAGACACTCATGATTGCACCACTCACAGCATGGCCATGTTTGTTTGTTTGTTTGTTTTTATTATTTATAATGCGCGAGGGTACCCGGAGGTATCAGGGCGCAGCATTTACAAGAATTTTCTAGGCTTAGTTACAATCATCATAACATATACATAAACGTGGGACAATAAAGTAAACCAAAGTTATATACAAAGCAGCAGTGGGGTAACGCGTCAAGCATTATATACAAGTAGACATGTAGGCACATATGGTTAAGCTGTGTGCAGGTATTACCTGCTTGGGCATCTGTCCACACAATCATATCAAACAACATGCCTCCCTCACAACCCAACCTGTGAGCATGCAACACATACATAAATCAATCGCACAGGCACACATGAGTATGCACTAGCCCCAAGCACATACACATGGCATGCACACACATTAACTCAGAGTACACAAGCAGCGCCATGACAAATCACATCAAAGTCCCTGAAATTACAATGCCACAACTTGACTTTGCCAAACATCCAAACGCACGTGTCTCCTGCAGATGTAGAAGATGCATAGCCATACATTGCAATTGTCCGCACAACATCATGTCCAGCATGCATGTACCTGAGATGGGCACAACATCCTCATCTGACACCCTTGCCGTCCAAGCACTTGTAACCAATACGTGACATTGCATGAGCATGGTTTGCGTAACTGTGCAACTACACACACACAGCAAATACCAGCGCATGTCCAATGAACAGGTGTCACAATTCACACATGGGGAGAATTGTCTGGGGATTGCATGCCGCTGTTGTAAGGAGTTCAACCATCCGCACGGGAGTGTGCGCACGCTTGGGCTTTTTTTTAATCTTTTGTAGTTAAAATGAATGATAGGAGAACAACCTCAGAACATGTGTGCAGCTACTCTGCACACATTTTCCTCTGTTCACCGTACAACAAACACATAGGGCCTCATTACGAGTATAGTGGTAGCCATGCCCTTAATAAGGTCATGGCTGCCTCCATACTGTGTTCCAGCACCGGGTTCCTTCAATGAGGAATAACCGGGTCATTCCAACATAGGAACCGATCCCCATTCCCATTTGAGCCCCCATAGGGCTCAATGGGAATGGGGATGGAGCTAATAACCAGACATCTGTTCCGGGTCCCGCAAGGGAACCTCGTAATTGCGCATCCCATAAAGAACGGTGCCGGTCCCGTACCGGGACCCTTCATTACGGGAGCACAGGCCTCGTAATGAGGCCCATAGTCAAGTGTACTCCAGGGGGATACAGCCTCCAGGTGCAGTCCTCTCTGTCACATTTAGCTGGAATGGGACAGACACGGGTACATCAAAGCATCTCAGGAAGGGGGAAGGCAACATCTTCCTCTGGCCATGGCCAGCCTAATTAAAATATCAAAGGCCCGGCCCATGGATCTGCCCTCTCTACTGTCTATGTTCTGCTGGTGGCGCATACTGATGAGAGTTAATTGAAACAGGCCTTCGATAGGCCTGAGCGCAGAACTGACAACAGGGGCAGGACCCTAACACCTTTTTGATATGCAATGTGTCAACTTGAAGCTAGCTTCCACCCACTGTGTGAAGGGTAGTGAATGGCATGTCTGGGGCAACTGTTTACTGCTGGGAACCCCCTTTCACAGGGAATAAGTATGTGATTTGATGGAGACAAAGGTCTGTTCTCGCCACAAACTTCAAGGGAGACCTGCACTTTGATCAAGAATCACAGAGAGCTGAATTATCCAGATAGACACTTTGATCCACAACAGAAAGGAAGATGGGTGGGATTTAGTAGTGCATGTTGTCACCCCTTACCTTTCCTGTTGCAAAGCAACCTGGTTATGACCTCACACATAACAGAAGATTGTTGGTGGGGACGCCGGGTTAGTTAATTAAGGTAGGCTTAGCCTGCACCAATCACTGGGGCCCATTTGGCTTTAAAAGAGGGCTGATCCCCTCACTTAGCAGATCATCCAACGACTTCGAAAGGAGTAAGAAGAAGGACTCATTTGGACCCTGGTTGAAGGTACAGTCTGCCTTACATCTTCTGTCAGTGAAGGAAGGCCAGGATTTTCAAGAGGGAAGCAAGATCTCTCCCCTAAACATCTCCCAAGGAACAGAGGGAGATATCGGACTCAGAGGTCCCAGCCAGCACCCACTCTGATTGACCAAAAACGTTCTCCGTGCAACTGCAAGTTATTGGGAGCCCACGTAATACCATTTAAATCTATTTAAGGTTCAATACCTGCACGAGATTTGCAGATTGACCAAGATTAAGCCTCAGTAGAAGAGCATGAAGCTCGAAACACATGTCAGGCTGCAACGTTGTTGATTAAAAATCACTCAATATAATCAGCAAATTATGCTTCTATTTTGATTTTGTGTGCGCAGTGTGAGAGCAAACCCAGTCTTCCTACATTTAGAGTGCATCCCTTTTCTTGGTAAAACTTTGCCCTCTGTGTTCCGTTACGTGGTGCGCTACATTTTGTAGTGTGCTATAACTGTCTGTTATAATAATAATAAAGTAGATATTTGTATACAACCTTGACTGGACAGTCCCTTTTATCATTGTGTAATTATTGTGTTTTAACTGTGTTGCAACTAACCAACGATCCACGACCTTGCGGAGATATGCCTGTCATTCCGTCCAAATTCTCAAAAACTGGACAAGGAGGTTTATAATTTACTTGTTTTCCAATCTGTTCATATCCCTTCTGATGTACTAGAGTGTCAAACTGCAAATATCTCTCAGGGGGGTGGTGCAAACTGTATTACTGCCAAATTGTTATGCTAGGGACACACAACAAACCAAACACTAAGAATGAAACTAAATGACACGAAAATGAGATAACAATAACATGAGACAAAGAAAACACACACGAATCGATTCAACATTAAAACACTTTATTCATGCATAGCACTGTATGATAAAACACTACTAGCAAAAACTAATTTGCAACACTAATTTGCAACCCCATAGCATGGGTGCAATCTAAAATGCAATCTACAATGTATGCAATTTACAATTGCCTCTCTTCTGGCTTCTATGCAAGCAGCCTAATACCTTTACCCAGCCCTGCTGAATCTAAATGCATTGCAGCCTAGTAACAACAATGTGGCCTAGTAACAATGCTAATAACAATGTGTGGCTAGTAGCAACAAGTGGCAAGCTCCTAAATCGTCAGCATTTCTCTCACTCGCCCCACACACGTTGACACTCTCTAATGAGACAATCCCTGCCTGATGATCCCCTTCTATCAACCAAACCCCTGAAAGTGTGTGTGCCAATTCCCTGTTGCACCTGTCTTAACAAACAGCTTTCTAATCAGTAGGCCTCAAACCAACCATACTCCCCTTCGTGTGTGAACAATCTTCCAGGCAGCCTCACTGCTTTCCCCGCATCTCATCTAGACAACCAGGTCCCAGCAAGACTCGAACCGGCCTCTTTCTCTGCTCCCTCCTTGGCCCCCACTGATCTGGTCTCCTGCCAGCTGCTCTCGGACTGTTCTCCCAAAATGCTCTGCCAAGCCGATCTGCTGACTGCTCCCTCTAGTGTCTACCAGATCTGCATCTCGATCTCCTGACTGCATCTACTGGGTGCAAAACCTCACTCATGGATATAGTATTCTGTGACGCAAGTCATCACTAAGGTTACATGTATTTCACTTAGCTAGCATTCTCTAAAAGCAGAAGCGCCATGGAGTGTGATGGCGTATGTGCATTATCTCTAAGTTCACTGTGACATTAACAAGATGGAACTGGCAAGCATATCGTGTCTTCTGCTCAATACAAGAACTGTCTCTTACTGCGAAATCATAACATTTCTCCTCTGTCGAAGCTTAAGGCCTTGTACTGCAAAGCTAAGCTAAGGAAAGCACTCCTTCCATATCCCTGCCACCTTTTCTGCTGTCTGCACATTCAAGGGAAGGCCAGATAAGCTACCGTCTCCCTTCCTTCTACTCGGGCAAAAGCCAAGGTCTCTCTGCCTGCCTTTGTTTACATTCTTCGAACTTACAGTGTACCATGAAGAAACCCTTCCGCGGAGCGAACAGCTTTCAGTGTGTGGCTCAGAATGGCTCAGTGCAGCAATTTCAATCTTTAGCATCTAGCAACATTTCTCTTCAACCTAAGCACTACATAAATGGCTCAATGTGCATTCTAAGTGCATGCACATGCGTGTCTCTAATGCAAACATGGCAACATCATACTAAGCAAACCCTTCACATGACAGGGCCTATTTCTCTAGCAAATGCATACAAAATGTGGCTTTCAATAGCATAACAAATATCTGGAAATGTAGATCTGAAATTATTCTGATGATAACTCATAACGGGCCAGTATATTATCTGTCCCCCTGGTCCTTCTCCGAAGGCCCCTAGTGACATTTAGGACCCCTTGCTCCCTTGGTGCTGAAACCAAAGAACCTTGAACAGTTAGGACCGATTACTTTACCGACTACCCTCCTGTCAGTATTCAGAGTGCATCCCTTTCCTTCGTGAAACTCTGTCCTCTGTGTTCTGTTATATGATGGGCTGCATTTTGTAGTGTGCTAGAACTGTCTGTTGTAATAATAATAAAGTAGATATTTTTATACAACCATGACTGGACAGTCCCTTTTATCATTGGGTAATTATTGTATTTTAGCTGTGTCGCAACTAACCAACGATCCACGACCTTGCAGGGATATGCGTGCCATTCCATCCACGTTACCAAAAACTGGACAAGGAGGTGTATAATGTAATGTACTTGTTTTCCAATCTGTTCATATCCCTTCTGGTGTACTAGAGGTGTGGGGCTGATTGATGGTTTAGAAAACGATATTCATCCCTGGACCACTGGTGCCCCAGAAGTTGATTTGCAGCGCTGTGGATTGCTGAAACACGCATGCTGAATACATGAGGGTGTAACTACAAACATGCAGGCACATGCTGAACACACATGCAATGTAGAATAGTGCACCACATGGCTACTCACCAGCAGACTCCAGATGCTATCTCCAATCGCTGATCTAGTTATAGAGCTCCGGGTAGAACTTCGCCAGGACATGCAAGTTGTTAGATAAAAGCCTGCACCTGCCCCCACTGTGCGCCTCCACGGTTGCACCGGCCTTCAGGGCACACAAGGCCTTGGTGTGGGTCCTGGTGGCATTGGTGGCAGCCGTTATGTCCCCCCATATCTGCTTGCATTCTTCCTTGCTGTGTTGGTTTGCTGGGCCAAAGAGGGCATCATAGTACTCTACGACCTTATCCACCAGGATGCCACCTTCCTTGGAGCTGAAGTCGACAGCCCTCTGCCTCGCTGCCGTGGGGTTGCCTCTCTGGTCAGATGAAGATGGTGCAGACATGGCAACCCCTGAGGCAGGTGTGGGTGGGTAAAGTGGTCCTGGAGATGGGATGTGGAGCAGTGGTGGTTGAATGGAAAGGTGGGAATCTGACGCGACAGCTAAGGTGGTCACAGGGCCTGAGACAGGAGCATAGGCAATGGCTGGTCAGCAGGCACTCCCAATGCAGTGCAGGTGGGCAGCAGACACTCACACTGGACAGGCAGCAGCATATGGCAAGGTGGGAGGTGGCACAGAGCAGGCAGAGGCAGGCAAACTGGCACAGAGGCAGGAGAGAGAATCTTCCGTGTCTAGCTACAAAGGCAGATGAAAACAGAGCAAAGGCCTTTAGCTTTTAAAGGACCTTAGTGTGTATGGTACGTGACACGTGCTGAAAGCAGCATGCCTATGCGTCTCACAGCATTGACGGGGATTCACATTCGTGCTCTGAAACACCTGTGTATGGGCGCGATATAAATAAAATATCATATCATATATAAGAACATGGATGCAGAAGACTGGTTGCGTGTTGCGAAGGACCGGAGAGGGACGAGCATCGTCGTATTTGTGGGTGCCAAATAATCCGTTCTGTTTACTTTTGGGGGCTGCGTCTGCGTATACGTGCATGTTTTTTTTACCATTTTGAGGCCTGTGGTGTGTCACGTACGCAATTTTTGTGTTTCGGGGAGTGCCTATGTGTACTGCTTTTTTCACTTTTCGGAAGCTTTCTGGGTATTGCGTATGCAATTTTTGTGTTTAGGGGTGCCTCTGGTATCACGTACTGTGTTTTGCTTTTGGGGTACATTGGAGCCATCTACGTCGCACATCACATAGACTGTTCCCTTCCTTATATTGGCCATTACAATAACTTGGTGTGCCTACCATTAATCCTTTACACCATGAACATGAGTGGAAAGGTCCCAAGAGGGAAAGGGTGCAGCTGGGGTCAGGGGCATGGTGAGGACATATCTGCGCCAGCCCCAGGAGGACGTGGAGGGCCCTATGGCACATGTGATCTGGCACCTGGACGCCAACATGGTCGCAGACAAACAGGTGCAGCACCACCACTTAGAGTCCCTCGGGCCAAGAAGGGACGCCCTGCAGAGCAAGAAGAGGGTTCAACCCAAGACATGGCACAGGATATGGGTCCACTGAGGAAGAGGCGCTTCATGATGAGCTCCAGGTCCTCATTGAGTACCTGAGCGATAACTATCGTCAGTTGTGCCAGTATGTGGGGGAACACTGTAAGAGGATTCAATTCAACACTACAGCTAAGTCAATGCCTAGTCTGGGATACTGAATGGAAACCCTTATTGATATATCTTTATGTCCAGTTCATGCGTTCTGGATGACTACCCCTATATAACACCCCTCTCTTGGAATCCCCCTGACCCCACTGAGCCAAGAAGTAGTTCTGTTTTGCAAGTTAAAAGGTTTATTTGATAATTTAAACAATAGATATATATATCACACTTTATAATAAATTAATAATTGAATATGACACTTAATCTGAGCAGTAATCAATAATGGATAGTCTGGCACTAGCACACTTGTGAATAGGAACAGAAGAATAAGGTGGTAGAGAATGCTTTATATAAGTTCAGATGGATGTAATGTTGAATAAAAATGCAATACAGAAAATACTCAATATGATTTCAACAAAACAATGTAATCACTTTTCTCTGGCAATCCCCTCCCCCCTTTATGCAATGCAAGGAAATGGAAGGAAAGCACACAGTTCTCAGAAATGCAGTCAAATGTAATTCAGTTCACCCCAGCAACCTTAGACTACAGAAGTTTGAAACACAGGCCCAAGATGCTTTTATATGTGCTGGAAATGAAGTGAAACATTTGCTAAAATGCTTTTAATTCCCTCTAGAGGTTCAGGGTGAGTGGTATCTAGTTAATATTAGTCCAGACTCACTCTAGCAATGATTCAGGGATGGTTCTTAAGAGGCAAACGAATTTAGCATTTCAGGCAAAACAGCTATCTTTTTACAAGTAAAGAAAGTGTGTTTTTCGCGATTGCGGCACAATATATAGGGAGTAGGAATGCGGTTCTAGGTTCGTTGAAAAGCCAAGATTCCCAGCTTTCAGAGGAAAGTTACTGCAAGTCTCTAAGACAAACGGTCACAGAGATATGAGCGATATGGTAAAGGTCGTTTTTCAGATTTGAAATTTTAAAAGTTCAAAGTGACAAGTTACAGCTAGCAACTAGAAATGACAGGTGACAGCTTTGCAAATGACAGGTGACAGTGAGGAGACAGTTCTGGTTAGATTAAAATAGATTGAATTATATTATTTTAACTAAGAGATTGGTTCTGCACAGTTCTGCTAGGTACTCACAATATATTTTTTAAATAAATGCGCCTCGTCACGGATCTGGTCAACAGGTTTTCTTCACTCGCCACGGACGGTTTCTGCGCACAGCGTCGGGGTCAGCTCTACTCTGCTGGTCTGGTCTGGGTCTCTGGTTCTGATCAGGTATGTGGGTCCGGATACAGCGGTCTCCGGTTCAGCTGGTCTCTCTCTGGATACAACACTGCTCTCTGGCAAATGGCAAGAGTTCTTGCAAAGAATTCAAACAGCTCGCCTGGCTGTGATAATGGCAATGATTTGAGGCCTGCTAAAGAGGGATTTAGCTTGTAGTTGACCTCTCTGCTACAAATTCTGAAGTAAAGTCTTGGTCTCTGAAGGTGGATAGATTGAAGTCTCTATGTTGGCTCTCTGGAGGTTGATGGAGGTAAAGTATGGATTTTCCCGGCAGAGCGTCCCGCAGCAGATGGAATTGAATGTCCCTATCTGTCCTGACTGTCTGCCTTTATGTGTTTTGAAAATGGGTGGAGAGGCTAGCTTCCTAGGCCCTACCCCTCTCCACTTGTCATTGGCCACTTCCTCCTCTTCCCCTTGATTGGGGGAATGAAATGAAGTGTCATCATGATGAAGTCTGTTTATGATACAGAGAACCCACCCCTGTCAACTTTACACACAATCTATATTTGATCAAAAAGACATATTTCATAGATACACAGTGGTTTGAAATTACATGCACCCATCATGCATATCACATGAGATATACCCTGTTCAAATCTGCTCTTCCTGAGAGCTTGCATTGAGAAATGGCAACATATTTCACTTTTTGGTCAAGTTACCAACATCAGATTCTTACTCAAATTTACCCAAATGTGTGCAAGGCATGCAGGCATTAATTGATGAAGTATCAGACTTTTCACATGCAGACATTTTAAGTATTACCCTCTTAACTGCTATTTTGCCCCCAGATCATGCCACCGGTTCTAAAAACCTCTTAAAATGTGGGCAGAAAAATCACAAGAATTATGGTATCATTTAAATAATTATGACAAGTCCTTACTATGAATTATTCATCTTTTTCTAAAACCATATTCTGGCTACAGGGGTGTGTCTTTTCAGGTCACATGGTACAGAAACCAGTCTTTCCACTTTCTTCAAGCTCAGCCTCTGTCTCCAGTTTCTCCCCCTCCCAGTTTCTGCCAAGCCAGCTTGCTCTCACATGCAGTGCTCCTCCCCTTTCCTTCCAGGAGGAAGCCACATTTACGACTCCCACCAATAAAACATTTGCCTGAGTCAGGACAGGGCTTTGTTCAATTTCCTGCAGAGCCCAGGTAATTCAATCAGAGAAGTGTCAGATCCCTTTTGGTGGGAGCAGCAAAAGGCAGCTAGGCCTGGGAACTGCTGTGGATCCAGTTTCACTCCAATTGGGGGAAGTTGTCAAGCAGAATCCAGTTCCTTAAGCCAGGCCCCAGCTAATGTCACTTTTAGTTACCCAGTTTTCTACATTCAAATAAAACTAACCATTTTTACATATGCAGCTAGAATGCTGATTCTAAGTTTAAAACTATGACATTTAAACAATTGAAACCTATGTGACACTCAAAAGTAGGTCACTCATTTCTTTTAAACATTTATATTTTTAGTGTTTTACAGTCCAAATTTACTTAAACTGCTGAAATCCACAGCTCAGCCAGTCTTGTTATAAACCTTCAAGTCACTTCAGAATATAACTTTACATTGGATCCACCTCTCAGTAAGTCTTTCTTTGGCCTGCTTTGGGTTCATTTATTCAGTTTTACACAAAGTCTGGTGGTTTTAAAACGCCGGCTTTCTGATAGTGGTGAGTACTGGTAATGCAACCATTTTTGGGATTTTTCTTGGATTAATGCATTCCAAACAGGAATGGTTCTTACATGGTAGTAAATCCTTGCTTAACATTGTTTTGATGGGGCTCCTTACAGTAAAATGGTTATGTGGAACCCCACCAAAGGGTTGAATCTTTAAAGTGGTCCAATGAGTCACGATTTCAGCAACTTTTTGACATCAGTAACAGTGGATTTTGTTAACAAAGATCTTTCTTTACACTGGTGGGTGGCAAGTTAGGTAATCATTTTGGTGTGCGCACAAACTGCGTGGTTCTCCTGGATTCTGGCGCACTTGTGGGCTTTTTGGCCATCTTGGATTTTCTAAGCCCACAGCACCAAATGTTGCAGCATGATAGCTCAAACGTGGGTCAGGACACCCAACAACACCCATACACACCGCACAAAGGATGGTGCATTGGCAGTGGGTCACATACCTGACCAATACCTTAAGTGTGGAGATACACACTGCTGTACAGGTTCAGAAGCAGTGGAAAGATCTCACACATAGGACCATGCACAAGCTCAGTGTCAACCTGGCCTCCACACTGGCCACTAGAAGGGGGCCACCAGAGGAAGAGCAGCTGACACTGCATGAAGAGACCACAAGCCAATTCATCCTCCTGGAGCAGGTGCGAGACGTGTGAGGCCTGGAGAACTATGAGGACACATCTGTTGAGTGGCATTTCATGTGTATCGTATATTCAGCCAGTCAAGTAAGACACAGTATATATGTGTACTGGTACATGTGGCTGCAGTTGTCAGACATCCTTGGGTAATGCATGCTTGGCAATGTTAAGACTCATGTCACATGGCCATCACTCTAGGAGTATCCTGTGTGGCACATTTCTGTGTGACAGTACATACAACACACAGGGTACTCCTCTGTTTCATGGTCAAAAAATGACACACCTACATGTACTGTTGTTTGCTACATTCATGCAGCATGTCATTTTGCACTGCTCAACGGGGACATGCCATGGATGTTGATCAATCACATCATTTCATGCTGATTTGCATGTTCAAATTGTCACCTGCGCCTACGGGAGGCCTTGTCATGATGCATATCAGAGCTGTCTGTCATCAAACCCTGTGGTGTTGACAGAGTGATGGGGCTTCAGTGCCCACATACCACTGCCTTAGTATAAGGCTTGATGTTGATGCAATAACACCTGTATAGTGTAAGGGGTCACACCCTACTTCCCAGCGCCTCTGCAATGCACTGGCCTTACACTTTGCCACCAAAACTCAGGACATTCGTAACACTTTTTCTACACTCCCTCACAACCAATCCCACTCCCCCCACGACTCCCCCCTCCCTCCTCCTTCCTTCGCCTCCCTTGCTCCTGTCACACCTGAAGAAGTTACCAGAGTTGTCAGCTCCATGAAGATCTCTTCTAAACAGGTCTTCCCTTGCTCATCCAGGACCATGAAGGATAACATTGGCTCTCTTGCCCTGCTCTCGCTGATTTCTGCAATCACTCCTTTATCACTGGATCTTTCCCCTCCCCCCTTAAGCACTCCCTTGTGCAATAAATCATGAATAAAACATCCTCTGACCCTAACTGCCCTGCCAGCTATCGACCAATCCTCATGAACACCTTCCAGGGGAAGCTACTTGAGAAGCTGGCCTTGCCCCAACTTAACTCTCGCACTGAACTTGTATGTGGCCTCCACGACCATCAGTCTGGATTCTGAGTATCCAGAGGCACGGAAACTGCTCTTCTGACCACCTGTGCAGAACTGATTGTATCTCTAGACTCCGACTCCCCAGCTGTCCTTATCCTTCTCAATCTCTCCTCTGCATTTGACACATTTAACTATTCCATCCTCAAACAAAGGTGTAATGATGTCATCTTTATGGTGCAAGGGTTAGGTTGCTTTAGTGAGTGATGCAACATGTATGGAATGTAAGCTTAGGTGGAATGTTGCATGATGGGTGTTCTACTGTGACCGTTGGTGAGAGAAGAGTACCATCTTATGAAGGGGCTGGTGGATGTCTTATTTGCTCTAACCTGAATCTCTGGAATTACATCTGTAACTGGCACAAATAATTAAATAGAAGTGCTCAAACAAACTGAGGCTCTGGACTTAATGTATGTGAAACGGACATCGTTACATTGGCGACGAGGATGGCTTCCAGATGTCGGGTGGCAGTGGTGCGCACAACAGGTGTAAACAGCGGCACCGTGAGGATAGTGTGCCGTTCGGTTTGAGAGGCTGCTGCTGCCCAGGGAATGCTGTAATAAAGCACCGCTGAGAGAGCATTGAGGAGACATCCACCAGCCCTCCCCCCCCATCTACAGGGGACCCAGGTGAGCGGGGTCTTGTCCTGCTTTCATATAAGTTTAGACGCCGGGAGGACACTGTGGAAGCTGGGGGGAGTCCAAAAGGTTAAGGAGAATTGGGACACATTGCTTAACCAACGGCGCCCCCTCTGAGACTCTGGGTGATTCTTTGGATGTAGAAACGGATAGCTGCAGTGGCTCTGGTTTGTACACAAGGCGTGTACATGAGGTGTGCTTATTTTGTGAAAGCATATCGGTAGCCAGATTGGGCTATAGTAAAGGCAGCAAGTGTTTTTATTAGTACACAGGAACGGTGAAGCAGATGTCTTTATAATGTGAAAATGCAGGAGACTTTAAACTGAGGAAATGTTCCGGTTTGCCTCCAAAAGTGCAGTGTTAACTGGGCCTTTCAGTGACCATTAGGCAACTGGAGCTCTGAAGTGCTCCCCTGCAGTCTTGCGACTGGTGACGTCATGCTGCGGGCTGGGGGTAATGGCAAGAAGTAGAATGCCATTAAAACGTTCTCTGTCAGAACTTTGCAGCAAGGAGAACTGTTTGCATGGGCGTTTCAATAAAATCACCTTCTGCCATCATGAGGCTTTTCTCGCCGTGCGTGAGGAAAAGAAAGTATTGTTGAGTGTGGCTGTGTAGGAGTCAACGAACCAAAGAGTTTTAGTTCATTCCCTTGCATGGAGCGTGATACTACGGAAGTCGCAGTGCAAAGGAGAAATGAATTCGATATCGAAGCATGCCCAAAGGTTTACAAGTTTTTGCGACGTGTTGTGTTCAAACAAGGGGGGTCATTCCGAGGTTGGAGTTAAGGGGAAAACGATGCCGGTAAAGGATTACCGGCATCGCTTAATGCTATGGGCTATTCTGACCAACCAGACCGCTATTTACGGCACCGTACTTTACGATGCCGTAAATAGCGGCCTATGCGTGCGCGGAACACACCATGCCGGCATTAGCGGCATGCCATAAACCAGAGCTGATCCCAAGTAATGCAGACATGCAAATAACGGCCTCCTGAAGGCCGAAAAAGAGTTTACCGGCATGGTGTAAATACCGGCATCTCCGAGAAGGTGTAAAGAACCCTGAGCAGTGTTAAGAAGTGCCACAGGTGCACACAATCAACACAGGTGGAGGCAATGGAGTGAGCGCTACTACAAAAGGAGCACACCCACACACCCCCTCCCACACCAAGATGATACCAAAAGTAGTAGCATTACTGGAGCTGGAGGCCCTGCTTGCAAGGCCGCAACAACAACAACAACAGCCCCCACCACAGAGCCTTGGTGTAAAGCGCTTTATAAATCAATAAATACAAATACAAATACAATACAAATACACAGAGGAGACACAGGAGGAGAAGGAGGGTGAGACAGGCCCAGCATGCTCCACCAGTGCAGCCACCGTTACCATGCCGGCAGCCCCCGAATCCCTCGCATCAGAGCCACCCCCTTCAACCTAACACCTGAGCAGATCCACACCCTGTACCGGCTTGACCGTGACACCATCACCACCGTAGTGGACCTGATACACAACGACCTAGTGAGCCTCATAGAAATACGTACCGCCATCCCCCCTCTACTGAATGTAGTGTCTGTGCTGCACTTCCTTGCCACAGGCACCTACCAGCACACAGTGGGGCACATGCATGGCATATCACAACCCTTATTTTCCCGGATACTGAACCGAGAGCTGGATGCCCTCCTCAAGCACACAAGGGACTACATATCCCTACCACGGACTCCCCAGGAGATATTCAAAACAAAAGTTGCATACCATGCACTGGCAGGATGCCAAGTTGTGTAGGTGCCCTTGACTGCACCCACGTGGAGTTGGTAGTCCCGCATGCCATGGAGGTGGTGTATTACAACCGCAAGCAATACCACTCCATCAATGTGCAGATGGTATGCAACGCCAGCAAAATCATCACACATTGCTGTGCCCGATATCCAGGATCAACTCATGACTCATTGGTCCTGCGGAACTCCACGCTACCACGCTTCATGGAGAGAGATGCTTGACGACGTGCCTGGCTGCGTGGTGAGTTGCCTGACTGGCCCATGGCAGTGCATCAGGGTTGTGAGGCGGGTGGCTGCATACTCCACCTGGTTGGGAAGGGGGGATGTATACTCCACCTGGGTGGGAAGGGGGGGATGCATATTCCACCTGGGTGGTAATGTTGACTTGAGTGCACAATGTGCACATCACCGAACACTGTGCCCCAAAGCAACTGAAATGGCACATGACTAACAAATTCCATAGTGATGAAGTAAGTCCGACACCTATCACTACATGACTAACAGTTAACCAGCCCACATCCCACAACACATGCACCACTCATCGGCGGCCCTCACACACCGTAAAGGCCATCCTGCACTATGCACTGCATATGCACTATGTTGCTATATCCAGCATATCACCACTCATGACAGTCATCCCTGGGAGTGCATTGAATTGAGCCAACCAGGGATACCACAGTGTGTCCCTGGTTCCGCACACCCATAGGAGCGCTGAAGGTCACCATGGAACTGATCAGTGAAGAATGACGAATATGGTACTGACTACAGCCAACACTCCCTACTAAAAAATCTCGCAGGACACAACACATGAATGATTTTACTCCAACACTGCTGCATGTATATACGATGCACGTGCAACAAGATGTCAGTGCACACCATGACCCATCTCGAAGATGCAACCCACTCCATCAGTCCATTGCACAGGACACATAGCGTGGCCAGAAATGGGGTAAATGCATCCAGGGACATGTGCGTGTGGGAAGAAATTACCTGCTGCCATGTGAGACTAGTACAGTTGTCCACCATGAATGTACGAACACTTACCTTCATTCCCCTCTCATGCAGGTGATGGTGGCTATCCCTTGAAGCCGTGGCTCATGACCCCTGTCCAAAACCCACAGAACAGGCACAAGGAGGACTACAATCATTCCCATACCCCTACCCGTGTGGTGATTGAGCAGACCTTTGGCCTGTTGAAGGCACGATTTCGCTGCCTCAGCCGGTTGGGTGGGGCACTCCTCTACAGCCATGAGAAGGTGTCCAAGATCACCATGGCATGTGTAATGCTGCACAATATGTGCATCTGTCAGAACGTGCCCCTGCCCCCTGACATGGAACTGCTCGCACCAGATGATGATGAAGGGGAGGAGGAAGATGTGGCAGGACATCATCAGGGTGCCGATGCACAGGAGGGACGTGCCGTGCGCCAGTCATTGATTGGACAATATTTCTGACACACAAGTCAGCAGAGGGTGCCAGAATTTGAGGACATAGGGCACTGGGTGTGGGGATACATGTACACTATGCACTGTTATATATTAAATGACACATGCGCAATGATGAATGTCCACTCTGGTTTTTCTTTGCAACATAACCGGTGTATTAAAAGTGAAAATGTCTAAGTGAAAAACAAACCCTCCACCACCCTCACCCCTCTCCACCTCCCCCCCCCAACTCCCCCACACACCCTCACCTCCCTCCCCCTCCCCCCACAACTCCCCCACACACCCTCACCCCCCCAACTCCCCCACACACCCTCACCCTCCTCCCCCTCCCCCCACAACTCCCCAACACTAGTCCCATGGGGTCCACGTAGCCCACATGTGGCTGGCAGTAAAGTCACTCTGTGCTCCCGGAGCCAGGGGGAGGCATGTCCCGGCGGCGCTGGGCATGGAGCGACCGACGGAGTGGGCTGGTCTGGGTGGAGTTGCTCGTTGAAGGGGTGTCCTCATGCTGAGGCTGTTGGCCAGGATGAGTAGCCTCCAGAGCATCGGCTATGTGGCCGAGCACCTCACAGAGCCGGTTGGTGCTGTCCGTTATCACCTGGCCCAGTGCCCTCAATTCATCACGCCACTCCTCCCTGGCCTGTCGATTGTCCTGCACAAAATCTGCGATCAGGGCTGTGAGCTTTTCAGCCCGCTGTGCATCGGCAGATGAGGTAGTGGCCCTGTTGGGGATCGGGCTAATATGTCCTGCCTGCGCTTCCTCAAAGGAACTGGGCACAGGACTGGCATGTCCCTGTGTTGGCCCTTGGCCAGATTGCTCAAGTGTGTCGGTCTCACCCGAGTCACTAAAGGATACCTGGGGGTTAGAGTAAGCTTCAGGGGTGTGCACGACTTCAACTGTGTCGTCCTCAGTCGCTCCACATATGGAATCGGGGCTGTCCGCAACTTCGAGGGGGGCCGTGGCTGCCACCTCCCCAGCCACACTCGACTCCTCAGACCGTGGCGTTGGGTATGTGTCTGCAGCCAGTGCAGGGAGGGGTGAGGGTGGGGGTGGGAGTGGTGCACCCTCCACGGGCCTTGCTGGAGCTGGTGGTGTACGTCCAGGTGTTGTCTTCCTCACTGGGAGACGGTGGCCCCTGCCTTGGCTCCTGGAAGTGCTGGGACGGTTGCTCTCCTGCTCCTCACTGTCATGCTCACTGCCTGTGGGGGTGGAAGAGAGGGACGGCATGAGTGATGATTTGAGAGCCAGCATTTATACATGGCTAAAATAGCACATTCAGATATTTGTGGGTTATCGGCATTTGGGTAGGGAACGGCACATCATTCAATACTTGGGTGGTAAATGCATGCATATGTCTGTGTCACCCATGTTGGCCGGGCACTGTGCTGTCTAACATGCACACTGTTTACATAAACTGCCCTGTGTGCCTCATGGAATGGGCCACTTTGTGTGGTATGTGTCATGTACGTTACGGCCTTGCACCTGGCACTAGCTTGGGTCTCACTTGCTTCGGCATGATTTACAGGGGGGGGCGGGTGGCCAACCATGTCGTGACTCCTTGGCCAGACCTTATCAGTGACTTTCATAACATTGGCGCTGGCAGTATTGACTTTGGACACTCACCTCCATCAGCGGATGACGTTGCACCACACTCCATTTCTGCGACCCCTTCAATGGATTCGGAACCTATCATGGCCGCACATGTCTCCTCCCGCGGCATGAGTTTCATAGGCGAACTATAACTATAAATAACCTATCATATAACTTGGGCCTCCTCCAGTCTCCAAGGCCTGGTTCTATTTGCAGAGAGGATGCTCTGCACCCTCAGCCGCAGGTCGTCCCATCTTTTGCGGCAATCCTTTGTGGTGCAGGGGGTGTTGCCCACAGCGCTCACCTTCTGGGCCACTAGTGCCCAGATGTCTTTTTTTTTTTAAGCACCGCCAACCTCCGCATGTCGTTGCTGAAAACAGTTCCTGCATGCTCGTGGAGGGTATCCACAAGCATTTGCAGCTCATCTGGGCTGAACCACTACTTTCGGAGGCGGGCAGGTCACTACTTTGGCGCTTTGGGCATTCCTCGGTAGTAGTGGTAACTTTCTGGTAGGTCAACAGTGTGCCAGGGGTCCTGTCTGGTGAGGATGGCAATGGATTGTATTTTTAAAGATGTCCGCCGTGCTCCTTCCAGTTCCTGTGCGATGACGCTATTTCCGGTTCCTCATTTTAACGGTGACCGGAAATAACGGTGACTGCTATTTACGGTCACCGCTTATGCCGCGTTGCTCTATGGCGGTAGAGTTCGCTACAGTGCGGTTCCTGCTGGTAGGGTTTTTTTTGGGCATTTTTGCAGCATGCCGCTACGTTCATTACCAGCATGGTGCAAAGCTTGTGCCCGCAAACTCGTAATAGTGCGCTTTTAGCGGTCTATTGCCAGCTCGGACACGCTATTTGCGCCAGGCCAGTAATGGATGGTACTTACCTCCAAACTCAGAATGAGGGCCAAGGTATTGGGAAACAAAGGGCCTCATTACGAGTTTGGAGGCAGTCATGGAGCTATTAGCTCCATGGCTGCCCCCAAACCGGGCTCCATTACTGGGTTCCTGCAATGAGGAATAACCGGGTCATTCCGACATAGGAGGACCCAGTAATTCCTCCTTGCAGGAACCATTCCCCATTCCCATTTGGGCCCCCATAGGGCTTAATGGGAATGGAGTTAACAACGGGCACATTACAAGTGTCCAGTTGTTACCTCCCTTTTACCCTTGCGGGACCCGTAAAAGATGTCTGGTTTTACCAGACGTCTGATCTGTGTCCCACAAAGGCAACCTCGTAATCGGCCCTGACGGAATGAAGGGGGTCAGCCCCCTTCATTCTGTCATCGCCAGGGTCATAATGAGGCCCAAAGTGTTTGGAATGGAACAAGCAGGTTAGCAAGGCATTTGTCATTGTTGTGGCAAGACTTTGAGGTACTTTGAACTGGAGGTCTAGAAGTAGTATGTGATAACAGAAATGCATCCAGCAGAGTTTTTTTTTTCTTAGGCACAACGATGTTGGAGATTATTTGGAGGCAGCCATGGTGCTATTAGCATCATGGCTGCCTCCAAACCGGGCTCCATTACCAGGTTCCTGCAATGGGGACTTACCGGGTCATTCCGACATAGGAGGACCCGGTAATTCCTCCTTGCAGGAACCATTCCCCATTCCCATTTGAGCCCCCATAGGGCTCAATGGGAAGGGGGTGAGAGGTAATAATGGGCACATTACAAGTGGTCCATTATTACCTCCCTCTTCCCCTCAGGCGTAAAACCAGACGCCTTTTCCGGGACCCGCAAAGGGAACCTCGTAATCGGTGCTCCCGTAATGAAGGGGGCCGGTCCCGTACCGGCCCCCTTCATTACGGGAGCGCCAGGGTTATAATGAGGCCCTATGTGCTTTAATGTGAATGCCAATTTCAGCTAGTATGGAGGCGGTGCCGTATGGTTGGGGAGATTATTTTACAGTTGCAATAGAAAATATTTATAGTGTATCTATGCTGCACTCTTGATGCATAAATAGGTTGATATGTGGTGTAAAGGTCGGTGAATGTAGATGGATGTATTATTATCTCTGAGTTGCTGGAGTGAACAGTAGCAGGTCCTGGCCTTTGGGAGTTAGTAAAATGAAAATTGTCATAGGCATAAAAGCTTGTTGTTTATGTCACCATGAATGCATGTTTTTGAAAAGTGTTTGGAAGATCATGTCTGCATGCTTAATTTTTTGCTTTTATTCAGGTTAGCAGACAATTTGGGACTATTTGGGGTGAAGTCATGCAAAAATATAACTTCAATTTGGTTTCAGGTCATCGAGAAATTTATGGACTTATTTGGGAGAGTTATGCAACTATTTTAATCTCTTATGTAGTTTTGTTCACCAGTGATTTACATATCTACTTTATCGAATATCTTGCAACTGTCTAGGTGGTATGGTGTTATGAGGAAGGTTGCATGGTTGCCCTGAGCACAATTTAGTACTGGAAGTGTTAGTGGTGAATTGTGAAATGTATGTATGGTTGTGTATGCAGAAAAAGGTGCAGGAAATTAATATTGAGTAAAACATTTTGGTGGAGGTTGTTAGGAGGAGTATGTACATATACTCTCTTAATGTTCATGGTAGTGAGTTTGGAATGTTGAGGCTATTCATAGCTACAGTGTGTTTTAAGGGAGTTTTAGAACTCCGGCTTTGTTCAATTTGGCCATTGTGTGGATGAGTTGAAGGGAGTTTGGGAATTCCGATGTTTGGCAATCTGGTCAAGGTAAATTTGTTGAAGGGAGTTGGTGAACTCTGACTTTGGCCTTTTGGCCAAAGTGTGTCTAAAGGGGGTTTGGGAACTCCAGTTTTGTGTTTTGTGAAGTTTAGAAGCTCAGGATGTTAGTGTGATACATTTCTGAGACTATGGGGTGAGTTTCCCTGGGCACAGGGTGAGTATTTCGGACGTGTATTGCTGTCTGCATCATTGCTAGTTGTTCTGAGCGATCTCGGTTAGCCCCATGGTGTTAAGGGCAGGCATAGTTGAAAGGGTATGATTTTGCTCTTATATTTGCCACTCTGTGGGTGTAGAGGAGGGTGGTGTTTGTTAGGAATTATTGATAGTTGGGGTGATGGATGTTTGATGCTGGTTTAGTTTTTAGTTTGAGGATTTTGGAGCTGGTCTCCTTGGTTTTGGTTTACTGCAGGGCCTGCAGTTCTGTTGGTTCAGTGTATTAAGCACTAGGGTTATGGTCTTAGTTGAGGATAAATGTTTGGCAGTTTTTGACTATAGGTCGCTCTGATTGGTAGGTTTATTCTATTTGTGTCAATTGTTTTAAGGGAGGGAGATATGTATTGATCTCATCTTTATGGTGCAAGGGTTAGGATCCTTTAGTGAGTGATGCAACATGTATGGAATGTATAGACAAAAAAGCTGGGCTTAAGGTTACAGCTTGTCTGTTGGGCGACTCCTTCGACCTTAATTAAGTGCAAAAAGATCCAAAGTGTAAACAGGGATCAATAACCCCTCTATCACGGACATTCAATGATCTGTCGCAAATCACTGGACCGACGGTAAGCCACAAAGAAACCTGTCAAAAATAGTAAAGAGAAGATGCAAAAGCATAAAAGAAGATCCAGAACATTGCGCCTTATTTAAGGTGATTGTAAATGTATTTTATTATCTTTTCTCAAAAAAGTTGCCCTTATAATATTACACGTGTTTCGGCCCCTGACAGCCTTTTTCAAATTAGGGCTAATATGTTGAACTGATAAAAAGCATATACACAACAATGTATTACATCATGCATATTCAAGGTGGAAGTAAATCAAGAAACAGTAAATGCATTGCAAGAAAAAACCCATAATACGAAAGTATCAGTGAAATTGAGTAGATAACAAATCAAAATATTCAATAATGAGTTCAAAAAAACAATAATTACACAGAGAAAGGTGGAGAGGTGGGGAGAGGAGACATACAAACAAAACGGGAGACAAAAGACAAATGTAATATTAGTCACGGTTATTACCTATTTGCTGTGTGCAGTAAAAGAACCACGGCTACTTCAGGCCAAAACTTACCCATACTGGGGCTCACTGACTTCTTATTCACGAAAAATGTATTGGGTCGAATCCCATTTTTATCTGCTCCATTACCAAGAAAAGAATATAAAATTGTCTTTCAATTCCAAATTCATCTATGTGATGAGTATAATACTACACTCGTGTTGCATTACCTTAAAGCTTCATTTCTATATGCACATTGTTGTCCACGTTAAATGTTGCATTGGTAACTTCGTTTCTAAGCACGTATCATATTCCTGACTAAATGGTGTCAAAGTTGTATGGCTCCTTCTTTTCATAATATTGCTGTATATATCAGCTGAAATAAGACACGTTGTTCTATCAGTTTAGACTTAGTTACTATGCGCGTGTCATGCAGAATGCACTGTAGTGCAAGCGCAGTATACTTCTCCATTATGTAGTATTTTCTTTTCCGTTATAACATGATAGAGTTTACAATCTATAGGTTTGGATTGTCTTGTAAAGTTTAGCAAATCCACATTTCAAAAACGATCCTCATGTGAGTCGCTAATGTGCTAAAGCAACAAACGCCACTTACTTGACAAGGGAAGTAGTCACTCGCATCGGCTTCACTGTTCTACATGGCTGCCATCTTGGGACTAATTTATCTGTTCCCATGGATACCTGACGCCGTGTGTGCCGCTTCGCCCTTCGCCCAATGGACTGCCAGGGGTAGGGTGGGATCTTCACTCCCAATTTTAGCCAAGTGTTCCCGAATTCTGGTTCTAAGCTCTCTTTTGGTACTACCTATATACAATTTTTTACAAGTACATCTAATCGCATAGACCACATATTTTGATCTGCAATTAATTGAGTGTTTAATCAATTCCCACCCTACCCCTGGCAGTCCATTGGCAAAAGAATCACCAGTTAGATGATAACTCTGACATACAATTTATTGGCTTGAAGCACGTTACTTTGAATAAGAGGGGAGGGGATAGAGTCTGGGCATTACGCCAAGCAGAAGCTAAAATCATCTGTTTCTTTAACACAACTGTGCTTGGTTTAAATCTTGATACTGAAATGCCATCATTTTCATAATTACTCAAATGTATCGTACGTTACCCATTCTGTTATAATTGATGGAAATGCTGACAATGCTGTTTTATCTATTATGGTCCAGGCGCTATTGCATTACTTACAGCTGTAATGTTATTGTTTTTGAATTGTAAGCCAACATTGAGTTGAGCTTTAGTAATCATCAACATGCTTATTCATTGAGAACTCACTCCTTTATTGTTCTTGAATAGATAGCAACTAACTAATCCGTTCTCACCAAACATTTGTATGTACGATTTTGGTGAGTATAAACCTTTAAGGCATTTTTGAAACAATGAAATGGCGTTTAGTCTTGATCTTCCATAAATAGTTTGACTAAAATAGCCATTGAAGGACATATTTGGATTCACAATTCACTAGTTGGATAACGAGTAAATGTAGACATTCGCCTCACGTGCATGTTGCCAAGCAACAGGGCGTAGCAGCACACACGGCGTTCACAACACGAGCAAATGCAGACAAAGGTTACTGAGCTCATTAGATTTAGAGCTTCGCGCGCACGTTGCCAAGCAACAGGGCGAAGCGGCACACACGGTGTCAGGTATCCATGGGAACAGATAAATTAGTCCCAAGATAGCGGCCGTGTAGAACAGTGAAGCCGACGCGAGTGACTACTTCCCTTGTCAAGTAAGTGGCGTTTGTTGCTGTAGCACATTAGCGACTCACATGAGGATCATTTTTGAAATGTGGATTTGCTAAACTTTACAAGATAAATCCAAACTTATAACATGATAGAATTTACAATCTATAACGGAAAAGAAAATACTACATAATGGAAAAGTATCCTGCGCTTGCACTACAGTGGATGCTGCATGACACGCACATAGTAATAAAGTCTAAACTGATAGAACAACGTGTCTTATTTCAGCTGATTTATACAGCAATATTATGAAAAGAAGGAGCCATACAGCCTTTACACCATTTAGTCAGGAATATGATACGTGCTTAGAAACGAAGTTACCAATACAACATTTAACGTGGACAACAATGCACATATAGAAATGAAGCTTTAAGGGAATGCAACACGAGTGCAGTATTATATTCATCACATAGATGAATTTGGAATTAAAAGACAATTTTATATTCTTTTCTTGGTAATGGAGCAGATAACAATGGAATTCGACCCAATTCATTTTTCGTGAATAAGAAGTCAGTGAGCCCCAGTGTGGGTACGTTTTGGACTGAAGTAGCCGTGGTTCTTTTACTGCACACAGCAAATAGGTACTAACCGTGACTAATATAACATTTGTCTTTTGTCTACCGTTTTGTTTGTATGTCTCCCCTCCCCACCTCTCCACCTTTCTCTGTGTAATTATTCTTTTTTTGAACTCATTATTGAATATTTTGATTTGTTATCTACTCAATTTCACTGATACTTTCATATTATGGGTTTTTTCTTGTAATGCATTTACTGTTTCTTGATTTACTTCCACCTTGAATATGTATGATGTAATACACTGTTGTGTATATGCTTTTTATCAGTTCAACATATTAGCCCTAATTTGAAAAAGGCCGTCAGGGGCCGAAACCCGTGTAATATTATGAGGGCAACTCTTTTGAGAAAAGATAATAAAACACATTTACAATCACCTTAAATAAGGCGCAATGTCCTGGATCTTCTTTTATGCTTTTGCATATTCTCTTTGCAATGTATGGAATGTAAGCTTAGTTGGAATGTTGTATGCTGGGTGTTCTACTGTGACCGTTGGTGAGAGAGAGTGCCAGCTTATGAAGGGGCTGTGGATGTCTTATTTGCTCTAACCTGAATCTCTGGAATTACATCTGTAACTGGCACAAATAATTAAATATAAGTACTCAAATAAACTGAGGCTCTGCACGTAATGTATGTGAAACTGACATTGTTACAAAAGGCTCCATGAAACACTTGGTCTCTCGTAATGGGCATTGGATTGGCTGTCCTCTTTCCTCACAAACTGCTCTTCCCAAGTTATCCTGGACCCCTTCTCTTCTCCTACCTCCATCTCCACCTGTGGTATCCCCCAGGGCTCTATACTCTCCACCTGGCTCTTTAACATCTAGCTTGCTCTCCTTGCACACCTCACCAGTTCTTTCTACTACAACTTCCAGTGTTAGGCAGACGACCTGCTGATCCTCTTGCACCCCCCATCATCCCTGACTACCTATCTGCCATCCATTCCTCGTGTGCCTCCAATGATCTCTGCCTCAACACCTGTAAAACTGAGATCCTTCCCCTTGGGACCCCTGCTCCCTCCTTCTTCCCTTCACTCTGGCCTTCCTCCTCTGGCTCTCTGCTGCACCTTCAACTGAAGCCAGGAACCTCTGAGTCATCTTTGACTCCTCCCTTTCCTTCCTCCCTCATGCTCAGGACATTGCCAAGAAGTACAACTTTCAGCTCTTCCTTCTCAAAGGAATTCTACATTTTCTCACTTTCTCTCAGAGGCTCAATGTGACTCAAGCCCTGGTTCTCTCTAGACTTGACTACTGTAAAAGCCTTCTCCTGAATCTTCCTTCTTCAACTCTGCAACCCTTGCAGCTTATCCAGAATAGGCCAGCAAGAATTATCCTTGGCCTTTAGGGGACCGCATCGCTCCTGCACTAAAAAGTCTTCACTGGCCCCCGGTTGCTACACGGATTAAATTCAAATCCCTCTGCATCATCCACACGGCTGCTGGGCCCAGGGACCACACTATCTTCAACTTTACTTCGCTAATTACTCTCCCTCTAGACCATTTCGCTCCCCTGGCACCAACTCTTTGTGTGGAAAGTGTTTTGCTAAACAGAGGGCAGGGGGCCACTCGCTTTCCTCTGCAGATTCCCTTTGGAATAGCCTCCCCCTGCCCCTGTGCCTTGGGCAGGATCTTCTCAAATTCCAGTAGCTCCTTAAGACATCCCTATGTTCCTCTTCCATCCCTCCTTCTCTCCTCTGTTAATCCCACAGTTACTGAATCAGTGTCCTTGGCCCTTATGCTTCTTCAGAGCCTGGACCTCCCACACCAATTCTTACCAGCTCCTATCTTTCCACAGCACTTTGCATCTGCACAACCTCCGCTCTGAAGACTCGCACTTACACCTCCCATGGCTCAGGCCATGTAGTACTCAACGTTCCTAGCACTTTGTCCTTGGCTCTCCCATGGGCTCGGACTCCCCAGCACTTACTCCCTCTTCCCTCCTCCTTTCTGCACTTGCACATTTTGAATACTCACAAGGCATAGTAGGTTTGTCCCCTTCCCTCTTCTCCCTCTGCTCTTAAATATTGTATTTTAACATTGTATGTATGTCCCACTCTCCCTCCCTCCCTGCCCTCTGGGCGCCTTGAAATAGTATTTTACTATTGTATGATCGCCTAACAAGCAAACAATAACTGAATAAATAGCTGATGGTGGGTGGTCATGCAGAGGTTTTCATTCTTGCAGTCTGAAAATGGCATGTCCATTGATGGCCCATGTGAACTGTTACGGGCATTATGAATGCAATGAGTATGCCTGTCTGCATACCATTTCATGTATGTGCATGGTATTCGTTCAAGCATATCAATCAACTTCAAATTAGTAGCACATGTCTGATATTAATGGACTGTAGGTGTCCATCAGTTTACACATGACAGGTGCATGTGGTACATGACAATAGCATCATTGTGCTGTACACTCGCACCGACATTGGCCTGTCTGTGTACTTGATACATGCATACTTGTCCATACTTATGTCATCTGTTTGATCATCTGTTTCATAAGGTAAGACATGCAAATCATTGTGGGATGATGTAAATAGACAGGAACTACAGCAGAAATAGGAACATATTTGCCAGAGGCAATACTGTAAGGATTTATTAATGCACCCACATGCTACTCCTGGACCTTGTATGACCTTCATCACTATGTCTAACAAAGGTGTCTCAGGATATGTTGTATGGGCTCCACATTTGCACATACATGGCCTCCCCACCAGCATGGGTGGAGTATGAGCAAAATGGCAGGGCTATGCTACTGTTATGCAGATGACACACAGCTCTCATCCAAGCCCTACTCCTGTGCCTCCCCCTCTTCCTTCCTCATTCATGACTGCCTGTCTGCTGTGCTGGCATGGTGTACTGCTAACTATCTTTGCCTCAATGCCTGTAAAACAGAGAACCTTCTCATTGGCACCCCTGCTATCTCTTCCCTCCCCACACTCTGGACGCAATCCACGTGCCCACTCCTGTCACCCTACGGCTGCAAGGTCACCCTCCCATGAGTTGTCATCAGGTTCTGGGGATTATGTCGAACCGAGGGCTGCAGACCTGCAGCCAACCACAGGGGCACTGCATCAACAGGCATGATCCATTGCACCAGGCCGCTGTGGGCCCTGCCTATGTGGTGGACAAGTGCAGGCTGGAGAGACAGTGTAGGAACAGCATATGCAGTGTGCAGCCATCTGACATGGTAATACGAGTGGGCGCTAACACAAATAATGTTGGATGGTATCCCAGCTGGGATACTGCCCAACTCATGATCGGGCCCACAGTGTTGTACAACGGGGGGGTGGGGGTTGGTGTTTGGTGCAGGGTATGGGTGTGTTGTTGTATGCACTTCTTTGCGGGTATGTTGCATACATGGGTCTCTTTCTGCTTTGCATGCAATGGTGGGTTGTGCATGTTGTTTCTTTGATGAAGAGCTGCTGATTGACCTTTCACAGGTGGCCATTCTTTGCCAGTCTGCCCTTCTCCATCACCCACTTTTGTCCTTCATGGCCCACTACATGTGATACTTTTCCATCTATGTGCCTTCCAGGTTCTCTGACCAGGCTGCTTCTTACAATAGTGTTCATGTCTCTGTCTTCCTGCCTTAGCCAACTTCTCTCTGCTCTAACCCACTGTGATGCCAGATATATCCACTCTTATCTCCCCACAAGCCAGTCTCCTCCTTGCACCGCTTTTCATCTCTCTCTCTCTCTCTCTCTCTCTCTCTCTCTCTCTCTCTCTCTCTCTCTCCCTCTATCCACTACACTGCAAGACAATCGTCACTCTGTGTCCAGTCTACCTCTTGCCCTCAATCTTCCTTCAACACTGGGTGGTCCGTGCATAGTTCCTTGTTCCATACAGGAGTTGTCAGGACTGTCCAGTATCTTTACGTCGGTGAAATGCATGTCTTTGGGAGTTGAAAATGTTTTTTCTGGTGGGATGCAGTCGATGCAAGCCAGTTGGGTACCTTGTGCAGGTAAGTCAAAGGCACTCAGGGTGTCACTTGTGTTGTTGTTGATGGCAGGGAGTCCGGCACTGTGTGGGGTTGGTTTTCTTTTCCTTGTACTGAGGTCAGTGGGTCCAGCTTCACGGGTGCATGTGACACATTATGATGGTAGGCTGGTGTGTCTATGCATGCTGTCTTATCCAGACAATCAGAGTGGCACTAATTGCAGGGTGATTGTTGTGAGGGAAGCTATCACTGTAGGCCCTTTGTTGGTGAGTTGTCATGAGGGTGGCAGGTTTGGCTATATGTGTGCTGGGGCACATGGTTATGGGTGTGATGGCGAGTGTTTCCTTGCAGTTTCCTTGCCACCAGGCATCACGTTCACTGGGCTTTTCTAATAATGTCTACCCACCCAGGCAGTCCACTCTTGGTTCTTCCGCCCCTTCTGGGGATGCTGTCCTGAGACATATCCACACACAACACAACATGGCCATTTGGGGGATGTCATAGTCACCACAGGCACCATGCACATGCCATTGGCCAGGTGTTGTTGTTTGCCATTGTGAACATGTACCATGCACGGTACACCGGCAGATATTTCGCAGCATGTTGACAGCTGCTTAGTGCATCTCAACACTCACTTCAGTTTCAAGCACATTGATCCACATTAAATCCAGTCCCTGTGAAGTCTTCCTTCCCTTCCTCTTTCCTGTTGCCTGCTCTTTTGTTTGGCAGAGTTCTTGGCCGTTGTTTCTCATTCCTTTCTTGTTTCTGCTTGACTCTGTCATGCCAGTTGCCTCTGTGCCCTGCCTTCCGTTATGACTGCTGCCTCTGTGAACAGCTGCCTTCTGGCGGATCCTGTCTTCTATGGAATTTTTGATCTTTTTCCATCACATCGTCTTGGACGTTACATCATCGGCTCCCCTGCCAGTGCTTGCTGCACTGTTCTACTGCCACGTTACTCGGGGGATGTCATATTGTGGCATTGGGAGTGCTTCCAAGGTGATCCTGGGTTTCCAACCTCTCAGTGGTCTCTTTTTGGGAGTCCTCTCAGTGTCATACTGACTGTGGCCCAATCAGAGTGTTCACAATGTGCCATCACCATGACATGGGGTAAGTGTTACCTGGTCCTTCACTGCATGGCACTCTGGGGGCGGGCAGTGTAGGTGTTGTGGGTGTGTAAGGTGTCACTGTGTGGGGTGTTCATATTGCATTGGCCTGAGGTGGGCGGATCTGGCTGCATGGGTGCAGAGACACATGGTGATGGGTGGCTGGAGAGTTCTTGTTTGCATTTGTTGCATGGCACCCAGGGGGCACCTGGTGCTGTGTAATTGGGTGCATGGATGTGTTGCCTACCCTGACCATGTGTTGTTTTTCTCTACAGAGGCATTCTGCAGGGGGAAGATGGTTGCTGCAATTGAAGGGGATGTTGCTTTTGTATTTGTGTACGGGACACATCAGAGTATGGTGGTTTGTAGGCCTACAGAGGGGGACATCCATGGATTCCAGGGTCCGGCTGGTGCAGGCCCACAAGAGATGAGGTGTGAGGTGAGATGTGCATCTTTCTTGCAGTGCACTTGCATTTTTCAAATCGTGCATGACTTTTTTGATGTGACTCTGTAGTGGGTTGGCCACTCGACCTGTATATTATTGTGGAACATACGTAGGGGGCCCGGGGCAGTACTTGCATGTGTTTTTCACTCATTTCCATTTTGTACTATGCATTCCTATTTGTGGTTTCATGTGTGTAGTTTGGGGTCTACGTGCAGAATAGTTGTTGGTGTCCATGTGTGGGTGGTCTGGGACTTTGTTGCTTGTGCTGTGTGCTTTTGGGTGTACTACATGGGCACTGTTGGTTCCAATGGCTATGGCTGTGTTGGTAATTTGTGCACAGCCATACAGATTAGGGGTATATCAACCACTTTTGCTCCCTTACAAATTGACATTTACTCACTAATAATTAAATTATGGAGTACAAATACTCCTGATACACAGTATGGAAATGATATGTTGAATCCTGCACCCCTGCTTTCACCCTCACAGCGACATGCATAGGTTTGGCATAGTAGTGCACATATTACCACAGGAAGACATTAGTATTTTCACTGCCTGATTGGAAGGAGTAAATATGTAGCTTTTGATGAGCACACATAACAAGGTGCTAAGAAATTGTTATTGCCAAGTGAATGCAGTTTTTCAGTTGCAACATATTTTTACTTGCTTATGAATTTCTCTCATTTGGGAATTGGACTTACATTTGTAATGCTTACAAAATCATTTTACTCCCAAATTTGAACAATAGGGAGTACAATACTCCCACCTACGAAGCTTATCTGGTACACGGTTTGTGCATGTTGTTTTATGTCTAATGGACACACACAATTTGCCTCTCACAGACACATTCTCAGGGTGCTGTTATGGGCACAGAGGATGGGCCCCAAATCATCATTGAATGGCGCCTGGGATGTAGCCTCACTGTGTGTGCTTCACAGGGCAGGATTGTATGTCAAGTATGATTGCACCAGCTGGATGCGTGCAGCCTCGCCACATGCCTTTTGGCCAACCAAGGGCAAGGGTGGTGCTTGTGGATGCGGGCGTTGGCCCACCAGCATTTGCACTGGCACACCATTTTGCAGTACACATGCGGCCACTATGATTTTACATACTGCCGGTGGTGCACATAGCAAGACCCCACCAGAGTGGTCATTGGAGCGGAACCGTGACTTCAGCACTCCGAATGTGCGCTCCCCTATGGCCCTAGTGGCTACATGCGCTGAATTGTATCTCACCTCAGCTGGTGTAGCAGGATTCCGAATTGGTGTCATCATGAATGTTGACAGCAGGTAGGAACTGTCCCCTGGAAATGTGTACATGCATGTTATTGCCATTTATTTTCAGGCTCTGTTATTCAGTGTGTCACATGCATGGATGTGCATGACAGTTCTTACTCACCAATGAAGTATGCGCTGCAATGTTTTCCAGATACCAGGGCCCAAATCAATGAGCAACGTTTGTTTTCACTTATATGTCTGCTATTTATTAAATCGTTTTTTGTATAGTTACAATATGACTTGTACATGGATAATGAGCAATAACATACATGCTACCTTTCACTTAAAGTCACCTGAGTGTCTCACTGAATTCACCAATCTTCTCAGAGCACCAATGTTAGATACGGTCGTAATTGCTTCAACCCTTCTCTCACACATTATTTTGGTCTGGTGTCAGCGTTCAGTTCAGGTATGGAAAATGTTCACCTTTTATTCATCAGTTGCAAGAATCATCAAGACAACAAGGGTACACGCTATTCTTTTGACTTTTCTCTGTGAAAGGGAAACATCAGGTTAGTCCAGAATATACATTTACTTCATCATTTATGTTGTCTGGAACATCAATGATCTTATAAGCATTTTCATTTGAGGAGAAGATTTCGCAGAATAGACCACGTCCTTTAGCACTTCTGTAAAAGGTCACCTATGTGCAATTTACCTCATTTCCACCAATTAGTGGAAAACTGAAGAGCAAAACAAAGGCAAAATTACCTTTATTCTTTATTTCTCCAAAATGCTGGTGGAAAAGAGAGACTCTCGCAGCTACTGATTGCGAGAGACATTTACAATGGATTCCTCAAAAATCTGTGTGCTTTTACTAGGTGGTGATTTTAGAAGGATTGCATAGCATTAGCTTGGGCATGAAAATCCATGTTGAAAGTAAGGCAGCCGTGTTTGTCTGGTGGAGCAGGATATGGTGGCACATATGCAGTGTCCACCCTAACGCTGCCTATAAAAGGCGCAAAAATGAGACAGGTCAGAAAAAGTGACGGAAACAGTGTTCTCTGCCACTTTTTATAATCAGGTACAACTTAAACAGGTGCCCGTCATTTTCTTACATGGAGGAATGGGCAGTATTGCATTAAGCAAATCAAAAATAATTTAATAGAAATAAGGAGTCAAGACCGGAGGCTCGGATTATGCTCAACTCTTCTCTTTACTTCTCAAACAGCTTCTAACAAAAAAGCTGTCAACAGCACAATACAAAGAAAAACTACAACACCCATGAAGAATGAGTCCTTTTGTAGTTTTAACTTGGTAGGGTTTAAAAGTCCAAGTGACCCTGCCATCCAATCCCAGTCCATATGAAGCTAAACCATCCCGGACTGGCTGAATCCCTTCCTCGTTCTTTGATTTTCATATCATATAACTTTATTTCAACCCGCCAGATCATAAAAGTCACATACAAAATGAATCGCATAAAACAGTCAACAATGAGTAAGATTGGTAATAATAGAATACATGCTCAAAGGGATTAAAATATAAGCAATTCCTTATCCAGAACTAAAACATCAGACGTCAAACAGCTCATATGATTTAATCTCTTCCTCCATGCCTGGTATACATAATTCCCCATACAATGGGTCACTAATTCACTGCCCGCGCCAAGCACAGATGCAAAGCCTCACTTAATCTTCTTGTGCAAGATTGTCTAGTGAGAGGAATCAGATATTTATTTCTAATATAACGATATTCAGGCCAAAAAAAGATAAAGTGCACTGTGCTTTCAACAACGGTTGGACAAAATGGGCAAATTGCAGAGTTTCCCGCACTCCATTTATGCTTAAGATTGGCTAAAGGGAGAATGCCAAAACGCAGCTTCGTGTATAGGATTCTCATCAGTTTTGGCCGCATTTTGTCTAAGTGGCATTCAAAGCCAGGCTTTGGTTTCCATGGTGCATATGAAGTTAAACTAATCGAATTTGCTAGTTTTACACCAATTTCATTCACATATCTTTTCTCATACAACTTTTTTAGTTGTATCTTGAATTTTTTTGGGGATTGAATCAGGGTAGAGCCAGTAGCTATCCCACCCCATAGAGAAGAGCTTGTTTCTTATGGCCACCAGCCAAGGCAGGTTTGCGCTTCCAGGCTTGGATAGAACATCTTTCACTGCTTTTCTATATTGCCCAAGTTAGAATTGGTCCATAAACGAACCCATAGGAACACAGGCCGCGCTCCACAAATAAATCCAATGCTTTGCAGATCCATGTCCGAAAAAACGGGCCAAAAATGTGTGTTCCACAACCTGCAACATGCTAATGTTACACATGCCCCAGAGCTCTGCCCCATATATGGGCCCTTTTCTAGCTTGACTCTTATAAATCTGCAGGGGGGCGCTAACCGGACCTGTCCCATGGTCTGGATAAATCTCGACATAGCCCTACAACGCCTTGTCAACTTAAGTGCCGGCCTATTTACCTGGTCACTCCACACGCAATTGGCCGTCATTCTGACACGCAAATAATCGTACTGATTGACCTGCTCAATTGGACCATCTCTGAGGCTTCTTGTGAGAGGCGGTTTGCTCTTGGCCCTACTTTTAGCAAACACCAATGACTGAGTTTTCTTAACATTTATAGTCAAACCATTTGCCTCGCAGACATTTTCAAAAATGCTAAGTTGCCTCCGGAGACCTTGGGAGGCAAGGGAAAGCAAGACTGCACCGTCTGTAAATAGTAAAATTGGGATTTATTCATTCGCCAGAGATGGTGCATCAGTTGACTCTGCCAGCAGCGAGTCAATAACCCCATTAATAAAAAGGCAAAACAAACTGGGGCAAGGATGCAGCTGTACCTCACGCCCACATACATTTTTATTTTCCCTGTTGTTTGGCCATCCAATGCGTATCTACCGCCTCATTATTAGTATATAAGGATTGGATGGCTCGCAGAATACCAATCAGAATGCCCAAGCCCGACAAAACCTCCCACAGTCTCGCCATAGGCACACTGTCAAAGGTAGTTTTAAGATTGACAAATAAGGCATAGACTTTCATGCTCCTTAGCGTAGCAAACTTCTCCAGGATCAGGTAAAGCCTCATAACCTGATCAATTGTGCTAACATTACGCTGGAAGCCGGCCTGAAGGAGATTCAAGGCTCTCACTTCCAGAGTCCAAACTTCCTGATGACCCGATACTGCCTTTGCAAACAATTTACCCCATGCATCAAGAAGGGAGATGGGTCTACAGTTGGAAGGGGACCTCCTATCTCCCTTCTTGAATATGGGGACAAGTACCGCTCGTGTCCATGAATTGGGACTATATGTGCCGATAGTAAGGCATTAAAGAGTTTCAGCAAATAAGGAGTCCATATAACCACTTCCTGCATGTACCAGTCAATAGAGACCATATCAGGGCCAGGCGATTTTCCCAGTTTTTGTGACCAAAGTGCCACTTCACGTCTTTAGCGGAAAGCACCATAGGAGTAAAATCCTCCTACCCCGTCTCTGCCACAGTGGTTCCATCAATCACACTTGGGGCCCGGTTAACATCTTTATTTACAAGCTTCTACGCATAGCCAGAACCCCCAAGAGTCTCCATTAATGGAAACCTGGAGGAGGCTATCCCATAACAGGTTAGAGTAGCCAACCTTTTTCAGCTTCAACAGTGTACGATATGCGCCTCTGGCTGCAGCAAAGCCAGTACGCCCCCACCTCATGCTCCTTTAGCATGCACAACCAATATCTTCTTTGCTGCATGGTATTCGCCACCGTGCCATGGATTAATACGCACTGCCTTTACCCTGGCAGCGGTCCGAGGCCTGCTCACACAATCTCCCAAAATGTTTACCAGTGCTTTATGGACTGATAGCAAATACTTAACAGCCTTCTCCTCGCTCTCGCTAAAAGCCCCAAGTAACGGGAGAATACTTGTATAAATGCCCGGAGGTTTAGGCTTCAAAGCAGCTGAAGACCACTTGATGGCATGTCGGGCTTCACCCTTGATCTCAATAGAGACCACACACTGATCATCAATGACCCCCCTCAAAACGAACAATGACTCTAAAGCTGTTTCTACAACAATATTATGGTCACTTTCCGTTTTTTTCAATACTCTGAAATCCTGTAGATGTTTCCACGATTTGATGTTTATCAGAATGTAATCGTTTATTTCTTTATTTTTTTTAAAACTTTATAGTGTATTTGGTTAAAAGAAAAAATAAACCGTAAGCACATTTTATAGAATCTTCTTTGTATATATGTATAAAAACACAAGAAAGAATAAAAGAAATACAATCAGTAAAAGTGCAATGATAAAAGAGAGAAAGAGAAAAATAAAAAATAAATCAAGTACTAAAATCACTTCCCTTTAAAACAATTGCAATTAGTCTATTTGATGTTTTACTCATTATATAATCAGCTTTTTTCTCTGTGTTTAAGCGACTACTACCAATAGATGAAGTCAGTTATTAATGTCATGATATTCATTTTCCCTCAGTCCGTTTCAATACTTCCTTCCAAATATGGTAGGCTGCAGCAGTAATCACGATAGCTTCTGCGCCAAATAAGGTGCTCCAAAATGGATCCAATTCAATGTGAGCAATACCGCTGACCAGGTCTTTATAGCTCTTCCAATATTGGGTCTGTAGAAAAGGGCAAGCGGTCAATAAGTGGCGGCCTGTCTCCAATGGTTTCAAGCACAATCAACATGTGCGCTCCTCCAACGATAGCCCCTGCCACGCCCCTTGATACTCCAATGGTATGCAGGATATTTAGTCGGAGGTGTTAGGTGCGCTATATAAATAACTAACTAAATAAATAGAATGAAGCATTTCAGGTCCTTAGAGCAATGTTTTTTCAAATACGCCATAGGGATGTCAGGAATAAAAGGCCTGTCGAGAGAATTTGTTAGATTTCTTTTTTTGAGAGAGATGGTCAATATTTTTGATTCTATCCCATTGCTTTGTTTGCTTTTTTTAAATGGATTCCACAGCAGGCGAACTGTCCAAGAGCACATTGGGAGATGTCATTTTTCAAAATGGTGGGCTGTACATTGTCGCAGCTCCTCTATGAATCTGTTTTTAGCCCGATGGGCATTCTTTAGCCCAAGTAATTTCATCAGGTCATTAGTATTGACATATGGTGATATCAATTTACAGTATAACAGAGATCGTTTGATATGCCAAATAGACAGTACTTTCTCCGATTTTGGGTTTAAGAATTTTTTCATAGTATTGGTTCAAGGGCTTGCTTTTTATTGGGAATCCCAAGTATTGAAATTCTTCAACTAAGTCAAGTTTGTTGTCATTAAGAATCAATTTGAAAGAGGGATTATTTGGTACTCTTCCAGACAGACACATGATTTTTGTTTTAGGTATATTTATAACCATATGATTTTCTCTTGCATACTGCGCCAATGCGTCCAGAGAGCGCTGGAGACTAATATGTGTGCTGTCAAAAATGATTGTGTCATCTGCATTTGTCATACTCAATATAACCTCTCTGTTGATTTTTAGGGGGAAGTTATGTGCAGAGCTGAGTGCCTTGCCCAGGTCTGCAGTATATAGATTATAAAGCAGGGGAGCCAATACACATCCCTGCTTTAAGCCCTGGTTGCTTGTCATATTTTTGCTGAGGCTTCCCCCCTGGATCAGGGAATTGAGACTGAGGTGTTAGTATGGAATATCTTGATGGGATATGAGAGCTGGGCTTCTATGCCCCACTTCTCGAGTTTAGCCCAGAGCAGGGAACGGTCCACCAGATCAAAGGCCTTGCTAAAGTCCACAAAGCAGCAGAATAGATTTTGCTTTTGACCATCCAAGGCCTCGGCCATGAGGAATTGTAGGGTGGGGATGTTATAAGAAGTGCTGTTGGTCTTCCTAAAGCTGGTCTGAAAGGGTGTTAAAATCCCTTTTTCCTCTGCCCATACTGTGAGCCTTTTAAGCAATATGGTTGCAAATATTTTCTGGCTGGCATCGAGCATAGCCATTAATCGGTAGTTGGTGGGGTTCGATCTTTCAGCCTTCTTAAATAATGGTTCAATTACTTAATTCAATCTCAGTGAATAAGGTCATCAATAACTTGGCCCAAAGTTGTGGGTTATCTTTAAACAATATATTTGGGAACGGCATCAGGTCCCGGAGGGTTGCCAGACATTTGGTCAAAAAAAATTGGTCGACCAGACAAATGGTCGAACCAATTTGATCGAAAACCAAATGGTCGAATTTTTTATTTTTTTTATTTTAACCCTTTTTTTTTTTTTTGGGGGGGTCCCCCCCCAACCCCCTTTTTTTCTCTAAAAACCCCTTTTTATATTAAACGAAAACCCGAAAAATAAATATATAAATAAAAAAAAAATTCAACCATTTGGTTTTCGACCAAATTGCGTCGACCAAATTGCAGTCGACCAGTTTTTTTTCGACCAGTTGACTGGACACCGACCCGGAGCTCTGGAGGCATTTTGATGATGTTTTCTATCTCCACTATTCCCAAACCCAGTCCTCTCTCCAATTGTTTGCACTTAAGCCTGCTATTTTCCATCAGCGCTGCCTCCTTTTTTGTTAGATCTCTTGAATGTGAGTGGCCCATGCTGATTATGATATAGGATTTAATTTGATAGCCATAGGAGCTTTTTGATATTCGTTGAACCTTGACCAGAATGTATGACTATTGTGGGATCTGAGTAAGGCAGTCACTTTTTGCCAATTGGCACTCATGAGTGAGCGTTTATTTAATTTTATCTAGTTTTTCTATCTAGTACAGAGGAGAATGAAATTGACCACCTTCTTGGATTCTGTTTGCATGCGGTCGCTGCGAATGGCTGCTCTGTCCTTGCGGAACTGTATTTTCCGTTGGAGGATGATGGAATCGAAAGGCGCCGATAGAGTGGGACCCAGCTTCCCAAATAGATTCCTACTAGGTATTGGGAAGCAATGAGTTGTCCTCATCACTAGCGCCTCCAAGTCCTAAATGTCCTCCCCGGGCCCATGCAGAGACTGCTTTGTCTGTAGATAGTTGTTGATGTCTTTTATTTAGTCACCTGACCATTTTATGCAATTCTTTGAAGCATTAATGATGATGTTTTGACTTATTTGACCCAACTTGCTACTGACAGTTGGTACTATATCTATCTATTGACCGGGTCAGCATGGCATGGTCACTAAGGGAGCCGGGAATGCAGACAACTGGGCTACAAAGCGTGGTCATTACGGAGTCCACTGCTACATAATCTATGTGTGATCTGACATTAGTCCAAGGGCAGCTTAGCTCCTCTGGATTAAGCATGGATGTTGAAAGAAGGGTCATGTCGTGCAATGTCAAAAATTGTTTCCCTAGACAGTCCTTACATCCACCCCATTTGTTCAGCAAGTGGAGGTTGTTAACATTTAGATCGCCTATTAGCATGATGGACACTTAGAGTATGGGCCTCATTACAACCCAGGCGCAAAGCGAAAAACGATGGCGGTAAAGGATTACGTCCGATTAAGACCCATGACCGTTAGCTACGATGCCATTAGCGGCATCGTAGTTAACGCTGCCGCTAACTGCACCAAGGACGCGCGCACGCGACCCCCCACACCGTAATTACCGGCATGGCGGAAAGGTACACGAATGCGACCCAAGTGGACATGCACCTAACGCCATCACCCAGCCCGTTAAGTACCTTACCGCCAAGCCGGTAATTACGCCATCGCGAACCAACCGTGAAGGGCCTTGTGCAGTGAATCCAGATGCCAAAGGTGCACAGAATCAGCACAGGTGGAGGCAATACAGACTCAGGAAGTACAGAAAGAGCACACCCAACCCCTTCCCAGACCCAGTCACACTCCACAATGATACCAATAGGACTATCAATGTTGGGGCTGGAGGACCTGATAGCAATGCAAGTGCTACAACTACAACAACAACAACAAAAACAACAACAGGCTGCACAGAGAAGATGCAGGAGGAGGAGGAGGGCAAGGCAGGCCCAGCAAGGACAACCAGCACAGCCAGTACCACCACGCAGGCAGCCCACAATCCCACGCATCAGAGCCAGTCCATTCAACCTCACTGCTGAGCAGATCCACACCCTGTACCGTTTGGACCGGGACACCATCACCGCCATCGTGGACATGATGCACAACGACATTGTCAGCAAGATAGAAACACCAACTGCCATCCCACCCCTACTGAAGGTAGTGTCTGTACTCCACTTCCTGGCCACAGGCACCTACCAGCACACAGTGGGGCACTTGCATGGTATTTCGCAACCATTATTCTCACGTACACTGATCCAAGTGCTCGATGCCCTCCTCAAGCACACAGACGACCACATCTCATTACCCGGTCTGCCCAGGAGATTGCAAACACCAAAGTGGGTTTCCGTGCACTAGCTGGCATACCTGGTTGCATTGGTGCCATCGACTGCACCCATGTGGAATTGGTGGTCCCACATGCCATGGAGGTACCGTACCGCAACCGTAAACAATTTCACTCAATCAACGTGCAGATGGTCTGTGACTCCAACAGGATCCTCACACATTGTTGTGCCCGATTCCCCGGATCAACCCATGATTCAATGGTCCTGAGGAACTCCACAATACCACGCTACATGGAGCGACATGCAGGCCCAAGATCCTGGCTACTCGGTGAGTCTCACGTCATGACCTTGGTATGGCAGAAAGGGGGGGGTGATGCATACTCCACCTGGCAGAAAGGGGAGGGGGAATGATGCATACTCCACCTGGCAGAAAGGGGGGGATGATGCATACTCCACCTGGCAGAAAGGGGGGGATGATGCATACTCCACCTGGCAGAAAGGGGGGGGGTTGATGCATACTCCACCTGGCAGAAAGGGGGGGGTGATGCATACTCCACCTGGCAGAAAGGGGGGGCGATGATGCATACTCCACCTGGCTGTGACTAGCAGAGACGATCATACCCCAAAGCAGCACTAACGTAATCTCACACCTGTAGACATTATGCCTGACCGAAGCAGCCCCACCATGTCAAAGAACGTGTGTTCCAACCATGACACAACCATCTGCAAGTGCATTGTGCCAATTTGGACCATTGACTCCAACGAAATGCACCTACATGCATGTCACTATACACCATCTACTGAAAGGCGTGTCCCACATGACAGCGCACAAAGGAGGCACATGACGGACAGAAACACCACAACGCCACAGCACAGACAGCAAGGCCCACTAAATGTCCCTATCAACATCCGGATAGTTCACTGGGGTCATAATGATGCAGACAGCAATGTAGCAATCATGTGAGCATTGACATCACAGGACACGTGCCAGGTCACCTGAACATACGGCATGGACGGACACAGTGGATGGGCACTCACAAGTCACTCGACCACCCTGCAAACATGGTTTGTTGGCATGCAAAACTGTCCATGAGAGCCATGGACATATACCGTTTGCATAGCGTGAATCCATCAGCGCAACTGAAAGTGGTCCAAAGTAACAGTTCAATGTGCATGTTGGCACGTCATGTTGGGAATTAGATGTAATGACTGACACATACATTGTTTCCTACATACAGGTGATGCTAGCTATCCCCTGAAGAGGTGGCTCCTTACACCAGTCCGGATTCCACAGAACCAGCATGAGGCGGACTTCAACCGTGCCCATGCACGTACCCGTGTGGTGATTGAGCAGGCATTTGGCCTACTGAAGGCACGGTTTCGCTGCCTCAGCAGGTCTGGCGGGGCACTCCTGTACTGCCATGGGAAGGTTGCAAACATTGTCATGGCATGTGTGATGCTACACAATATGTATGTCAGACGGAATGTTCCACTGCCCCCTGACGCAGAACTGCAACCACCTGACGATGAGGATGATGAGGGTGGGGATGGGGCAGCACCTCAAGGAGGCAGCTATGCACAGGAGGGCCGTGAAATGCGTCAGAATATCATTGACCAATGCTTCTAGCACACACGGCTGGTGTGTGTAACATGGAGAAGGCACTTGGGGCACTGTGTGTGTCTGGGACATGCACACTGTGGACTGTACACCAATAAAGCACACATACGCAATGAGCAATGTCCACACATTTGATTTGTGCAAATCAAAAAAGTGTATTATCAATGTGCATAGGTCAGAAACACCCTATCCCCCCTCCCCCTACCCCCTGAACTCCCCAACACACCCAATCCCCCCTCCCCCTCCCCCCTGAACTCCCCAACACACCCTATCCCCCTCCTCCTCCCCCCTGAACTCCCCAACACACCCTATCCCCCCTTACCCCCCCTGAACTCCCCAACACACCCAATTCCCACTCCCCCTCCCCCCTGAACTCCCTGCAAAGGTGTGACGGTGACCGTGGTGAAGGGCTGGGTAATGTTCCATTGGTGCACTGGACGGCCACTATTGGCAGCCCCCTCTGCCGGCACCTGGGGCCCCCCTGCCTGTGCTCCTCAGGTTCCTGGATGACCTGCGGACTGGGCTGGCTGGGGCAGAACTTGCTGCGGAGGAGGTACTGGCCTGCTCGCTACGCTGTGTGTCCATGATTGTTTGTATGAGTTCACTTATCATGTTCCGCACCGCGGCTAGTTCTGCACAAATGTCCTTGCTTGCTGATTGGATGGCTGCCTTGATGTTCTCAGCACATCTCTCCATGCCTGCACTTGCGCCTCCACAATCAGCAACATGCTGTGTCAGTATTGAGGACAATTGTTGCCTCGTTGATATTTCGTCCAGCGATTGCTGGAAATCAGGGGCAATGGAGGTTGCAATTGGTGGCCCAATTGGACTACTCCCCTCCTCCCCGACTCCCACTGTGCTAGGAGTGGCTGGCCATGTCTCTCCAAGGGCTAGCCCCTGTGTGTCGTATCCGTGCAGGCTACATGGGGACAGGTGTGGGGTGTGAAGGTGGGCGTTGGGGGAACCTTCAGTATCATCCTCCATATTCCCCACGTCGCTGTCGGAGCATGCAGCGACGGCAGCAGTCTCCCCAATGCTCCCCGCAGACACATTGCCCTCAGTGGGCAGCAGTTGTTGTGTGTCTCCAGTGGGTGCTATCATGGCACTTTCGTCGGGGGTCATTGCTGCCCTGGGCTGTCTTTCGACAGGGATTTTGGCCTGGTGTGGTTTGGGCATGGGTCCAGCAGAGGTGGTGGGTTGTTGTGCTCTTCCCTCTGTCCTGGGCTTCTTGGCTGGGGTGGTGCCACTCTCGTCCCTGCCGGTGTCCGATTGTGAGCCTGTGGTGGAGCAGAGGAGGGAATGTGTTATTGATGGGTCAGCGAACATTGAGCAGGCATGAAGATTGCCATGGTTTTGAAGGATAGATGGTGGACTTTGTAGGCTGTGACATACAGGTTGTCTCCCTTTTGGGTGGGTTGAGCATGCAGAAATGTGTGTGTCTGCTGTGGAGTGTGCATGCTGCATGTGTGCAGGGTGTGGGTCTCCTGCTGATGTGTTGTGTTTCCCATATGGGGCGACATTGTGATTCCCATGTAAGTGTAATTCAGGGTGTTTTGCATGGCTGAATTGGAGGCACCTACCTGTGTCTCCTGATGTCGGGGCTCCTCTCTCCATTCCACCAACGCCCTCAATGCACTCTATGCCAATCGTTGAGGCACAAATCTCCTCCCATGGCTGCATCTTGATTGGGCAGTCTGCTCCCCCGCCAGTTGCCAGGGCCAGGTTTCGATTGGCTGACAGTATGCTCCTTACTCGGAGACGGAGGGCATCCCACCTTTTGCGGCACTGTTTGGAGGTGCGTGGGGTGGTACCTACGGCACTGATCCGTTGTGCCACAAGTTCCCATATTTCCTTTTTGCGGGCTATGGCTGCTCTTGTCATTTCTGGCGAGAAAACGATGTCCGCAATTTCCTGCAGCGTTTCTGCCAACATCGTTAGTTCTTCCTGACTGAAGCGATCCTGCCGCTACCGATCGCAGGCTTTCTTCAGAACTTTGGGCATGTTTAGGTGGGGAAATGGGTGAGTGATGGGTTTTACAAGGTCTGTGGGTCAAATGTGGTGTGGTTGGGTAGGATGGCAATGGATTGTGTTTTCAAAGATGGCCGCCGTGCTCTTTCCCGTTCCGCCGCGATGACGCTACTTCCGGTTCTGCTTATTTACATTGACCGCTAATTACGGTCACCGCAATGATCGGTGGCGGTAGTGCACCTTGCGCGGCGTACGATGCCAGTAAGGGCCGTTTTGGGGTCATTTACGCCATGGCGTAGTTTACATTACCGGCATGGCATAATGCTCGTGCACGATGGGTCGTAATTGCCGCACTTTACGTCATCGGACCAAGGCGTTAACGCTAATTACGCCATGCCGGTAATGTTGGATACTTACCGCCTGGGTTGTAATGAGGGCCTATGTATCGTACCACTTCACCATTATTGCTCCAATCGTTTTTTAAGTGTTTTTGTGTGGATCCCCGTGGGTGGATCATATACATTTATAATCAAGATTCTTTTCCTAGAGGGGAGCGTTACAAATGCACTTAGCACATATGATGAATACATGTAAGTCTCAAAGGGCTTGAGCAAATAGTTGGCTTTACCTCCTGTCACCAGCCCCCCCCCCACCCTCACTGGCTCTTCATCGCTGCAACGGCACTGCTTGGTTAAATGCTAGTGAATAGCCGTCAATATCAAAGGGTTTTGTGAGCCAGGTTTCTTGCAAAAAGAATACATCATGTTTTAACAATGTGGCTGGGCTCTGGGGATTAGATAAAAAGGTCTGATGGCCCCTCGTATTCCATGAGAGGCATGTCAAATGGCTTGCCGGGGCAGGTGCCCAATAGGCCCCTTTCTGGACATGCTCAGGAGCCCAGTATTCAACATTAGAGTGCATTTTTGTTTTTTGGTCGTTTGTATATTGCAACGCTCGTAATGTGTCGCGCTCCGAAGCTAGTAAATCCATTCTTAATAAGGGGGATTGGATGCACTGCGAAGAGTTTGCCGGTGGAATTTTTTGTCTTTGTTTCCAACAAATTTTGAGGGCAAATCCCCATTCTTCTAAGGTGCCGACTTGTGTCTTTAAGCATGCAACCAGAAGCGGGGTGGTAAATTTGATCACTGCCCAATTCTTTTGGCTTCCTAGCATTGGTAGCTCTATACTTAGAATGTCTGCTGAGGTAATTACTTTTAAGTGAGTTTTTTCTTTGGATATGGCTAAAATGTGAGAACGATTTAAGAATGGACTGGAATTTGTGGGGTAGACTTCTTCCAATGTCACCCTTTTGCCCAGATCGTTAGTTTCCTCAAAGGCGATGGCTTCAGAAGGAAGGGCCTGCAAGACCCTATGATCTGTTTGACACAGTACTTGAGTTTTTGCATTAGATGGCGTGCTATAGTTGCGGCTTTGTTCTGCACAGGAAGGCAGGGTGGAGATGCACTGTTGCTGCCGTGGGCTTCATGGTTTACCCTGTCTGCTGGAGCGGCTTACCCAGGCAATTGTACACATTTATCCATGGGACCATGTAGGCTCGTGTGTCTACAGGCACCGTCTGCAGCAAAGTTGGTGCCTGTAGTTCTGATGTTTCTTTGACAGTTACATTCATCCCTATTTTGTTGAGTTTTAGGCTTAGCTATTTGTTTCAAAGAATGTACTTTCATAGCCCTTTTCCTGTTTACTTTCACTGCTGCAGCCATTGCAGCTTCCTGTTCGAGGTTTCCTGCCAGCGTTATGTCTGCTAAGTGAGATGGAGAGAAGTGTATTTCTTCGAAGTCCCAGTCGTCTGCCTGGGCTGGTGAAGAGTGTTCAATATTGGTTTGAGTTAGAATGCTGGAGGCTTACATACGCAGGCTCTGCAGGTTATGCACAAGCCCGTGTGCACTCGTCTATTTGAAATGGCAGAAGTAATGTGTTTGCTCAATGTTTTGGGCCACAGGCTCAGTAGGGTTTGGCCGGAGCTTCTCTACCAAGATTGTCAATATTTGCTTAATTGCCAACTGCTCGTTTTGAAGTACTTCAGCATTTGCATCTATGTTCGCAGTCAAAGGGTTAAGTGCGAATGATCCGGCGAGAGCATCTATTTTCACTCGCAGGGAATTGAGTACTTGTGAGGGCGTGTGTTCATCTCTTGCAAGTGGATAGTTTTCACGTGTGGCGCCTTCCTCTTTGCTAGTGCTGTCTGCGTCATCAGATTCGGACGAGCTGAAGACATCCGAGGGGTCAGAGGATGATTGAAGAGCTGATCAATCTGGAGTTGCTGACAAAGCAGTTTCGAAAACGTTTTCCCTTAGTGTTCCTAGCGGAAGAGTTTTCTCCCTACTCAGGGAGGCACGCCTGAGGCCTATGCACATGTTTAGAAGGGAGTGGTTGTTGTCAATGCTAGGTGCTAAGACTGGATCGGAGTTCTGTGGTGAGCAAGGCCATTGTTCAATATTCGTGCTTTTGGCTGCAATGCTATCAATGGACCCGGTAATTTCCAGTTGCAGGTCTGCTATTCTAAAATGTCTATCTTTCTCAGCATTATAACAGGATCATACAGTTTCTCTGTTTCCTCAGGGCTCCTCTGCCTTTTACCAGCTCTGGCCGTGGCGCATCTAAGGCCATATTTCTGAGGAGCAGCACTTGGCATGTAGAGCTGTTTTTTTATGCTTTTTACTCTTATGGTATTGATCCTTAAAGACTATGGTAATGCCGGCACATATATTCACTGCTTGCCGGTGGTGTCTTATCACGCAAGGCTCCACAAGGCAGAAATATAATAGGGTACAATATGAGAAATATCACAGTTTTATTTACTCAGTCGCTTGTCTGAAGGGAGTTTCTGCCGCAGTTAACTACCCAAAATGCAAAGTTGGTTTTTCCCTGTAGCAGGATGCAGCGCCGCCAATCCGCCCGCAACCTGCTGCACTTCGCTCCGCTTCGCGGGTCGGTGGATTTTGAGATGAAAAACGAAAATCAAATGCAGAGCTTTACTCCAAAGCAGTAGAGTATCCACAGAACACAAGAGACGGCCAATTCAGCCGCACACTGCCTTTACTTCACAGAATGTAATCAATCCGACTATTTTTGAGGTTGCAAAAACTAGAGGGGGTATCTGTACTCCTGCCCTCTATATGGCAGAGTAGAAGCACAGAGCACCCTGTTAGGCAGAATCCTGTGCAGTTCCCTTAGGGAGCACTACAGAAGATTAAGACTACAGGTGTGAGCAATAAATCCACTTTGGTATCAGTCTGTACCACAAGGATTTAGTTGGTAGCGGTGGCTGAGCAGTCAGACTTATCTCAAGAGGGAGATGAGCAGTATTCAGGTTTTACACAATAGGCCTTCAGTACTATGGAACAAGGAAACACTGACCAAAGCTTTGTAGTTAAAGAATATATATATATATTGTATACAATTCTAGTTAAACACATCTATCTCAGTTATCAAGCAAGTTAAATCAGGCCAAAGAAAGTATACACAACTCCCTAGTTAAATTGTAGACAAGTTTGCGCAATAGTGAAAACTGAGCAAAACGGCACAGTGCAAACCAAACACAAATGGCACTCTAGCAATTTCTCACAAGGGAGGGAAAGCACAAGTTATACAGAAATATCTTCTTACACCCCCTAGCAACACTCTTCATACGTTTGTGAACCAGTTTAAGCATGACAGTGCATCAGTATAGGAACTATTTACATGAAAACTGAGCAAAATGGCATTTCACAAGGTTTAAAAGTGGGAAGGAAAGGGTGATCATAAGAAGTAAGTGCACCAACACAGTTCTAGTTGAGAAGCAATCTAGAGAAGGCAGTTCTAACAAATTTAGCCAGAGTCAGTAGGCCGGTGCCAGAGTCAGTGGTACAGGGCAAGGGCCCAGGAGCAAATTGTTCTTGTAGCTGCAGTCAAGTCTTTGATCAACGATTTTGAAAAGGTGAATGCAGAAGGTGAAAGACAATGTTAAGAGAGAGGGGCGGCCAACCCAACAGGTAGGTAAAGGATTTAAAACACCTTTAGCTCTGCCGCGAAGAAAGGGCGGCCTGGCGGAACAGTGTACCTTTAAAATGAAGACGTGGCTCCTGCGGTGGTGGTTGTTCCTGGTAGTTCCTGCAGTTCGGGGGATCCAGCAGAGGAAGAGAGGCTCTCGTCGTGGAGGAAGGTTTGAGTTACTGCACTACCCAGGGATGAAACCAGCCTCGGTGCTACCCGACGAATAAAAGGTATGCTCCTTTAAATCGCGGTCCGGGTGGACTGGTGTCTGGCTATCCGGCCTCCGAGTACAGGGTACTGGCGATTCGACCAAGGCAGGTCCGGGAATGCAATTGCCAAACTGGTTGGCCCCACCAGCTCAAGGGAAGAAGGCTCTTTTGGATGAAGATCGTCTCTCGTCGTGTGGAGAAAAGTGGTGAGACGCTGCAGCAGGGCTTCACCGGTGGTTCAGTCGTTGCAGGGGTCTTTGGCTTCTCTCCTCTTCGGCTTCTTAGTTCCAGTGGAGAAGTCTTGCTCTTCCAGTCCTCAGGACCCTGCTTTTATGCAAAAAAAACCCATTCATACAGCCTAGCTGTCACTCACACAGTGGAGTGGTCATCTTGGCGGGAGACCATCCAGCCTATCAGGATAGAGTGCGACATGGGTTGCGGAGGCAACCCTGTCCAGGGGTCCTACTCCCCCTCCCACACAACGGACCCATCCCAGACTCAGTGGTGCCGAAAGGAGGGCTTCTTGGCAGAAGCCCGCCAAAAGGACGAACAAAGGATCCCGGACCTGGGTGAGGAGTTTAGAGAAAGACACGAGAAAGAAGTTATATTAAAGTTCTGGCAATAAAAACCTACCGGAGTAAAGTTAATATTAAAATACACCTGCAGTATGTTAGAGGCTGTCAGAAAATGTGGTAGCCTCGAACAACGGGAAAATCCCATAGGAGAATATTTGCAGTCGAATATTTATGGTAGTAACTGCCACCAGCCAGAAACTTTTGAGAGAGGGACTGTACGGTACCCTCTCGAAAATGAACATAAGGGAAAAACTATTAACCCTTCTCAGTACCTCCATAGTAAGATGGTTTGTACTGGTTTAGTTCATAAAAATTGACCAGTAAAGTCAATGGGGACTTTATATGCCCTGGGAGACAGTAGTCAGTCCCAGGGTATGGAGTCTATGTTTGGGGATCCCTACGACACCCCTGTGTCACTGCACGGAGGGTGCTGTGTAACACATGTGAATAAAGATGGTTCCTATGGAGGTGAGAAAAACCCCATAGACATTAAACACAAAACTAGCCTATAACACACATAGCAAAAATGTCTAAGAGTGGGAAAAAGAGTCTCACACTTAGCAGGAGAAAAAAACAAACCCTTCAAATCCAGAAAAGCTGCTGGGGGACTCTAGAGGTAAATGAGAATTCACCCTAACACACTCCAACCAAGATTATTTATGTAGTAACGATGGTCGAGCAATCAAGGCTCAGCGGTCGAGCGGTCAAGTGGCACAGCGAGTAGAGCGCTCGCTTTGACATCGGTGCAGAGTCTGCTAACGCAGGTTCGAATCCCGGCGGGGCCAAACTCAGCCTTTCATCCTTCCGAGGTCGATAAATGAGCACCACACACCGTGGGTAATAATAAGCAGCGCTCAGATACCTGAGGGTTCGTAGCGCTATATAAGTGCCAAATTAAATTAAGCTCTCAGCAGGTGATGCGGGAAAGTTCTTAAGTACAGTGTAGTCCCCAACCCCCCAACAAAGGAATGTCCACACACTATGTTATGTGATAACACAGTTCTTTATATAAATAAAGTTCAGAATATATACACAATCAATAAAACACTGTGTGCTTTGGCAATACTAATATGATAAGTATGTACAATGTCCATTTGGTACCACAGTAAACTCTTGACTCCTTTAAAATGCACCAACTGCTGGCAGTCTCAATGGCATACAAATCAATTAGTAAAGTGAATCAACTTCAGACATAGGAAGGAAGACAAGTTGGGCTAAACAAATGGCAGAATACTTTGTCCCTACCCAAGACACAGTTCTGTGGGAGGATCCCCCCACCAGGGCAACCTGTAAATAAAGTGTACTAGCAAGCTCAGTCCATATATGTTTAAAATAGTCTTGTTTCCTCCTAAAAATGTTCCACTACCCCCAATGTTCCTGGTTTAGCAGAGTTTCTGCGACTGTTCGTCGACGGATCCCTCGTGGGTTAACTCCCTTTAAAGCACGAGCCACAGGGCATTGAGATTCCTCGAAGGAAAGATGAACAGTGTCGTCGCATTAGCAGCTCCGGTCTTTGCGGTGCTTGTCGACGATCGGTCGTGGATGTCCTGCGAAGATGAGGTGTGCAGTGCACCTCAATGACAAGAGTTTGTTGTTGCAAAGCAGATCGGTGATGAACGTAGACCCAGCAAGTCCGTCGGGTCGTCGGCGTTGACGATCAGGACTTTACCACGGCTGGCTTTTGGATCTTCGGCGGCGTCTTTGTGGACTTCGGGTGGCGGGAAACCCACCAGTGGATTCTCCTCTGTCGTCAATGACCTTGACTTTCTCCGGCAGGACAAAGCGGTCGACGGTGATGGCAAGGAAGTCCTTCTTTCAAATGTTCTTAGGCAATGGAGTGGTGCGGGTCCGGTCGACGAGGTTACAGCGGTCCTCCGAACCTTGGTCGACGGTGATGGTCCTGGTGCTTTACTTCAGTGTTTCTCGGCGGACACCGTCTCCAGTCAGCAGTTGTTTGATACTGACTTCCAGGGCGCCTTGATGAAGATCAGCTTCTGCACGATGTTCTCTCGTAGCTCGGGAAGAGGTCTCCTGGCCAGGTCCTCCCTTGGATCCGTTCTTGGAGACACGACAGCTTTCTGATTGTGTCAAAGGAAAGCAGCAGCAGAACCTTCTTCTTCCAGCTGGGCTTCAAGGTTAAGCATCAAGTTTCGATTTCAGCTTCTGAACAATTCTGGTAAGTGAGAGGTCCCCAGATATACTGTTCTGTCTCTCATTCACACTGCTGAGCCAAGCTCAGGCAGCCAATCATTCAGAAGGGCATTCATGTAGGCAGGCAGCCAATCGGGCTCACAGTGCATTCAGGCCATTCTCTTCCATCCAGACACGCATAAAAAGGAATGTGGATTGGGGCAAGCACCAAGCCTTTCAGCACTACACACTGCATTCATGTCAGTTTCGGGCAGGGCTGTCTCATTCTTTGTGTCACACACACAGATACCAGACACCCATACCATGAAGTGCATATTGGTCACACACTCCATTCACCCAGGTCCCACCCCAAGGGTGTACCCACAACATACAATCACTGGGAAGGCTCCAGCCAGTCTGGCCTGGACTTCCCCACAATACCATACATGGAACTTTCACCCAACAGCCAGTCAGGGGAAAAGGCCAAAGTCAAGGCTTCCTAGGACTTTGGGGTAACAGGTTATAGAAACCAAGTGACCACAGGGGCCATCTTGTCTCCTATCAGGAATCCACTGATTCCTATGGCAGGGCCTGATTATTCCAAAATGGAGGATACTCAGGGCACCTGTCAAATTCAAGGAGCTGCCACCAGCCCATACCCTTCTCTGTGGGCCACACACAATTGCCCAAAAACACACACTAGGGGTACAGGGTAGTACCCTCACCCATGGGTGCCATAAGGGTATCCCAGGGGTCTGTTCACCACAGCCAAAAGGAGTAAGAGCTGCACTGCCAGGAGTCCCACATGGACTCCTGTGCAGAAAACAACACAGAACACACATGATAAAAGGAGCACAGGACAAGGACATGGAGGCCCTGCCCCTCCGATGCATTTCTTGCATCATAGTTCCCCCCCCAGACTGAGGTTAGGGTGGTCTAATCTCCCACGCGCAAGGCTACAAACTATACTGAAACATTCCTTGTCAACGGTAGCCCACCTAAGTTCTCTATCTTTGAGTTGCCTATGAATGAATATAATAGGATGTCCCCCCCCTTTATCTTCTAACTGGGACAAGACAGCTCCAATTCCGGTGTCAAGGGCGTCAGTTTGAACAATAAAGAGTTTCCTGTAGTCAGGCGCACACAACACCGGTGCCCTACACAGACTTTCTTTCAAGCCAATAAAGGCCTTCTAACAGTCTTCCATCCAATTAACCTTCCTCGGTTGTTTGGGCGAAGTCAGAGCAGGGGCAGCTATGGTTTCATAGTCTACCATGAAGTTACGGTAATACCCAGTGAGGCCCAAAAAAGCTCTCACCTGCGTTTGAGTAGTGGGAGTCTCCCAGTCATGTACATCCTGTACTTTACCTGGGAGAGGTTGGATTCGACCCCCTCCTACTTCATGACAAGATAAGTGACTTTCTCTTGAGCTACCTGGCACTTGGTGGCCTTGATAGTGAGGTTATCCCTTTTCAAGTCCTGCAACACCTTATCCAAATGAGTCAAACGCTCTTCCCAGGTGGAACTGTAGACAGCAATGTCATCTAAGTAGGCCACACAAAAGGCCTCCAGCCCACTAAGTGCATGGCTGACTAATCCTTGGAAGGTGGCAGGTGCATTCTTCAACCCAAAAGGCATGACTCTAAACTGGTAGAGCCCCTCAGGTGTTGAGAACACAGTTTTTTCCTTGGCATGGTCAGTCAGAGCTATTTACCAATAGCCTGAGGTAAGGTCAAAGGTGCTCACAAATTTGGCAGCACCTATGGTGTCCATGAGCTCATCAGCCCTGGGCAATGGCAGCGCATCAGTTTTGGTGACGGCATTGACTTCTCTATGGTCCACACAAAACCGCCAATCCTTGGTACCTGCCTGGGAATTTGCCTTGGGGACAAGTACCAATGGACTGGACCAGGGACTGGTTGAGGGTTCAATTACACCCAGATCCAACATCTTGGAGATCTTAGCCTGGATGTGGTTCTTCACGGTATCTTACATTCGATAGCACCTGCTTTTGACAGGTACACTGTCACCAGTGTCAATTTAGTGCCTGCATCACGGGTTGAGGCCTGGTGTCAGTGAGAACAGAGGGACATACTGCCGGAGCAAAGCCCTGCAGGCCCTCTGCTGCTGTGGTGTCAGATCTGGAGAGAGATGCACTCCCTCCACTGAGCCATCCTGAGGGATGCTATGCAGCAAATCAGGAAGGGGCTCACTCTCATCTCCTCTTGCTCTGAAGCTAGCAAGAGGCATTAGACATCCTCTCACCTGTGGAAAGGCTTGAGCCTGTTAATGTGGAATACCTGAGGGGTTACCTCAGGGACTACCATGTCAACCAGATAGTTGACTTCACCCATCTTGGAGAGTATCCTGAAGGGTCCAGTCCACTTATCTGCCAAAGCTCTAGGCTTGGTAGGCTCCATCACAAGGATCTCCTGTCCTGGAGTCCAATCCACTTGTGAGGCTTTAAGGTCATGTCAGTACTTGTTCAATTCCTGGCTGGCCTTAAGATTCGCTGTCGACTGGCCCATCATCTGTGTCATCCTCCGTCTGAGGCCTAAGACATAGTTCCCCCACTTGCTTGGCAGGACCTGGAGGGGTGGCTTCCAAACCTTCTCTAATCAAGGCAAGGGGCCCCTCACGGGATGTTCAAAGAGCAGCTCAAAGGGGCTGAAACCAACACCGTCTTAAGGCCCTGCTCTATAGGCGAACAACAGGCATGGAAGGAGGAGATCCTATTTCCTCCTTAGGGGCTCTTCCAAAGCACCCATCATGCCCGTGAGAGTTTTATTAAATCTCTTCTCAACCAGACCATTGGTCTGGGGATGGTAGGAGGTAGAGGACTTATAGGTTACTCTGCACTCCTTCCACATTGCTTGCATATAACTCGAAATGAAGTTGGGTCCTCTTTCAGAGACCACCTCTTTAGGGAATCCAACTCTGGTAAAAATGCCCAGGAGAGCCCTAGCAACCACCTTGGCTGTAATGGTCCGAAGGGGTATAGCCTCAAGGTACCTGGTGGCAGGCATGATCAACCAGGACCAGGATGAACCAGTTTTCACCTGATGTGGGAGGGTCAAAGGGACCGACAATGTCAATGCCAACCCTCTCAAATGGTGTGCCACCGACTGGCAAAGGCTGTAGTGAGGCACTGACACTGCCTCCAGTCTTGCCAGACAAGTGAAAAGTAGGACAGGTCTGGCAGTGGGACTCCACGTCTATTCCCAACAGGGGCAGTAGAAAGGTGTAGAGAGCCTTTGCTTAGCCTTCTTGGTCCCAAGATGACCAGCTAAGGGCACCTCATGCACCAACTGCAACACGAAGGGCCTGTAAACCTGGGGTACCACCAACCTCTTGAGGGCACCAGGTTCAGGTTTAGCGGGCTCACTACAAAGAAGCTCACCCTCCCAATATATTTTGAAACATGTAGGCACTTCACCTTGTGCCTGGGCCTGTTTTCTGAGACTCGAGAGAGAAAGAGAGAGAGAGCGAGAGCGAGCGAGAGAGAGAGAGAGGGGCACTTTCTCTGACCCTTACAGAAGTCGCCTCTAGAGGGTCCCCCTTCAGCCAGCAGGCATTGAAGGTTGGGGTGATCCTCTGGGTTGAGCACCTCTCCTGCAGGAGGGTCTGCTGGCTCTTCTCCCTCAGGAGTTGAGTCTCGGGTTACCACTGGACACAGCTTGTCCAGAGCCTGAATCCCAGTGGGTGCTGCTGAAGCAGCAAGAAGGGAAGGAGCCCCTTCATAGAGGTGGCCTTTTTGCTCTTCCGTCTTCCCTTGGGTCTCCCCTTTGGCTTGGGTACCTGACTAGCAGTCAGACCCGGTGTGACCTGTGATCTAGTGACTGCAGCAGCAGTCAGGGGTAGTCCATCAGAGATCAACCCCAACTCGACTAGATCGTTCCCCAACAAAATGTTAGCAGGTACGTTGCCCTGAACCAGGACAGGAAGCTTTGCCGTCTTGTCCGCAATAGTGATGGTGACTCAGGCAACAGGAGATAATTTGGGAAGCACACCAGCTAACTTGGTAGTTCTCAGAGGAGCACCTAAATACTCCTCTGGCATGAGCAGGGTCCTGTCCACCACTGTCATACTTGCCCCAGTGTCTCTCAAACCAGTAGAAGGCTGGCCATTCAGGGGGACACTTCTCAAAAATCGGAGGGTGTTTTGAAGGATTGTAACCAGTACTTCTGTGTACTGGTCCCAGGCCCCAAGGGACACTAGGGAAATCTCTGCAGGAGCACCAAATGAGATTCCTAGGAGGGGGGGGGGCAGTGGCCTCCACCTCAGGCATGACGTAAGGGTAGGTCAGGCTAAAAGCCTGGACTCCAAGCGCCTTCCCTTTACACTTGGAGTTACCCTTCTTATGATCCAGAGCCCCACAGTCCCAACAAGTGTCAGGAATGCGAGGTACGGTACTGGACCACCTGGGAGCCTGCTTTGCAGCAGGAGGACCACTTCTCTTACTCCCACCCACATAAGACTTATCCCCACTAGATTTTTGGGTCTTAGGAGAGGAAGGTTTGGATTTATTTGACTGTGAATGCTTTTGAGACTCCCTAGACAGTTCAACAAAAGTATTCACCTTGTATCCATCAATCCACCCCATCATGTTCATATGTGCAGCACTCACCCTGTCAACCCAAGATACGTTCTCTCTTTTCTTATATTCCCTGAATATTCCCTGAACCTTTTAAGGTATTGGGTAGGTGTGTCTTGCCAAACTTGGCAATCAAAACAGATTTCATGCACTCATACTGACCCCTTTCTTTCACACTCAGTTTCAGAATACAGTCATAACCAGTCTGCAGCACTCTACTTAATAAACACTTAGCCCAATCTCTTTTATCAACATCATGGATTCCACAAGCCATTTCAAACGCTTCAATCCATTGGAGGATATCAGAACCTTCCACATACACACCAACCAAATCGTTCATAAAGTTGATGGCAGGGACCTGGCACTCTCAACTGGTTTGGCTGAAGTCTCCACTCTAGCTTTCTCTAGCTGGACACTCTGACATTTAGTGTCCTTGTTTTTAAGTTCAAGATCCCTGTCCTTGAGTTCAAGATCCCTATTTTTTAATATCAATTGCTGTGCCAACTCCTCCTTCTTAAGTTCAGATTCAGTTTCCAACTTTTTATATTCAAAGGCCAATTTCATCCTCAATAATTAATGTTCTAAGGAATTCCCTGAAGAAACAATTCTGGGTTTCGGAATAGAGGCAGCAAGCGTGGTGGCACCCCCAGAGACATATTCAATCACAAACCCAGGGGCAGGGTCCTCAGTGGTTGCATCCCCCCTTCATCAAGAGCATCACATTCAGTCTGGTAGTCTACCAGGGCAGCTATCAGCTCAGCCCTAGACTTACCTTCAAAGTCTAACTCCCTGGCTTCACAAGCGCTCTGAAGAGCCTCTAAGCTCATCCTAGTCAATTTACTGTTTGCAATAGATTCCATTGCTTGTAATGTAGTTATTTTAGTACACAACTAAACCTCAAATTAACAATGTGTGGATAGTTTGTAAGTGACTAGGTTACACACTGATTCTTAAAACCATTAAAATCCCACCGCTGCCACCAGTGTACAGACTGGAGGGGGTATCTGTACTTCCGCCATCTATATGGCAGAGTAGAAGCACAGAGCACCCCAACCAAGATTCTCTGTACGGTAGCGAAGGTCGAGCAATCAAGGCTTAAGCTCTCAGGAGGTGATGCGTGCTGGTTCTTAAGTACTGTGTAGTCCCCAAGCCCCCAACAAAGGAATATCCACACACTATGTTATGTGATAACATAGTTCTTTATAAAAAATAAGGTTCTGAATATAGACACAATCAATAACATACTTTGTGCTTTGGAAATACTAATATGATAAATATGTACAATGTCTATATGGTACCACAGTAAACTCTTGACTCCTTTAAAACGCATCAACTGCTCACAGTCTCAATGGCATACAAATCAAAAAGTAAAGGGAATCAACTTCAGACATAAGAAGGAAGACGAGTTGGGTTAAACGAATGCCAGAATATTTTGTCCCTACCCAAGACACAGTTCTGTGTGAGGATCCCCCCACCTGGGCAACCTGTGAATATGGTGTATTAGCATGCCCAGTCCATATGTGTTTAAAATAGTCTTGTTTCCTGCTACAAAATGTTCTACTAACCCAATGCACCTAGTTCAGCAGCGTTTCTCTGATGGTTCATCGACGGATCCTCATGGGTGAACTCCCTTTAAAGCAGCAGTCACAGGGCATTGGGATTCCTCGAAGGAAAGAGGAACAGTGGGCCTCATTACGACCCTGGCGGAAATCGTGGCGCCAAATGCACCATGGAGCACGGCGGAAAGCTGCCGATAGCGCCATGGGGGTTGGCGGATTTACCGCCCCATTCCGACCTTGGCGGGGCGGTAAATCCCCATTCCCCATTTTACCCTTCCCCATTCCCATTTTTGCCCCATAGGGTATAATGGGAGTGGGGAAGGCGTTAATTACGCCACCGTAAAATACGGTGGCGTAATTAACAACAAGGTCCCGTAGCGCCATGGATTTCTCCGCCCGGAAAAACCAGACGGAAACCGCTCCATGGCGCTACGGGAACTCGTAGTGGGGCGGACGGGTCCGCCGCGAATACCGCTGGCGTAAACCCACTCCGCCAGGGTCGTAATGAGGCCCAGTGTCTTCGAGTTAGCAGCTCCGGTCTTTGCGGTGCTCGTCCATGATCGATCGTGGATGTCCTGTGAAGATGAGGCGTGCAGTGCACCTCAATGACAAGAGTTTGTTGTCGCAAAGCAGATCGGTGAAGAACGTAGACCCAGCAAGGGCGTCGGGTAGTCAGCGTTGACAATCAGGACTTTACCATGGCTGGCTTTCGGATCTTCGTCAGAGTCTTTGTGGACTTCAGGTGGCGGGAATCCCACCAGGTGATTCTCCTCGGTCGTCAATGACCTTGACTTTCTCCGGCATGACAAAGCGGTCGACGGTGATGGCAAGGAAGTCCTTCTTTCAAATGTTCTTAGGCAATGGAGTGTTGCGGCTCCGGTTGACGAGGTTACAGCGGTCCTCCGAACCTCAGTCGACGGTGATGGTCCTGGTGCTTTACTCCAGTGTTTCTCGGCAGACCCTGTCTCTGGTCGACAGTTGTTTGGGACTGACTTCCAGGGCGCCTTGATGAAGATTGGCTTCTGCACGAAGTTCCCTCTTAGCTCGGGAAGAGGTCTCCTAGCAAGGACCTCTCTTGGATCAGTTTTTAGAGACACAACAGCTTACGGATTGTGGAACTTCAACCCAACAGTCAGTCAGGTCAGGGGAAGGGACAGAATCAGGGCTTCCCAGGACTTTGGGAAAACAAGGTAACAGGTTATAGAAACCTACTCAGAGCACCTGTCAAATTCAGCATGGAGCTGCCACTAGCCCGTACCCTTCTCTGTGGGCCGCACACAGGTGCCCAAAAACATACACTACAGGGTAGTACCCCCACCCATGGGTACCATAAGGGTATCCCAAGGGTTTGTTCACCACAACCAAAAAGAGGAAGAGCTGCACTGCCAGGAGTCCCACGTGGACTCCTGTGCAGAACACAACACGGAACACACATGATAAAAGGAGCAGAGGACAAGGACATGGAGGCCCTGTCCCTCCAATGCATTTCCAGCATCACAGAGGTCCGAGCCAAAGGCTGTTCTAGCGGGCCGGTCACTCAAAAATCTTCCATTACACACCCTAAGACTTAGGGACAGAAACACACGTGCCACCACCTGGGCCTTTCTGCATTTCCTCTTAGGGGGATCTGCCATCAAATCATCAATGCCCCATCTTGAATCTTCCTCATCAGTCAGACCCAACATGCTTTCAAGTGGTTCAAAGTGAACGTTCAGAAAACCCATTACAATTGTTTTACCACACCTTTTTGATTTTTCATCTGTTTAGCAAGACTTTCCTCCAGCAACAAAAACAAGGGACTACCAACAACATTTTCCTTTCGGTTGTACAGGTTAATAAGCAGGGAATTGCAAATTAACTTCCATGTAATCCCTTGATTCAGTAGGATACATACATATTGATGTAAATACATTTACTCTGACCCAGAGGATGAGGCCACCACTAGGGCGACCCCCCCTCCCTTTTGCTGGAGGAATAAAAAAGGTGGAGTAACCCTACAGAGTATGGGGTACCAAGGACCATGTTTCTTGGAGGGCCACTAGATCATGAGTATGCACCATATCTAACCAAGGGGTATCAACCTTCTATTTCTGAAGGCCAGTAATGTTTCAGGACATCAATCGCAATACTCTAAGTGATACACTCAAATCAGTAGCAGACTCTCATTGGAAAGGTCCTGGGCGGTCTCATTATTAGATATTAGAAGGCCTACTCCTAGAGCTGCTTTTTTTCAATCGATTCTTCCTGTCACTGATAGGTTTAACTCAGCTGCAGGGTCCCTCATGATTGTACACCCCTTCCCTACATTTCTTGGAACCCCCTGTGCTCCAAATGTTCGGCCTAATGCTAGAGCACTCAGTCTCTCACCAATGACTGCTTTGGATAAAACTGTAGGTTCCAATAATAATTCCCCTCTGGATTGAGTTTGAGACCGCACAGGGAGGGTACCTGAACACAAGTCTACTGCTGGGCTAATGCCCATTGGGCTAAGTGCACCAGCCATGGGCAGATTAACCACCGTAGGGGGAGGCAGTGGTGGAGGGGGTGATAGGCTTGGCAGCATAGTCCACTGTTCCGTACCCAACAGCCCCTCCACAAGTGAGTTGGATTTTAAGTCTACTCTAATGAAATCCTTTGAAAACGAATGGGGTGAGCGTGTACACTGGAGAATGTGGTTCCTGATAATTATCAAGCAGCCCCTCGTCCACCTCAGTCGATGCCATACTTTATTAGTCAGTCCTTCCCCGGATTCCTTACATTGGGTGAGGACTCTGGGTGAATTGGTAAAAAAAAAGTAGGAGTTACAGCACTGGAAACTAGGGATCTGCTGGGGTCGTAGGTGATGGGTGTTTTCTAACTAGCCCTCCCCTCATGGGCAATCACTTCGATTTTGCCAGTATGGTTGGGGGTAGTTTACAAAGGCAAGACTGGCCTACAAGTACACCCACTTCTTGGTTAGTTTCCCCAATTAAAGACTTTAGTGCTTCCACCTCCTTTTTCAACAGCGTTGGAGCAATATTAGCCTGTTCCACGCTACTGACAATATTTGTAACCTCCCCACATTTACAAGAAAAGCTAGAGAAAGAATTCACCCTACTTATGGGAACCTCCCCAGTCCTCATCAAACTCATATCCCAGGCCTCATAATCTACCTGAGTTCCAACTAACCTTGAACATACCTTATTCTTAGAAATCGCTCCCTGGGCCCCTACCCTATACCTGGGTTCGGCCCAGGATTCACCCTTCGAGGCTTCCGATCTTTGTATGATCCCCCCAAACCCATTACACACCGGGTCTAGGGGAGGAAACCTATTGGTCCATGGAACCAATATTATCATCCGTACTCCCTCTTTGCCACTACCACCAGGAGACTGTAAAAGGTGCACCCCACATTCTAGGTTACCTTGAACAAGATCATCACCACAAGATAATACATTGCATTCCACAGGTATAACATCATTTTTTCCTTCACTTTGCGCATGGGAGTTCGGCACCTCATAGCCCGGCAGAATTGTGCCCACCTCCAATAATGCAGGCAATGGAGCATTGGCTGCATTTAAAAACACTGTTTGCTTTTTCTCGCATCTCAGCATGAGTGAATGGTTTATTGGGGGTGTGGGGAGGGGGTGCAAGCCTTTTATCTGGAGGCGAAGTGTCAATATTGTCCAAAATCGCATTGTCCATGAATACACAATTCCTTGCTAAATGAGCTTGGGTGGTCAACACTCAAAGCGTTCATGGCCGAGTCATCAGGCCTATATCCTATAAAAGTTGATACATTTCCTTAATCATTACATTTGCCTAGTCAATTGGATCAAGTAGCTTCCCCATTTTTTTCTCCTGATGGCTCGTGGGGTGGGGGCAGCGGGGTGTGTGGAGTTGATGGCTTTACGCTTCGCCATTAGTCAATGGTGGTAGTACCAATTTAAACACCTTTCCCCAAACTAACTTGCATCCAACTAAGAAACATTTGATAAAAATCTCTTGCACTATATTCTAGATAAAAAAATTATTAAAAACAATTCCAATATGCTAAAATCTCATAAAATTCTACAAATACATCAGTAACCGGCATACAGAAGCATGTTGTTGGGGGTCGCTGGCCATGGTCATCCGGCGGGCGCCCCTGGGCGCTATCTCTGCTAGCGCCGTGCAGTCCCACTATGTGTGGGGGTGGGGGCCTGCCGTGGATGTCCGGCATGGCCCCGGGTGCCATGGGCCTCGGCACCCTGGCGTGGGGTCACAGCCTGCCAGGCCTCTGACTGAGTGGACCTCGGCTGCCATCCTGGCAGGCGGGTCCCTCAGTGTCTGGGCGTGCAGGCCTGTGCCTCCACGTGTAGGCCTGTGGCCTACATGGATAATGAGACACGGACTCAGTCGTTCCTCTTTGGGAGTCTGCAGCCGCTCTGTCTCACGTGCCTGCAGAGGCTCCTTTTATTAGCTTGGGCCATGACACAGTCATGGCCCATCTTAAAGGGGCCATACACGTGAGGAAAACACATCCCCTTAAAGGGGCAACGCAAACAGGAGGGTCCCACCTAACACTCCTCCTTTTTCATAACAAACAAACAAACAGTGCTGAGACATACAGGCATCCCTCCTGTTATAAACAATAGAACACTTGTCGGTTCCGATCTTGTGGGGTAGGCAACTAACATACGCCACCGCTACATACTTAGCTTGCTCAAACAGTTACAGACCTAGCACATACTAACTAATTCTAGGCATAATTCGCGGGTGGCCATCATGACCAGTGAGCTGCCAGTGAAATCGCCCCCACACCTTAAAACCTTTATTAACCTGGGATTTGGAACTGCAACTCCCGACCAGACGCCAAAAACGGCGACCAGCACTACGTGCACACCCCGCAACTGCAGGACCACCGCTTCACCTCATTATTCTTTACCGAGACTACTTTAAGCATGGGCCTACTAGGCAGGTGAACAGCATCAAAACACACAGGATTACAGAGTCATCTTTACGCAATTGCCTGACCGCCGGAGACCAGTTCGTCTTCCATCAGCGTCCGCTCAGGAGCCGCTTCCCCACATCCAGGCCCATTTACGGTACAGTTCATGGCCGGCAAAGCCGCACCTGGGAGGTACCAGGGGCCACATCGGCACTGTCCTTTGATGTGCAGAGCAGCGAGACAGAACTTACAAGGCGCCCACGCTGCTCCATGTGCTGTTGATCGGGGTGACAGGCAGCAATGTTCCCCAGTCTGGAGTGTCTCTTTCCTCGATGACGTGGCGTGCAGGGTGTCATTAGTGCCAGGCGGTCCGGGCCACCACTATGGCAGGCAGGGAGGCTGGTGTTCCGATGGGGCTGTGCCAGGAGACGCCCGATTCTGTGCTGGTAGGTCTTCCTTTTGCTATTACTGGCACAGACCACTAGTCCCTGGCTGACTGGCAATACCAGGCTGGATTGGCGTCCCAGATGCGTGGCAGGCGTCACCCTTTTGGACCACCTGACAGCGCCTAGCACCTCTTCCTCGGAGTTGGGGCCACTCACTTTATTCAGCCCAGCGCAGGCAGCACCACTTGCTCATCCGGTTTGGTGGGGTGAGCGGTGCACAGAATGCAGAATTGCACGTGGCTGTGAGCCTTGAGAGAAATGAGGGGGAGGGTCCCACGTCGGCCGCAGTGATCCCATTGTTAGTGCCGGGTCACTGCCATACCACAATTTCACAGGGCAGTCTTTGAAGTACAGAGCCAATCGTCCATCACGTCCAGCCTCTTGGGCATTGTGCTGGTGGTGAGGTGCGTGATGCGTGGAGTGTAGTGCGCTCAGGCACCCTGGCCTGGGAAACACGATACCGTGCTGGAGCTTGTAAAGCAAACTTGCCTCCTCATTGTCCTTCTCCAGACTGGAGCACGTCCCCGCTTTCCTGGCTAGTGGTTGGCAGTCACGTCCCCAGAGGGCAGGCTAGGTGACTGCAATGGCTCGGTGGTGGGGGCCACCTCACGGGGCAGGCAGTCAGGATGGCCTCCATGGCATTGTGTTAGGGCACCTCTACCACAAGGTTCTGAGGCCACTGCTCCCTGCAGGTATAGAATTGTGCAGGATACATATGGTAGTGGGGCCCCGTTGACCCACCAATGATGCCCTCTCGACATCTCCCCCACACCCCAGGCAGGGGAAAGGCATCTCGCAGGGGAGGTCACACCTCTGTCCTCCGTGATTGTGTGGCCACCAGACCGCAGTGCAGATTCCCACAGGGGCGGCACTTC